>NC_057814.1:460785572-461152936 GCF_018294505.1 Triticum aestivum
GGGAGGAGTGGGGGAGTGGTTGACCCGATCTAGGTCAAGGGGGGGGGGGAGTGGGCATTAAGGGGGCGCCGGCTGGGCCTCGGGTTAGTTGGGCCGGTTCTTCCTTTTTTTTTCTTTTGTTTGTTTGTTTTCTTTTTTTCTTTTTTTTGTTTTATTAGTTTACTATTATATTTTCTATATAATTTTGTTTTATAAAATATACAAATAGTACCTAAATTATTGTTCCAAAATACCCCAATGCCACAAAAAGTTTGGTGAGTAAATAAAATAGTTTAGTAATTTATTAATTGTAAAAGGCATTTAATTAATTGTTTTTGCTACTGTTTTAATTTTTTTAGGGCCTTTAAACATTATATAAAAGTGTGGCTCCTCCACCATAAATACCTATGCATTATTTGGCACAACCCAAACATTTTAGTTTTAATGTTTGAAAACTTTTACCGTTTGCCTTTAATTCAAATATGGATTTGGATCGGTTCTGAAGTAACGCGAGATTATCAACAATAATCGAGGTGACATGGCATCATTACCAGAGGGTTACTGTAGCTTGATTACCCGGGCGTCACAAGGAGCATGCATGTAGTACTTTGTTTCGATGGCTAATAGATTTTTGCAATAAGTATGTGAGTTCTATATGACTAATGTTGAGTCCATGGATTATACGCACTCTCACCCTTTCATCATTGCTAGCCTCTTCGGTACCGTGCATTGCCCTTTCTCACCTCGAGAGTTGGTGCAAACTTCGCCGGTGCATCCAAACCCTGTGATACAATATGCTCGATCACATATAAGCCTCCTTATATCTTCCTCAAAACAACCACCATACCACCTATCATGGCATTTCCATAGCCATTCCGAGATATATTGCCATGCAACTTCCATCATCATCATATACATGACTTGAGCATTCATTGTCATATTGCTTGCATGATCGTAAGATGGATAGCATGATGTTTTCATGGCTTGTTCGTTTTTTTATGTCATTGCTATGCTAGATCATTGCACATCCCGGTACACCGCCGGAGGCATTCATATAGAGTCATATCTTTGTTCTAGTATCGAGTTGTAATACTGAGTTGTAAGTAAATAAAAGTGCGATGATCATCATTATTAGAGCATTGTCCCAGTGAGGAAGGGATGATGGAGACTATGATTCCCCCACAAGTCGGGATGAGACTCCGAACGAAAAATAATAAATAAATAAATAAATAAAAGAGGCCAAAAAAAGAGAGAGCCCCCCCCCAAAAACAAAACAAAACAAAAAAAGAGAGAAAAAGAGAGAAGGGGCAATGCTACTATCCTTTTAGCACACTTGTGCTTCAAAGTAGCACCATGTTCTTCATAGAGAGAATCTGCTATGTTGTCACTTTAATATACTAGTGGGAATTGTTCATTATAGAACTTGGCTTGTATATTCCGATGATGGGCTTCCTCAAAATGCCCGAGGTCTTCATGAGGAAGCAAGTTGGATGCACACCCACTTAGTTTTCAGTCTGAGCTTTCATACACTTATAGCTCTAGTGCGTCCGTTATATGGCAATCCCTACTCCTCGCATTGACATGGATTGATGGGCATCTCCATAGCCCATTAATTTGCCTAGTTGATGTGAGACTTTCTCCCTTTTTGTCTTCTCCACACAACCTCCACCATCATATTCTATTCCACCTATAGTGTTATATCCATGGCTCACGCTCATGTATTGCATGAAAGTTGAAAAAGTTTGAGAACATCAAAAGTATGAAACAATTGCTTGGCTTGTCATCGGGGTTGTGCATGATTTAATACTTTGTGTGATGAAGATGGAGCATAGCCAGACTATATGATTTTGTAGGGATAACTTTCTTTGGCCATGTTATTTTGAGAATACATGATTGCTTTATTAGTATGCTTGAAGTATTGTTGTCTTAATGTCAAATGATAGACTATTGCTTTGAATCACTCGTGTCTTAATATTCATGCCATGATTAGACTATATGATCAAGATTATGATAGGTAGCATTCCACATAAAAAATTATCATTTTTAACATTTATCTACTCGAGGACGAGCAGAAATTAAGCTTAGGGATGCTGATACGTCTCCATCGTATCTATAATTTTTTATTGTTCCATGCCAATATTCTACAACTTTTACATACTTTTGGCAACTTTTTATACTATTTTTGGGACTAACATATTGATCCAGTGCCGACTTCCAGTTCTTGTTTGTTGCATATTTTTTTGTTTCACAGTAAATCCATATCAAACGGAGTCCAAACGCGATAAAAACTTACGGAGATTTTTTTGGAATATATGTGATTTTTTAGAAAAAGAATCAACATGAGACGATGCTCAAGGGGCCCACAAGGATGGAGGGCGCGCCCCTGGTCCTTGTGGCCACCCCGTAAGGCGGTTGGTGCCCTTCTTCTGGCGCAAGAAAGTTAATATCCGGATAAAAATCATGTTAAAATTTCAGGCAAATCAGAGTTACAGATCTCCAGGAATTTAAGAAATGGTGAAAGGCCAGAATGTGGGAGCGCAGAAACAGAAGGAAACAGAGAGAGAGAGAGAGAGATCCAATCTTGGAGGGGCTCTCGCCCCTCTGCCGCCATGGAAGCCAAGGACCAGAGGGGAAACCCTTCTCCCATCTAGGGGGAAGGTCAAGAAGAAGAAGAAGAATTAGGAGGGCTCTCTCCCCCTCTCTCCCGGTGGCGGTGGAACGCCGTTAGGGACATCATCGCAACAACAATCTACACCAACAACTTCGTCGCCGTCACCACCAACTCTCTCCCCCTTTATGCAGCGGTGTAACACCTCTCCTCCCTGCTGTAATCTCTACTTGAACATGGTGCTCAACGCTACATATTATTTCCCAATCATGTATGCTATCCTATGATGTTTGAGTAGATCTGTTTTGTCCTATGGGTTGATTGATGATCGCGATTGGTTTGAGTTGCATGTTTTATTATTGGTGTTATCCTATGGTGCTCTCCGTGTCGCACAAGCGTGAGGGATCCCCGCTGTAGGGTTTTCAATGTGTTCATGGTTTGCTTATTGTCTGCATTGCGTGGGTGACTGAAACACAAACACGGATAAGTGGGTCATGACGTATGGGAATAAAAAGGACTTGATACTTTAATGCTATGGTTGGGTTTTACCTTAATGATCTTTAGTAGTTGTGGATGCTTGCTAGAGTTCCAACCATAAGTGCATATGATCCAAGAAGAGAAAGTATGTTAGCTTATGCCTCTCCCTCATATAAAATTACAATAATGATTACCGGTCTAGTTATCGATTGCCTAGGGACAAATAACTTTCTTGCGTGACAAAAAGCTCTCTACAAAAACTAACTTAGTTATTTCTTTACCTAAACAGCCCCTAGATTTTATTTACGTGCTCTTTATTATCTTGCAAACCTATCCTATAACACCTACAAAGTAATTCAAGTTTCATACTTGTTCTAGGTAAAGCGAACGTCAAGCGTGCGTACAGTTGTATCGGTGGTCGATAGAACTTGAGGGAATATTTGTTCTACCTTTAGCTCCTCGTTGGGTTCGACACTCTTATTTATCGAGAAAGGCTACAATTGATCCCCTATACTTGTGGGTTATCATATACAACCAAACTTTTAAATACTCATACCTTGCGTTTCATCGAACCGCTTGTTAACGCGGTCGATTTCTTCATCGGCCAGCTTCAGTTTCCGATTGAGTTCGGAAACTTCGGTGGCCTGGGCGGTCGCCACCAACAGAGAGGCCTGTTACAATACCAGAGTTGTATGTTACTTTTTTGAAATCCTATGCGGTTATGAAGAAGGTTCAGTCTGCGAAAAGCGGACTAAACGAAGCCTTCAATAGCCTACTGACGGGCTTTAAGGTATGCGACGTAATTCTCAACATGTTTTTCATATGAAAGGTTAAAGCCATGTATAGACAGTAGCCCTGAGACTCTGTCCGGATTAGAACAAACCGGACAGAGGATCCCGAGTCAAATTATTAACATGTTGTGTTAATGTGTGAGACAGGCATCCATGTTGGCGGCTACTGCCGAAGCTGCAAAAGTTTCTGAGCTCAATCGAAGCTTCGACTAGCTGATGAGGAGCTCGACCGCGTCAACAAGCGGTTTGACGAAACGCAAGGTATGCGGCACTTTTACATACCCGAAGTGATATGTGTGCTAATTCTTCTAACTTACTGAGTTTTATGATTATACTCATAGTTGGCGCAGCCGAGGTCGAGTCCCACAAGAGCGCGCTTGCCCAAGCCAAAAAGGAGGCGGAGGTGAGCAGGGTAGCCCACCACTGGAATCCGGGATTTTGCCGTCTGCCAGTTCTTTGCCGTCCGCTTACGGACGACAAAGAAGGTATTTGCCATCAGCTACCAAACAACAGACGGCAAAGAATTGGCAGACGGCAAAGAAGGTCTTTGCCATCTGTCATTTCTTTACTGTCTGCTGGCAGAGGGCAATGAATTTTGCCATCTGCTAGCGGACGGCAAAAAGGTGCCAGCGGATGCCAGTACACTGCAACGATCCACCCCCTCTTTGCCGTCTGCTGGCAGGCTATCTTTTCTTTGCGGGTAAAAAAAACCCGTTGCCCCCACCTCCTCTATCTCTGTCCCCTCTCGCTCCGCCCCTGCCCCATGAGTCAATTGCAAAAAACCACCACATTTGTGGCTAGGTTTGCAGAAAACCACCAACTCGTTAATCCATTGCAAAAAACACCGGATTAGCAGCAAACTCGTTGCAAAAAACACTGATCGGGTGATTTGGCTCATTTAATCACGTTCTGACAGGTAGGACCGAGTTGTAAGGTGCTGACTTGGCAATCAAATGTCATACACCCCCCTTGTCTAAAAATAAAAAGCAATCAAACCTCGTTCCAATCCCCGTGCCTTGCTCCCACCGGCTCCCGTCGCCGCCGCTGGCTCCCATCGCTGCGCCGCCCACATTGAAGCAGGCCACCACCTCGCCGCCTCCCCCACCAACTCCGCCTGGAACCTGGCCGCTCCTTGCTTGGGCACCCCGACCACCGTCACCGCGGCGCCCTCCGCGAGCCCGCACGGGATCTTTACCCCACGGGCGCGCAGATCCCCGCCCACGGACGCCCGGCAGCTCGCGTCGCCGGTCTCTTGGTTGTTGCCGGCTGCTGCCGCCGCCGCGACGGTGGCGGTGAGGTTGCGCCAGGCGGCGGCCGCCTCGAGGACACCGGCGGCGGTGCCTGGGATCGCATCGGAGCGGGACAGGATGGGGCGTAGGAGGCGCCAGGAGAGGTGCGCGGTGGAGTTGGCGGGCGCCGGGTAAAGGCCCGAGAGCCCGGGGAGGGAGGGCAGGAGGTCGGCGACTGAGCCGGCCGGGAAGGCTCCCGTCGCCGCCCCGCCCCCACTGGCACTTGTCGCCGCCGCTGGCTCCCGACGTGTGCTCCACATCGCTGCAGCACCGGCATGCCAACGCCTCGAAAATGCGCACACCCCGGCCGCCTCCTCATCCTCTACCGCGGCCGTGCCCGTCTCCGACGCCGATGAGGGCGCCGCCGTGCCTACAGGACGGCAGGGCCAGTGCGCCGAGGTTGTCCACACCGAGGGGGCTGATTGCACTTTTTAAAAGATCTAGGGGGTGTGTGTGTCAATGCTTTGCCATGTCAGCTCTTGACAGCCAGGCCCCACTTGTCAGAAAGCGATCAAACGGGCTAAACCACCCGATCAGTGCTTTTTGCAACGACTTAAGTGATTTTGCGAAGTTTTTTGCAACGGATTAACGAGTTGGTGGTTTTTTGCAAACCTAGCCACAAATGTGGTGGTTTCTTGCAATTGACTCCTGCCCCATAGACGAGCGCCGCCCGACCCCGCCTCCCTCGACCCCGCGCCGCTGCGCCGCTGCGCCACCTCGCCTCCGCCCGCCGGTGCGCGCCGCCACCTCACCGGACCCCAGGAGCTCCGCCGCCTCGCGCTGCCGCCTGCGCCGCGTCGCGCGCCGCCACCTCCCCACAAGCTCGCCGCCCCGCCGCGGAAGCCTCGTCGCCGGTCGCCCCGACCTCGAGATCCGCCGCCGCCATGGGAGCCGAGCACCGAGCTCCTCTGCGCCCCGCCCGCATCCCCGCGTCGCCGCCGCCGCCCCACGCTACCTCGCGCCTGTTGCGCCGCTGTACGTTGTGCTCAAGCCCTGTTTTTCTTCTATTCCCCTTTCCAAGTCTTCCTCTCATCTTATCCATTGGAGGCCGCAGCCGTCAGGTCGCTGCTGCTGCTGGTGGCGTGATTGCCATCGCTGTGAGATTGCTGCTGTTCTTGGCGCCGCTTCTCGTCGTGGTCGCTGCCGTGTGGAGGCTGCTCCCGCTCCCCTGCTCCTTGCGTCGTCGTGGCCGCCGCTGCTGCCGGTGGAGCACGGGCTGCTGCTGGCCATCGGCCCACCCCCGGTCTATTGCTTCTCCAACTCCTTGTGTCACTCTTGGTTCGATCTTTAGCACTGGAGAAACATAGTTCCTGTAGGTGGGTTAGCATCTTGGCTGGATTGTTTGATGTGGCCTGTTTTGCCTGTTCAGGTATGCCAACAGCTTGACGAACATGTCTATATGCGCGTAAGCAATTAAACCTGGGGAGAGGAGTTAGTTTGCAAGTTATAATTCTGTTTTATCTTACACGTGAGGATTAAAAATGCTCTTGTACACTGGTTTTCCCTTGCTGTACATCACTGAACTTGGTTCAGTTAAAAACTGCAGTGCCTGACAGTTCTGGACAGCAAGCTTCTATCTAAAAAATGAGTTAGCTATGCTTAGAATTTATAGTTGGCCCCTTTACATAAGTTCTAGATAAAGTTCCAAGGTTTCCGTAGAGTACTTATTTGCTTCATTTGGATCTATGGTTTGAGAGCAGCCATCATTTTAGTTTTCTGTCCTGAAATTTATGTTCCTGGGGTGCAGAATTTGTTGTATGGCAGTTTAGGCCATGCTAGAGGTTTAATTAAATTAAAGTCACAACACAAAAATTGTAGAGGATATTCTGCAGATGCTTAAACATATAGTATTTGTTAGATTTCGTGTTATACACTAAATCCTATGAAATTATTAAGATGACTGTACTATGTTGGACAGAATTTTACGTTTGACTTGGTGATTGTAACTAGACTTATACTAAGATTTTGTCATCGTTGATGATATGAGGACTTATAATGTGATAACGTACGTATGAGCTGGGGTCTTGTGCGTAGGAGCGCCACTAAATTATATATTCTTATGTGTTGAGACCATGCTTTGCTGTGACTGGGATATATGCTTGATGACAAGTGTGGGTACTTCGAGTTCGGAACCGTTTGCCTCACAATTTGTGCCCTGCGGTTGAGGCAAGTTCACGACGGGATAATGACTTGCATAATCTCTCATTCCATTTTTTATTTATGATATCTTCCATGTCAATGATGTTTATTATGATGGCGATGACGATGACCATGATATGTTGATTCAAGTACTATGGTTGCATTTGCATACTTGCACTCATGATGATGGTGAATGAAGGCGTGCACTACCTTGGTGGGCACATTGAGACCTTCATTGTTGGGTTGCGACCTACTTTGGAGGCAACCTCCACATATTGGAGTGAGTGGATGTCGACGGGCGTCCACTCAAGCTATCCAGGTATACGCAATGAAATGAGATGAGCATGTAGGCATGTAGGGCACCATTATATGTGTTGGAACACTAATGAGTGTATGGTGTTAACCGAGTCTTGGTATATTGATATGAGTACTGTTTATTATTCCTTTATGAACTTGCTGAGTCTTTGTACTCGTCCTTGTTGCTTATATGTTTTAGGTAAATCCTGAGAACGACATGCATGGGAGTCTTCGGAGTACCATCCTCCTCGCCGCACGGGCCTCCTCCTTGCCGGAGTGACGCCCCTCGCCGGAGCAGCGCCGGCCAAGCCCATTGGCCACCAGGTGTTGTTCCTACTCCTCTACCTACTACAGCAGCACAATGTTCTTCTATATTGCAATAGAGTAGGAGTATTTGCTAGAGTAGCTAGGACGTACAGCTATTGTTAATTGCCGCCATGTGTATTGTTTTGTTAGAGCAGATGGCTCCCATGATCCCATCAATTTTGCATCGCTGGATGCTTTATGTACACATGCACGGATCTGTCATAACTTTACACTAATTTAAGATTGTGTTGATCTGAAGTGCTGGCTCCTACAGCATTGCATTTCACTTGAAATGCTACATTTCTACTCCTAACCCATTCTCCCTTTCTTAGTGTTTTTGTTATGCAGGTTGGAAGAAAAGAAGAAGATCCAGAGAAGATCTTAGTAATAAGATAGTTTTGACTTTGTGAAACTTGCTACCTATGGATGAAACTGTGTAATATTGATGAAACTATGTATATGTATGGATGAAACTTGCTACTATTGGTAACATGTGTTGGATATATATGTGTTCATGACTATTGGTAATATGTGTTGGATATGCTATATTGGTCTTATATATATAAGAAAAAACAGAATTAAATGGGGCAATATAGGCTCTTTGCCATTTGCCAGCAGATGGCAAAGAGCCTGCAACCTTTGCCGTCTTTCAGCAGATGGCAAAGAGCCATGCCCTTTGCCGTCCGCTGGCTGATGGCAAAGGCGTTTGCATCTTTGCCATCCGCCAGCAGACAACAAAGTGCCCTTTGCCGTAGCTCGTTTAGTCGGACGTTTTGCCATCTACTGGCTGACGGCAAAGGCCTTTGCCGTCCGCAAGGCATGCCTTTGCCTTCCGCCATGGCAGATGGCAAAGTTCCTGATTCTTGTAGTGACCGCCGACAAAGCAGCGAAGGAGTTGGAGGCGGACTGAACTGCCCGCCGAAAACATGAGGGCGGTTGGGCGAGGTCGAACAAGAGCTCAAGGACGCCATAACTAAGTGCGACTCCTTGGAGTAGAAGACTTCGGATCCAGCCTTCGAACTCGCCAAAGCTCTGCAAAGCATGAAGGAGGCCCGGGTTGAAGCCCACGGCGCTTGCCAGGAGATCCAGGAGGCGAGGCAGATAGCGGCTGGTAAGGCCTTTCTTCTGTAGAGCAAATTTGTAAGTAGGAGATACATCTTGCTGACCCGAGTTTGGAGTTCTCCAGGTGCGTTTGTGGATCTGCCCAGGAGTGTCGCTGACGCCGCGGAGTTCTTCCGAGCCGAAGAGGGGAGCTCGGCGGAGAAGTTGTTCTGGTCGTAGTACCTTGTGCCAGAGCATTCGGTGCCCCTCAGTGATCAGCTAAAGCAGCTGACCGAGCTGCATAGGGTGGCCGGGTTGGCCATGAAGGATGTAATAGTCCGTCTTTGGCCAGCCGAGCCCATACCCAACAGCTACTTCGGACTTGTGAAGCGGCTAGTCAATGCGTGTCCCCGGATCGACGCCATAAAGCGGTCGGCCTGCATAGAAGGTGCCTGGATGGCCTTCGGCCGTGTCAAGGTGCAATGGGCGAAGATGAAGGCCACCAAAATTGCTACCGCGGGGCCGCCCGAAGGCAAGGATCACCGAAGGCCGGAGAGGTACTTCGGCGAGGTCCTGGAGGGAGCCCGAATTGTGGAGGGCCAATGTTCAAAGGATATCATATTTGAGTAGTGGAGTTCGGTTTGCAAAGACCATGTAATGTACTCATGATGTTAAATATTTATGCTTGTGCCTTATGATTTGGTCAGTTTATCCTCCTGTTCGGCCGTTTTATATGTGAAGATTGCCAGTCGTCGGCTTCCGCCCCCGTGAAAGTATTTCCGGGGTGTTCACAAACGCGTGTCCGCTCTTTATCCAGCGTCTTGGTCCGTGGAGGAGGCGTCTGCTAGATGAACTAGGCAATCAGACTATTCGGCTTTATTATCATTGTCGGTTTTATATCCGGCGTATCTCGTAGTAGGGGTCCTAAGCTAGGCGTCTTGGAGCGATGGTAACATGGACACGGAATTTTACCCAGCTTCGGGCTCTCTCGAAGAGATAATACCCTACATGCTGCTTTTGATTGTATTCATATGGGGTGTAGTACAGAGTACATATATCTACCACGAGATTGTTCTAATCAATATATCTTCCCCTATTGACTAGCCTGGCCTCGGTTTATATAATGCACCAGAGGCCTAGGGTTCAGGAGAGTCCTTGTCTTGGGCGCCAAGTCTTGTGGAATATCCCTTGTATGCGGCATGGCTGCCCGAACTGGCCCAATAGTGAACCGCCATGGGGGTCCTCGGCCCGACCCACTGGTCGGGAGACGACGTGGTGAGTACCCCCTAGTCCAGGACACCGTCAATCCTCACTTAGCCATAGGAGTCCATTGGTGGGGCTAAGTACTAGCCCCTGTTACGTGAACGGCAATCCGGAGTACGGCGCCTTTGCAACACGGCTTGGTCGAATCCCAGCCCCTCGTATAACACGGCATAAATCGCGAATGATTTGTAGTATGACACTAAGTCACTGGATCGTTGACCAGCTCTCGCATATCATGACAGTCAGTTTTTGGCTTTCTCTACTGAGGTACTTGACCGGACGAACCAGAAATACAATCGCAGTAGTTCTCCCTTTACTACCTTAGCCGAACTTGCGGAACGTAAGGTGATAAACACAGGAGCCGAGCAACCCAACTATAGAACAAAGACATGATTCAGAGCCGATGCATATAGTGCAATATCCGGGACGCCGAAGAGTTCCCTATAGGAGTTCGGTCTTAAGAGTTTGCGGGGCCGAATACAACCCCTGGTATGAAGGCCATGTCGAAGCGCGAACGTCAGTCGAAAGCAAGGAGGGAATATGGATGATAAGACAGTATAAGAACCCCCAAAAAAGGTGGGATCATCTGCTTCCTTTATATCCTTATCAGTACGTCGAGGCGTGTTTCGACAGATAATGCCATAAATATAAAGGTCATGTTACATGCCTAAAAATTTACCTAAGGGAAAGTCTAACACAGGGCCTAAAAGTAATGGTTCGAAGACTCTAGTGATGCCCTGCCGCACGTCTGCGCCGTTTCTCCTTAGTAACGAATCCTTTGACAGGGGTATTTGATGATTGTCTATAGAGGAGGGGAAAACCAGCCTTGAAAGGGTCCCTGATGCAAACATACAGCGGATAGAGCTCTTAATGAACCTGCAGTAAAAAAATGTATAATGTCCAAATAGAGTCAAGCCGTACTATGGACTATTTCCGCAGTGTGCCTACGGCGTTGCCCAAGGTATTTTGAGTGTGTAGTTATGTACGGGCGGTACGTAAGCCGCAATCTTATAGGGCTGTCGGCAGAGGCCAAACTGCTAATCGAGGTCCGGATCCGTCGAGTCATCGCAGTGCGGTGCGGACCGGACTCGTTTAGAGACTTCATTGGCTTTAATGTCCGACGAATTATTCGGCTTGATAAGGCCGCTGTACACCTCGGCTGCAAGGGCCGCGGTGTGCTCTTCAGTACGGAGGGAGCGCTCCATATTTCCATTGACTGTGATAACGCCACGAGGTCCGGGCATTTTAAGCTTTAAATAAGCATAGTGCAGGACTGCATTAAAGCGAGCGAAAGCAGTTCGTCCGAGCAGTGCGTGATAACCACTGCGAAAGGTGACGATGTCGAAGATCAGTTCTTCATTTCAGAAATTGTCTAGGGAGCCGAATACTACCTCTAGTGTTAATGAGCCCATACAACGGGCCTCCACGCCGGGTATCACACCTTTAAAGGTGGTGTTACTAGGCTTGATTCTTGATGGATCGATGCCCATCTTGCGGGCAGTGTCTTGATAAATCAAGTTGAGACTGCTGCCGCCGTCCATAAGGACTCTAGTGAGATGTTATCCGTCGATGATTGGATCGAGTACCAGGGCGTCCGAACCCCCGTGATGGATACTGGTTGGGTGGTCCCTGCGATCAAAGGTGATCGGACAGGCTGCCCATGGATTGAATTTTGGGGCGACAGGCTCTACGGCGTAGAAGTCCCTTAGTGCGCGCTTGCGCTTCCTTTTGGGAATGTGAGTGACATAGATTATGTTCGCTGTTTTCACTTCGGGGGGGGGGGGACTGCTTTTGGCCCCTGGTGTTCGGCTGTCGGGGCTCATCATCGTCCTCACTTGGAGGTCCCTTTCCCTTGTGTTCGATGTTTATCTTACCGGCCTGTTTGAAAACCCAACAATTTCTGTTGGTGTGGTTTGTAGGCTTGTCGGGTGTGCCATGAATCTGACAGGGCCTCCCAAGGATTTTGTCCAATTTGGATGGACCGTCCCTGTTGCCTTTAAAAGGTTTCTTCCGTTGACCGGATTTAGAACCACTGAATCAAACATTGACTGTCGTGTCATCTGCGTCGTCGTTATTGCTTCGACGTTTGTTTTTGTTGCGGCGTGGTTTACCATTGCCGTCGCTGGCCTCTGTCGGGGTAAATGGCCACGGGTAGCCTAACCGACTACCCCTGGCTCTTCGGAAAATTTATCAGGCCTTTGGGCCTTCAAGCGCTCCAAGCATTTGGGCCGCCTTCTCTGGCCGGCTACCACTAAAGCCGACTCCCGGAAGGCGACCCAGCCTCACCGACTCCTCCCTAGGGCGACTACGGGGTGGCCGACTCCAAGAAGCCGGCCAAGAAGGACGCCAACTCCCAGGAGCCGGCCAAGACCACAACCACTCCTACATAACGGCGACGTGACGGGGTGTGGCCACAGTGCGGCCCACGACCCCCGAAGCCCGAGGCGGGCATGGCTACAGGAGGCCGTACGGGATGGACGTCTCCCGTGCGACCCGACACTGTAGCCACGCTAGCCTCGACGTCATCCACGACCCACTCCTGTACGGCCCAAGGACTGCGGGCCCCTTCAGCCAGAGAGAGGCGTGAAGGCGGCCCGGCTTTTCCTAGTCGGCCAAGAGTATAGCCGGCCTCCAGAAGCCGGCTACTCCCTCCCTCGAAGCAGGAGCCCCATTAAGGAGACAAGACGAGGTGAGGCTACAGTGATAGCCCCCGAGGCGGCCCACTGTAGCCACGCTCATCTCGACAAAGCCCTCATCATCAGAGGCGCGGCTACAGTAAGCAGCCACCGACAAGACCCTAGGCGGTGGGACCGGCCTGTCGACCAAGTAGCCGGCAGCCGGCGGGACCCAGCAGCCGGCGGAGAAGCCGGCGAGCGTAGACACTGACGGCTGGGACCAGTTCCCAGTCGGATTACCATTGTACCCCCGGGGGATAGGCCTATATAAACCCCCCGGAGCACCCATGCAAAGGGTGGGCTTCTAGGTTCGCACCCAAGCATAGCACACACACCATAGATAGAGAGAAGCAGGAGCTAGCCTTGCTCTTCTTCTCCCTTGACCTCAACAGCTCTAGGAGCGATTGTAGCTACCCTTTATCGACCTAGTGATTATGCGGAGACCCCGCAGAGCAGGACTAGGGGTGTTACCTCCTCGGAGAGTCCCGAACCTGGGTAAGATTCGCCGGCGTGCATGTCTTCGCCTCATCCCGTTTCCGGGCACCGGCGACGCTTTATTGGCTCCCACAATGATAAGCCATCCCTTGGCATATGTCGCACCAACCACCCGACATTTGGCGCCCACCGTGGGGCCAGGTGCACCGTCGTCCGGAGACCTGTTCTGGACGGGAACCCTTTTCCTTCCCCGCGAGCGCAGCCAGCCTGCTGCGCCCGATGGCGTTTGCCTCGACGCGCTGCAAGGCGTCGACGACGCCTGCGCAGCAAGCCGCCTCGCGATCTGCTCGGCAAGACTCACATCTCCGACGAGCCTGCGTCCGACGCAGGCACCGACTACCCCGAGAGCCGCCTCGTCAGCCTCCTCGACCAACTTCACGTCTCCAGCGAGCCCGCTGCGGACATGGAGTCGGTCGGCTCCACCGACCCGATGCTCATCGACTCCGACACCGCGTCGCTCGACGCCTACCCCTCCGACGTTGTGGTCTTCGACGACCCCCTCCCTCGAGCTGACAGCGGCAGCAGCGCTGTCACCAAAGTGCAGGTCGCCCCGTCTACGCCATCCCGCTCGAGAATCTGCGAGCCGCTCAGGCGGCTGCAGAGGAGCTCAATGGGCTGGGAGCCGATGAGCTCCCCTACATGACAAGACGGATCCAGCAGCTGATCGACGCGGCTGCAGAGCGGCACGAAGCCGGCGCCCGAGCTGATAGCCATCCCCCGCGCCGGGAGCACGCCGCGACGTCCCGCTCGCCGACTGCGAGTGGCGCGCGCCAGAAGAAAGACAAGGAGCTGGCTGCCAGCCGCAACCGGACTCGCATCACCATCGAGCGCGACGCGGATGGCCGCCCTCGAGCTGTAGAGCACCAGGGAAACCTGCCTCCTCCCCCGCCTCGAAGAGAAAGACGCCTCACTCCACCGCCTGTCACCCATCCGACTCTTGGCGACCGACTCGGCCGCTGAGAAGGAGTCGGCGAGAATGACGCCCGCCACAGGATCGACCGCCTTGCTCGATCCTTGGCGTTAGAAGAAGAAGACGATGTCGGCCCGCCATGCTTTGGCCCCCGCATCCGCGACGAGCCCTTTCCCAAAGGGTTCTCGCTCCCCAGAGACACGCCCAAGTACAACGGCTCGGTGAAGCCGGAAGATTGGCTCATCGACTACTCCACAGCCGTCAGCATCGCCAACGGCAATCGGCGCGTCGCCGTGAAGTACGTTCCCTTGATGCTGCAAGGCACGGCGCGCACATGGCTCAACAGCCTCAAGCCCTACAGCATCAACAGCTGGCTGGACTTCACCGAAGTTTTTGTCCGCAACTTCACCAGCACCTACAAGCGGCCTCCCAAGCCTCGCCAGCTCTCCCTCTGCGTCCAGGAGCCCAACGAGTCGACTCGCGACTACCTCACGCGATGGGCCGAGCTACGCAACTCCTGCGAGGGAGTGCATGAGGTCCAGGCCATCGAGTATTTCACTGCCGGGTGCCGAGAGGGCACCCTCCTCAAGCACCGACTCCTCTGCGACAAGCCGGCCACCCTCGACGAGCTACTGGTCATCGCTGACAAGTACGCCACTGCCGACTCCTCCATGAAGATCGAGCTCCGAGTGGACGCCTCGGGGAAAGTAGTTGCTCCGGCTCCCAAGACGCCTGCTGGCGACCCTAATCGGCGCCCCTACCAAAACGACCACAAGCGCAAGGGCCCCATGCCGACTTCTTCCAGTCGGCAGGTGGCCACAATTGAAGACGAGCAGCCCGAAGAGCGGCCCGCTCCCAAGAAGAAGGGTGGCCGGCCGCCCTGGCAGCCGTCTTTCTCCTACGAACAAGCACTCGATGCTCCCTGCAAATTCCACAGCGGCGCGAAGCCGTCCAACCATACAACACGAAAATGCCACTGGCTCACCCGCATCACCAAGGGCGAAGGGATGGTGCCGCCTCCGCCTCCCGGCCCGCCGCCTCCAGCTCCCCAGCAGCCGGCGGCCCGGCCCGCAGTCGGCGCCATCCAAGACGAGTTCCCCGAAGCGCACGACGCCTACGTCGTCTTCACAAGTCAAGTGACGACAAGCGCAGCCGACGCCGGTAGCACCAAGAAGTAAACGCAGTCGCCTCTAGCACCGCCGAGTTCATGCACTGGTCGGAAAAGCCCATCAGCTGGAGCTAGGCCGACCACCCAGAGGTGATGCCTTCGCCTGGCTCCTATGCTATGGTCTTGGACGTCACCCTTGCGACGGAGAGGCGAGCTGCCAGATTTTCCCACGTCCTGATAGACGGCGGAAGCAGTATCAACATACCGTACCGCGATACCTTGGACAAGCTGAACATCAAAGCGAAGCAGCTCATGCCGAGCCGCACCGTCTTCCATGGTATCGTACCCGGCCTATCTTGCTCTCCAATCGGCAAGATCAAGATGGATGTTCTCTTCGGAGACAAAGATCACTTTCGCCGGGAAGCAATATGGTTCGAGGTGGTGGATTTGGAGAGCCCCTATCATGCACTACTTGGCCGACCCGCCTTGGCCAAGTTCATGGCTGTGCCCCACTACGCCTACCTGAAGATGAAGATGCCGAGCTCGAAGGGGATCATCACGATAGCCGGCGACTACAAGAAGTCCATCGAGTGTGCCATGGCCAGCAGCCGGCTGGCCGAGTCCCTCGTGGTGGCCGAAGAGAAGAAGATGTTGGAGCGGGTTGTGGCCATGGCCGGCAAGCAGCCGGCCTTGTCCCCCAACCCAAGGACTGTGATGCGCAGAGCTCCTTCCAGCCTGCCAAAGAGACAAAGAAGATACCTCTAGACCCGGAGCACCCGGAGAGGTTCGCCGTGATTGGGGCGAACTTGGACAGTAAATAGGAAGGCGAGCTCGTCGACTTCCTCCGTGAGAATCGAGACATCTTTGCATGGTCCCCAAAGGACATGCCGGGTGTCCCGAAGGATTTCGCCGAGCACAAATTACATGTCCGAGCTAATGCGAAGCCGGTCAAGCAACCCCTCCGCCGACTATCAGAAGAGAAGCGAAGAATCGTGGGAGAAGAGATAGCCCGGCTCCTTACAGCCGGCTTCATCATGGAGGTGTTCTTTCCAGAATGGCTTGCCAATCCAGTTCTAGTTCTGAAGAAGAATAACAAGTGGCGCATGTGTATAGACTACACAAGTTTGAACAAGGCCTGCCCAAAGGATCCATTTGCTTTGCCGCGGATTGACCAAGTGATAGACTCCACAGCCAGATGCGAGCTGTTAAGTTTTTTGGATGCATACTCAGGGTATCATCAGATCAAGTTGGACCCGGCTGACCGCCTGAAGACTGCCTTCATCACACCCTTTGGAGCTTTCTGCTACCTGACAATAACATTCGGCTTGAGAAATGCCGGTGCCACTTTTCAGCGTTGCATGCAGAAATGTCTCTTGAAACAACTCGGCAGAAATGCCCACGTCTACGTAGACGACATTGTGGTGAAGACAGAGAAGCGCGGTACCTTGCTGGAAGACCTGAAAGAAACATTTGCCAACTTGCGCCGATTCCAGATCAAGCTCAACCCCGAGAAGTGCGTGTTCGGAGTGCCAGCCGGCCAGCTGCTAGGCTTCCTGGTCTCCGAACGCGGCATTGAGTGCAACCCTGTCAAGATCAAGGCCATCGAGAGGATGGAGATTCCCACCAAGCTGCGAGATGTGCAGAAGTTCACTGGCTGCTTAGCCTCCCTGAACCGTTTTATCAGCTGACTAGGAGAGAAGGCTCCCCCCTGTACTGACTCATGAAGAAGTCCACTCACTTTGAGTGGAATGATCAAGCCGACCAAGCCTTCCATGAGTTGAAGAAAATGTTGACCACTCCGCCTGTCCTGGCTGCGCCGACTGAGAAGGAGCCCATGCTCCTCTACATCGGCGCGACAAGCCGAGTCGTCAGCACTGTTGTTGTGGTCCAGCGCCCGGAGGAAGGCCGAGCCCAACTGGTCCAGAGGCCGGTCTACTATCTCAGCGAAGTACTGTCCAGCTCAAAGCAAAACTACCCGCACTACCAGAAGATGTGCTATGGGGTGTACTTCGCTGCCAAGAAATTGAAGCCCTACTTCCAAGAGCACCCCATCACGGTCGTGTGCACTGCCCCGCTCGCCGAGATCATAGGCAGCCGGGATGCATCCGGCCGGGTGGCCAAATGGGCCATTGCCTTGGCGCCCTACACGATTTTCTATCAACCCCGCACCGCCATCAAGTCGCAAGCATTGGCCGACTTCCTCGTCGACTGGGCCGAGACCCAGTACTTACCGCCGGCTCCCGACTCTACCCATTGGCGGATGCACTTTGACGGGTCCAAGATGCGCACCGGCTTGGGAGCCGGCATCGTCCTCACCTCTCCCAAAGGCGACAAGCTCAAGTACACGCTGCAGATCCACTTCGCCGCCTCCAACAACGTGGCCGAGTACGAGGCGCTCGTACATGGGCTCCGGCTAGGCAAAGAACTCGGCATACGCCGGATCCTGTGCTACGGCGACTCAGACTTGGTGGTCCAGCAATCATCTGGCGACTGGGACGCCAAGGACGTGAACATGGCGAGCTACCGTTTCCTCGTCCAGCAGATGAGCGGATACTTCAAAGGGTGCGAGTTCCTTCACGTGCCAAGGGCCGACAACGACCAAGCAGATGCCCTAGCACGGATCGGCTCCACCCGACAAGCCATACCGACTGGCGTCTCCCTCCAGCGCCTCCTCAAGCCGTCCATCAAGCCGTCTCCAGAGTCGGACTCCATCTTCGTACCGCCTGCGCCAGAAACAGCCGGATCCGGCTCAAGAAATCCCGCAGGCGGCACGGGGACTTCGACGACTGCCCCGGGGACTGACGTAGTCGCACCCGGCCCAGGGACTTCAGAACCCGGCCCGGGGACTGCAGCAGTCGGCCCGGGGACTGCAATGACACAAGAAGCGGTGGTCGACTCCAATGCAACACCCAACCCACCCACCCGAGTCATGGTGGCCACATTAACAGCAGAAGAAGTCACAGCTCCCTCATGGGCCCAGCCCATCCTCAAGTTCCTAGTCAGCAGAGAGCTGCCGGCCGATGAGATCGCAGCAAGACTAGTGCAACGACGAGCTGCAGCTTACACAATAATCAACAGGGAGCTTGTGAAGCGCAGCGTCACTGGAGTCTTCCAGCGTTGCGTCGAGCCAGAAAAAGGAGTGGCAATCCTCAAAGACATCCACCAAGGCGAATGCGGCCATCACGCCGCCTCAAGATCCCTCGTGGCCAAGGCTTTCCGCCATGGTTTCTTCTGGCCGACTGCCTTGGAGGATGCTAAAGAAATAGTCAAGAGCTGTAGAGGATGTCAAGTCTTCAGTTCCAAACAACACCTGCCGGCTTCTGCCCTCAAGACCATTCCCCTCACCTGGCCTTTTGCCGTCTGGGGACTGGACATGGCGGGCCCTTTCAAGACAGCCCGCGGTGGCTTGACACACCTACTCGTTGCGGTGGACAAGTTCACAAAGTGGATTGAAGCCAAGCCAATTAAGAAGCTGAACGGGCCGACTGCCGTGACATTCATTACCGACATCACTACTCTGTACGGCGTGCCACACAGCATCATCACCGACAACGGTACGAACTTCGCCAAAGGCGCACTGGCACGTTTCTGCGCGACGCAGGGCATCCGAATGGACTTAGCGTCCGTTGCCCACCCGCAGTCAAACGGCCAGGTCGAGCGAGCAAATGGACTCATCCTCTCCGGCATCAAGCCCCGACTGGTTGTACCACTGGAGCGATCGGCCGGCTGCTGGCTCGAAGAGCTGCCGGCTGTCCTCTGGAGTCTGCGCACTACGCCCAACAAGTCAACCGGCTTCACTCCATTCTTCCTTGTGTACGGTGCCGAGGCTGTCATCCCAACAGACATCGAGTTCGACTCGCCTCGGATCACCATGTACACGGAGGAGGAAGCCAAAGAAGCAAGAGAAGACGGCGTCGACCTACTGGAAGAAGGCCGGCTGTTAGCCCTCAGCCGGTCCGCCATCTACCAACAAGGCCCACGCCGCTACTACAACCGCAAGGTCAAGCCAAGATCCTTCCAAGAGGGCGACCTTGTGCTCCGGCTGATCCAGCGAACAGCCGGCCAGCACAAGCTCTCGGCCCCTTGGGAAGGCCCTTTCGTCGTCAGCAAGGCACTTGGCAACGACTCCTACTACTTGATCGACGCGCAAAAGCCAAGAGCACGCAAGAGAGACGACTCCGGCAAGGAGTCGGAGCGACCATGGAACGCAAACCTCCTAAGACGATTTTACAGCTGAAAAGCAGTATGTATCACGCTACCCCTTTTGTATTAAGTACAAACCAATAGGCCCCCCGAACAGTACTCGGGGACTGCCTTTTATTTATCTATGAATGACGAGTATCATATCCATGAATGTATTATTACATTTTGAATTCTTGTCCGGCAGCGGGTCCGACTAGTCGGCCCGGGGACTGGCCGCCTTGAGCTATATTCAAAGTTCTTCCCGAAGTCAGCAAAGTAGTGCGCCGGCTCCCAAGTCCTCTCTTGTTGAAAGTCGCAGCTCAAAGAACTGACTGTCCGACTAGCAAGAGAGAAGACAGAAAGGACGCCCACACGAAAAACGGCTAAGGAACAACTAACCTATATAGCAAAGAGACGGCCTCCAAATATGCCTGCCGGCTGTCAAAGCAGCCGGTTGGCCGGCTTCCTAAAAAAAAACTTAGCTTAAGTCCGGCAGAGCTAAAAGTACTTCCCCCTCCCCAATCGGCCAGGCACTCCCCGGCTATAGATTGCAGAGCAACTGTTTGACTAGGGAGGTGGCAACCAAGGGAGGGCGGCAAAGGAAAAAAGCAGAAGGACAAAAAAGCAAAAGTACAAGGAAAGACCGATTGCATAACTTATATACATAAAGCCGCCCACAGGCCGGCAACAGACTTGAGTTTGAATACACCCAGTGGGTGGAATTGTGCAGACTTAACCAAACATTGTTCAAAAGTAACAAGACAGGAAAATAAAAGAAAGAAGACTAGGGCGCGACATGAAGGCCGAGCTGGTCGGTGAAGGCGACCTCGCCGGCTGAAGGAGTGGCCGCCTAGCTGGTCCCGGCTTGACCACCTCCTGCGGCAGGAGACGCACTCGCACGCGACGTAGTGCTGGAGGCGCGGTCAGGCTGGCCGGCTACTCCGCCAGCCGGCTCGGCGTCTTCACCTTCCTCCTCCTCCTCTTCGCCCTCGTCGCTGGAGTCGATCTCCTCCGCCGAGTCCTCGCCGTACGCCGGGTCCAGCCCGAACCAATCTTCCGGCTGGGGACTCCATTGTCGTCCACCTCGGGGGCGAAGACGTTGGTGTCGGTGTAGTCGGCGATCGCTGAAGCCCGCCGAATGATGGCCGGCCGCGCCGGCTCCAGCTCCGTGTCGGCTTGCTGCTGCCAGGTAGCCAGCTGGTCCAGGTTCAGGCCGGGATACCAGGCCTTGACGAACTCCAGCGCCCGCCTGGCACCGGAGCGAGCCGCTGACGCCTTCCAAGCCTCGAAGCGCCCGACGGCCACCTCCAGCCAGTCGGCGGTCCGACTGGGAGTGTGCGGGACCACTTGGCCGGGCCAGAGGGCGGCCAAGACCAGCGATCCGGCACGCTGAAGCCGGCGGAGCAGCCTGTGAGCCGGCTGGATGCGAGCCTGGATCGCCAGGAGCTGTTCCTCCAGCGAGCGGCCAGCGGTGGGCGAGATCTCGAAGCCGGCTTGCCTCTTCGCCTGGCGACGGGCTTCGATGGCCTGGTTGGCGGCAGTTGAATAGCCGGGGAAGTACTCTGCGCGAAGAAGAAAAGAAAAGAAGAACACCAAAATCAGAAAAACAAGTCAAAGTGGCAGATGGCAAGAAAGGACGAAGGGGTAGACGACTTACCGTCAACTAGATCCTCGATCTGGCCATAGCCGGAGACCAGAGTCTACCTGGCCTCTGCCCAGCCGGCCGCCTCCGTCTCGAACTCGGCCTGGAGGGTGGCTTCGTGATCCTGCGTAGCCTTCAGCGCCGCCTTGTGGCCTTCCTCCTGGTCGGCCAGCTTCTTGACCAGGCGGTCGCGCTCCTGCACCAGGGCGGCGAGCTCTGCGTCCTTGGCACGAAGAGCAGTCTGGGACTCCCCCAGCTACGCCCTCAGGCTGGCGTTGGCCGCTGCAGAAATAGAAGAAGAAGAAGAACAATAAGAAATCATCAAGGAAGATCCGAGCCGACTGCTCAGCAGTCGGCCCGAATCTCGGGGACTACACCCAATGGGTGCGCTGACGCGCCCCCACATGAGATAAAGATCAAGTCACATACCTCGGCTTTCAGTAAGATCGGCGGTCTTCTGAGTCAGCTCCCGAGCCTGGGAGTTGAAGGCGGCCGCTCGGAGGTTGTGGTAGTCCTGCAAGACGGACAGAAGACTGAAGTGAGAACAAAAACAGCAAAGACAAAATCTCCAAGAAGTTCCAAGCCGCCTGCTCAGCAGCCGACTCGGAACTCGGGGACTACACCCAGTGGGTGCGCTGACGCGCCCCCACGAGAGAAATCAAGATTAAGAAGAGAAATCAAGATCAAGAAAGAACAAGAGGGGAATACTAACCCGGATGGCTGCCCGCGTTGCGAGGAACTCGTCGGTGAACTGCCTCAGCGCCGCGGCTTGGCTCTGGAGCCGGGTCCGGACGTCTTGTGCAGCAACGTTCACCACGGCTGTCCCTCCGCTTGGTGTCCACCCCGAGGTAGCGCTGGCCGCCTCCGCGTCTCGGGCCGACGAGCTGGAGCCCACGGCCGGCTGTGGCTCCGACGCGGCCTTCTGCGGCTCCGACGCGGCCTTCCCTGCACGCCGGCTTGGCAGAACCCGGACCGCCACCTCAGCCCCCGCGGCTGGCTCGCCCTCCGCCGACTGTGCGGGCGCAGGCTCAGGCTGGCGGCCTTGGGTCGCCCTAGGCAGAGGAGTCGTCTCCGGCGCCTTCTCCAGGATGATGACGTCGTCGCCGCTTCCTCCCAGCCCCGGCTGGGAACCGTTGGCTCCCCCTGACGAGGGATCCACGTCCCCTGGCGCCATGGTGCGCAGGGGGGTGACCATCAAAGCATCCCCTGCCGCCGCCTCGGCCTCGGCCTCTGCCTGGGCCTTGGCTGCGGCCTCGGCGAGCGCCTTCGCCGGCTCCTCCTCCCGAGCTGCCTGGGCGGCGGCTGCCCTCTGTGCCTCCGCCTCCCGCGCTTCCTGCTCCTCCCGCACCTCCCGCGTGTTCCTTTCTGTCGCCTCGGAGGGCGGCGCGGGGATCTACGCGGCGGGTGGTGCTCCCAGAGCCCCCTGGCGACTCGACGACGGAGCCGGCAGCCGCCCGCTCAAGTGACAGCGGAGATCTGACCGTTGAAAAAGAAGACGAAGGTTCAAGAACCACCAAAGAAAAGAAAGAAGGAGAGTACATAGAAAGAGAGAACTTACGCCGACACAGTCTGCGGCTGCTTCACCACTTTGCGGAAGCGAGCCGCTTTCGCGGCCGCCTCTTCCCGCCTGGTGGCTGCCGCCCCACCCCTGGGCTTCTTCGTCCGGCTGCCGAACAGGCCCTAGGCGGCGCGACGTTTCTGGCCTCTACCCCGAGCAGGCTGCGCGCCGGAGGAGCCCGCGCCGCGTCCGGATGCCGGCTGGCGGTGCGGGACGGCTTCGGCTTCGTCCTCGTCCGGCCAGTCGTCGAAGGTAGCGGTGAACCCGGAGCCGCCTGCTTCGCCGCCGGCTTGGCCACCGGCCGGCTCGACGGCATCCTCCATATGGACCGCCCCCAGGTCGGGGTCTTCCTGGTCATGCTCGGTCCAATCGGGGACGAAGCGGCGCTCCACGTCTGTCCCGCCGGCCGGCCGAAGCAGAGGACCCTGTCAAAAGAACGAGCCGACTGAGTTAGAGTCGGCCCGGAAGAACTCGGCGACAAGGCTGAGAGAGAGAGAAAAAGAAACGAGGGGAGCGTACCGCAGGCGGAGGATTGGCACGGCTATATGGCTCCTTGCCGAATTGCCAGTCTTCGGAAAGTTGGCAGTTGGCGAGGTAATTCACCATGGAGGCGGCGTCGTGCTGCGGCATCTCCTTGGTGCACATTCGGCTCGGATCGAGCTGGCCGCTCATCTGACATATCAGATGGGGCCGGCTCTGGAGCGGAAGAACCCGGCGCGTGACGAATGCGGCCAGGAGGTCGGGTCCCGTCAGGCCCTCCGACTGGACCATCACCCGCAGTCGGGCGATGGCGGCGTTTCCTGCCTGCGACAGCGTCACGGCCCGGAAGGACCACTGGGGCAGCCTGCCCGCTGGTGGGCCGGCTACGTAGGCCGGCAAGTTGAGGTTGTCGCCCCGGGGAGCGATGCTCCGCACGTAGAAGTATGACTTCTGCCACTTCACCGATTGAATCAGCGTGATGATGGGGAAGGGGTTGTCAGCGCCTGATCTCCACGACGCGATGAAGGCGCCAGTCTGAGCCGGCACGCCCCGCACGCGCGTGCCCAGCTTCGACTGGAAGAACTCCCCCCAGAGCTCGAGGGTGGGGAGGACGCCGAGATAGCCCTCGCACAGGGTGACGAAGGCCGACAGCAGCACCACCGCGTTGGGGGTGAGGTGGTGCGGCTGGAGCTGATAGAATTCCAGCCAGGAGCGGAAGAAGGCGCTCACTGGCAGGCCGAAGCCGCGCAGGAAGCGCGAGCGGAAGACCACCCGCTCGCCCTCCCGCGGCGCCGGCCTGATTTCCTTCTCCGGCGCGAGGCGGACCTCCACTTTGTCCGCACTGGGCAGACGCCGGGTGTCGCGGAGGAAGTCGATGTGGTCGTCATGGACGATGGAGCCGTCCCAATCCCCGCCAAGCTGCTCTACATGAGGAGGCATGGCGAGGGCTAGCGCGGCGGCAGAGGAGCGTGCGGAGGAAGAGCGCGGCGGCGAGGCGCTGTCGCGAGGACGAGCAAGGGAAGAAGATGGTGGAAGTAGGAGGAGCGTGCGAGGGCCTGCCGCCCTCCGCCTCCCCCTACTTATAGCCTCACGAGGCCGAAGAGGCCGGACGTGGGGAGGAGACGTGGGATTAACTGCGCCCACTCCCCCCACGTCTCGTGTTTATTACGCATAAGTGCGAGCCGAAACTGCCGCACGAAACGTGCGGGCGGTTTCGGGATGCAAAGGATCCGCGCCTGGGCCGGGGCACGGACGTGGCGGGCCCCCTCCCTACGGCGACGTCCCGTCACGGGCGTGGGCTGGCAGGCTTTCCGGCCACGTGGCACGCCGACGGCCCGAGGCCGGCCCGCGGCCCGGTGCACGTGCCCGCGGGTTCCCGCCCCCCGACTCCAGAAGATTTCGACTAAGACGGCGCGCCTGACCAAGGCCGGCTCCCAGCTGCCGGCTTGTCACGATAGGAAGCTGATCGAGCTTCTTGAATCCCACTCCACCTCGAAGCCTAATCAGCTTCGGGGACTACTGTCGGGGTAAATGGCCACGGGTAGCCTAACCGACTACCCCTGGCTCTTCGGAAAATTTATCAGGCCTTTGGGCCTTCAAGCGCTCCAAGCATTTGGGCCGCCTTCTCTGGCCGGCTACCACTAAAGCCGACTCCAGGAAGGCGACCCAACCTCACCGACTCCTCCCTAGGGCGACTACGGGGTGGCCGACTCCAAGAAGCCGGCCAAGAAGGACGCCGACTCCCAGGAGCCGGCCAAGACCACAACCACTCCTACATAACAGCGACGTGACGGGGTGTGGCCACAGTGCGGCCCACGACCCCCGAAGCCCGAGGCGGGCATGGCTACAGGAGGCCGTACGGGATGGACGTCTCCCGTGCGGCCCCGCACTGTAGCCACGCTAGCCTCAACGTCATCCACGACCCACTCCTGTACGGCCCAAGGACTGCGGGCCCCTTCAGCCAGAGAGAGGCGTGAAGGCGGCCCGACTTTTCCTAGTCGGCCAAGAGTATAGCCGGCCTCCAGGAGCCGGCTACTCCCTCCCTCGAAGCAGGAGCCCCATTAAGGAGACAAGACGAGGTGAGGCTACAGTGATAGCCCCCGAGGCGGCCCACAGTAGCCACGCTCACCTCGACAAAGCCCTCATCATCAGAGGCGCGGCTACAGTAAGCAGCCGCCGACAAGACCCTAGGCGGTGGGCCGGCCTGTCGACCAAGTAGCCGGCAGCCGGCGGGACCCAGCAGCCGGTGGGACCCAGCAGCCGGCGGAGAAGCCGGCGAGCGTAGACACTGACGGCTGGGACCAGTTCCCAGTCGGATTACCATTGTACCCCCGGGGGGTAGGCCTATATAAACCCCCCGGAGCACCCATGCAAAGGGTGGGCTTCTAGGTTCACACCCAAGCATAGCACACACACCATAGATAGAGAGAAGCAGGAGCTAGCCTTGCTCTTTTTCTCCCTTGACCTCAACAGCTCTAGGAGCGATTGTAGCTACCCTTTATCGATCTAGTGATTATGCGGAGACCCCGCAGAGCAGGACTAGGGGTGTTACCTCCTCGGAGAGCCCCGAACCTGGGTAAGATTCGCCGGCGTGCATGTCTTCGCCTCATCCCGTTTCCGAGCACCGGCGACGCTTTATTGGCTCCCACAATGATAAGCCATCCCTTGGCATATGTCGCACCAACCACCCGACAGCCTCAGAAGTGCCGGGGTCACCAGAGCAATTGCTTCTACGAGCCAACCAGCTATCTTCACCCGCACAGAAATGGGTCATGAGTGCAGTTAAGGCTGCCCTAGTCTTCGGCTTTTCCTGCCCGAGGTGCCGGAAAGATAATCACAGCAATGTGTACTTTACTTGCTTGTTTCTGTTCTCTTGTTGAAATGTCTATGCTTCGTTCGTGTGAAACAAGTCATAATTACTTGGTTCGTATCATATAATTAGTCAGAAGTTTTACACTGACCAAGTGGCCACTGTAGGATATCTTCCCAGTGGGCTATCGAAAACATTGCAGTGGAAAAAAAGGGGCTTTACTGATGAGGATAATGTAGTACTACTGCGTTTTAGAAGTTTGAAACAAACTGTACTAAGAAAAATGTTTGAAACAAACTTACTACTCAGATAATGGAGTACCAGTATGTGTAAGAGGGAGGGCATCATGCGCTTTCAGAAAAGAGCGTTGGTGAGAAAAAAATGGATAGTAGAATACTGATCGAACAGTATATTTCTCGACAGAGACTGGCTCGCAGACCGGTGCGTGTGGCATCTGAGAGGAGCATTTTATAAGTTTGAAACGACATTTTCTAAGGTTGTTCTTATCCTTTTTGGACTACACCCGCAGGAGACATAATGGCACGGGACACCGATTGATACTGGGCCGTCAGGTTAGTGGGCCGGATTTGGTTACCTCCTGACCCCCAATATCATATTGTCATGAAAGTTTGCATGGTAGACAAAAAAGAAAAAAGAAAGTTGTTTTTATGTTCTAAAAACTATATATGAAAGTTTGCATGCACATAGAAAACTTGTTCATCCTTGATGTACAAAAAAGTAGATTTTTTGAATTTTCTTCGTTATTTTGGTTTCAATTCATTGTTCATCCAAAATCATTTGAGCTCGTGTCCAATGGATACCCGACTCATGAGCGTATAGTATCACACTTTTTCTTCGTATGTGTACCTCCGGAAGAAACACTATCTTCGCTTTTGCTCCGCCTTCAAAAATTTAATTTCCGAGCTCGCTCGCTAATTTTAGTTTCCGTTTAATCCAGTTTTTGTTATGTCGGCGCAAGAACGAATAAGAACCCAATCTACCTCCTGTGAGATAATTGTATGTAAGAATCATGCCAATCCAACATCCAAATAACGTTCGATAGTCCAGCCATGTTTGCCTGCATGGTGCCTACTTGCGTCCATTGCTTTGCCTTTTTACCCTCCATTCATTTTTGAGTCCTTGACAGCGTCATCGCGACAATGGCCTGGACACCGTCCGGGGGATCGCCCGAGCCCGGAGAGTTTGGGCGTTGCTCGGACCAGGCTGGTGTCGGTGAGCAAGTTCCTCAGACTGTCCCGTCCCGAAGAGTGTAAACATTGCGTGCAGCCGTACGGTAAGAGAAACCTTGGGAAATCCAGGCGCACGTGAGGGGTGCGTGTGCCGCTGCCAGTCGTGGTCGTCGGCATTGAGCGACTTCTCTTTACTGCCAGTTACTGTGTGCTTGCTCAAACAAAGAGGGACAGGATCACAGTAAAACCTCGCCCCCATTCGTCATGGACGCTGTGTTCGAAGGCTGCTAAGGCTTCGGTGTCTGGATAGTTCATGATTTGGTTCTTTTTAATTAGGAACCGATTCCAAAGCTTGCGAGCCGATTCGCCAGGTTGCTGGATTATGTGACTTAGGTCATCAGCATCCGGTGGCCGGACATAAGTGCCCTGAAAGTTGGCCCGAAAAGCGTCCTCTAAATCTTCCCAGCTTCCAATGGATTTCTCTGGGAGGCTGTTCATCCAGTGCCATGCTGGTCCTTTCAGCTTTAGAGGAAGATATTTAATGACGTAAAGGTCATCTCCACGAGCCATATGAATGTGGAGAAGAAAATCCTCAATCCAGACGGCCGGATCCGTCGTACCATCATACTGCTTGATGTTTACGGGTTTGAACCCTTCCGGAACCTAGTGCTGCATTACCTCATCGGTAAAGCACATGGGGTGTGCGGCACCCATATACTGTGCGACATCACGGCGGTGATTGGATGACATCTGAGTTCGGTGCTGATCCCGAATATTGTAATGTTCATCACACCGGGCTTCATAGCCGTTATCTCGTGCCGGGGCACGGCCTCTTGATCCATATATCGATCTGGTCTGACCGGCTTTATTGGCCAGGTCCTGATGCAAGTCATATGTATAGCCCACAATAGCTGTCTCCTTGCCTCTTCGGCGAGGGGGTGCGGGATGGTGTTCGGCTTGATGTGCCGCTTTATCCCGTCCATGTGGTGGTCGGTCTGGTTGATCTGCCTGATTGTATTTTGACGGTATTGGCTCAAGGGCTTCATCGTCAAATTGTGGCAGCAGCTTGCGCTTGGGGTAACTTTTTACGGGTCGCTCGGGGCCGTACTCCTCGGCGGCCAGGACCTTGGTCCACCTTTCATTGAGCATATCCTATTCAACTTTGAGCTGCTGGTGCTTCTTTTTCAGGCTCCGCGCAGTGGCGATTAGCTGTCGCTTGAAGCGTTCTTGTTCGAGAGGTTCCTCTGGGACGATAAAATCTTCGTCACCAAGGCTAACATCCTCTTCGGAGACTGGCATATAGTTGCTGTCTTTTGAATCTTCATGATCAGCGTGTTCGGGGCTATACTGACCCTCCTCCCTCTCATCCTGTTCGGACATGGGCTCAATGGGGTGTTCGGGGTCTTCGGCATTATCCAAAGTCTCATTGTCTCCGGTGCTGGTGTTGTTGTCCCTTGCCCGACGTGATCGTGAGCGGCGCTGCTGGTGAGGGAGTCCTGGACTAAGGGGTCCTCGGGCGTCCGGCCTGTTATTCGTTGGGCCGGACTGATGGGCTGTGAAGACATGAAGATCGAAGACTATACCCGTGTCCGGATTGGACTCTCCTTGGCGTGGAAGGCAAGCTAGGCGACCGACTATGAAGATTCCCTCTTATGTAACCGACCCCATGTAACCCTAGATCTCTCCGGTGTCTATATAAACCGGAGAGCATAGTCCGGATAGAGAGATACTCATTACCCTATTCACATAGGCTAGACTTCTAGGGTTTAGCCATTACGATCTCGTGGTAGATCAACTCTTGTAATACTCATATTCATCAAGATCAATCAAGCAGGAAGTAGGGTATTACCTCCATAGAGAGGGCCCGAACCTGGGTAAACATCGTGTCCCCCGTCTCCTGTTACCATCGATCCTAGACGCACAGTTCGGGACCCCCTACCCGAGATCCGCCGGTTTTGACACCGACATTGGTGCTTTCATTGAGAGTTCCACTGTGCCGTCGGCAAAGGATTCGATGGCCCCTTCGATCGTCAATAATGACGCTGTCCAAGGAAGAACCTTCCTCCCCAGACAGATTTTTGTGTTCGACAGCTTCGTAGTGCGGGCCAACTCGCTTGGCCATCTGGAGCAGGTCGATAGCTACGCCCCTGGCCATCAGGTCAGATTTGGAAGCTTAAACTACATCGCGGATGTCTGTGGAGACTTGATTTTCGATGGATTCGAGACTGCGGCGATCGCTACCCCTCTCTCCGATGAACATGATCTAAATCTGTCGTCGGATCACATCCAGGAGATGGATCCTGTCGCTGCAACGGCCTCAGGACCGAAGCAGATCGTGCCCTCTGAGGCCACAAGGTCTGCGGCGTTGGAGCCGCACATGGACTCGACATCCGACAATGCTTGCATCAATGGAACTCCGGACTCGTCTCCGGCTACACGTTCTGGATCAAGTGCGCCTGCGGACACCGAGCTGGATCGGTTATCGATTTTCAAATTTAGCGCCGCAGACATCTTCCAGCATTCACCTTTGGGTGATGTACAAAATTCTTTGAAGAACTTGTCCTTGGAGGAAGACTCACAGCCGAACTATGTTCGGTTCGAGCTAGAGGCGGACAACGAGGAATTTTGCTTCCCACCCGCCACCCACTTCATAACTACCGTCGACGACTTAACCGACGTGCTTGACTATGGCTCCAAAGACATCGCCGGTATGGACGACGATGCCGACAATGAGCAAGGCCAAGACCCGCCGTTCACTGGACGTTGGACGGCCACCTCTTCGTACGACGTGTACATGGTTGATACACCCAAAGGATCTGGCGACGACAAAGAAGAGCCAGATAAGAACAAACCCTCTGAGACGCAGTCCAAGAGCCGGCGCCCCAAACGCCGTTCTAAGCCTCGTCGCTCAAAGGATGGCAACACTGGCACCGGAGAAAATAGTACTCCCGGCGACGCCGAAAACAATGAAGACCCTGTCGGAGCTGCATCGGAACAGGAGGAACATGACAACACGCAAGACAACCCTGATGAACAGGCCATAGAAGATAACTCGGAGGACGATAGTTACCATCCACCCTCCGAAGAGGAGACAAGCCTCGGCAACGAAGACTTCATCGTGCCGGAGGACCCTCTGGAGCAGGAGCGCTTTAAGCTTCAGCTCATAGCCACTGCAAGGAGCCTGAAAAAGAAATAGCGGCAGCTTCAAGCTGAACAAGATCTGCTCATTGACAGATGGACTGATGTCCTGACCGCCGAAGAATACTGCCTCAAGCGCCCAGCCAAGAGCTACCCAAAACGCAGACTGCTACCTCAGTTCAATGAGGAGGCACCAGATGACATATCTCCCTCGCGCAATACGGAACGACCACCATGTGGTCGAGACAGGGCGGCCGACCGGCCACCCCGCGGTCGGGCTAAAGCGGCAACTCAGGCCGAATAGCAGACCGCCCCACCACCCCGTAAAAACAAAGACGGAGGAGTTCGAGGTCACGCGTATGACCTCCGGCAGACCCTGCACAGTAGAGCAGGACATACAAGATCGATCTACGGATCGCGAGGGCGTGCCTCGACGCACAATGATGGCTACCTATTCAGACGTGATAAACCCAACCACGCCCAGGCCGAATGCCGCAGACGGACTCCATTAGAGCTACGCCGCGACATGGCCCGGTACAGAGGTGCCGCACACCCTCTCTGCTTCACAGATGAAGTACTGGATCATGAATTCCCCGAGGGGTTCAAGCCCGTCAATATCGAATCATACGACGGCACAACCGATCCCGCAGTATGGATCGAGGACTTTATTCTCCATATCCATATGGCTCGAGGAGATGATCTCCACGCCATTAAATACCTCCCACTAAAGCTCAAAGGGCCAGCTCGGCACTGGCTTAACAGCTTGCCTGAAAACTCCATCGGCAGCTGGCAAGACTTGGAAGAGGCTTTCCTTGATAACTTCCAAGGAACTTATGTCCGGCCACTAGACGCCGATGACTTAAGCCATATAGTTCAACAACCCGGAGAATCAGCCAGAAAATTCTGGACTAGGTTCCTAACCAAAAAGAACCAGATCGTCGACTGTCCGGATGCCGAAGCCCTAGCGGCCTTTAAGCATAGCATCCGAGACGAATGGCTCGCCCGCCACCTCGGCCAAGAAAAGCCGAGGTCCATGGTAGCCCTCACGGCACTTATGACCCACTTTTGCACAGGAGAAGATAGTTGGCTGGCTCGCAGTACAAACACGGCCAACGAAACAAGCCCCTCCGAGGCCAAAAAGAGCACCGGCAAGCTCCGGCGCAACAGAAACAAACGCCGAAGCAATGGCGATAACACCGATGACACAACAGTTGATGCCGGATTCAGTGGCTCCAAGTCCGGCCAGCGAAAGAAGCCCTATAAAAGGAGCAGCGGAAAACCATGCAGCTTGGACCGCATACTTGATTGTCCTTGCCAAATACACGGCACCACAGACAAACCGGCCAACCATACTAACAGAGATTGCCAGATCTTTAAACAAGCCAACAAGGTACATAGCAGAAACAAAGAAGGGGAATCACAGAGCGAGGACGATGACGAAGAGCCCCGGCAGCCGAACATCGGGGGGCAAAAGAAATTTCCCCCTGAAGTCAAAATGGTGAACATGATATACGCTACACATATTCCCAAAAGGGCGCAAGCGCACACTCAGGGACGTCTATGCGCAGAGCCCGTCGCCCCGAAATTTAATCCGTGGTTATCATTCCCGATCACATTCGACCGCCGAGACCATCCAACTAGTATCCGGCATGGCGGTTCAGCCGCACTGGTCCTCGAGCCAATCATCGACGGATTTCACCTGACTCGAGTCCTAATGGACGGTGGTAGCAGCCTCAACCTGCTCTATCAGGATACAGTACGTAAAATGAGCATTGACCCCTCACGAGTCAAGCTCATGAAGACTACCTTTAAAGGAGTCATACCAGGCGTAGAGGCCCGCTGTACGAGCTCAATAACGCTGGAGGTAGTATTCGGTTCCCCGGATAACTTCCGAAGCGAAGAACTAATCTTCGATATCGTCCCGTTTCGCAGCGGCTATCACGCGCTGATCAGACGAACCACATTCGCTAGATTCAACGCGGTGCCTCATTATGCTTATCTCAAGCTCAAGATGCCCGGTCCACGTGGTGTCATTATAGTAAATGGAAACACGGAACGCTCCCTCCATACAGAGGAGCGCACCGCCGCCCTAGCAGCAGAAGTACAGAGTGTCCTTCTCAAGCAACACTATAATCTGGTTGCCGAGCCCCTGGACATCATTAAGAGGGTCCGGACTACACTGCAGCAGGACAGCTCGGCTCGTCACGGCCAAACTAGCAAATTCGGCCTCCGTCCCAGCCCCGACGAAGCAGTGGTATTAGTACCACGCGCATATAAGCCACATACTCATGGGTACTGACGGAGGCACAACTCGCTCGCAATCCACAGTACGGCTTGATAGACCCTGGGATTCGCACGCTTCTGCTTTTTTCTTTGTACAGGTTTTCTTCTCTTTTCAAGGGCTATACGGACGACCTGCTTGCAGAACACACTAAGGAGGCAAGGAGCTCTGGCATACAAGGGAACCCCCAGGTGGTTTCTAATAAATGATTACCATACTTGTTTTACATACCCGCATGCAGCTCACCCTTGGTTATGGCATTTTAAATAGCCTTACTTGCTTATCACATTACTTGTACAAAGTACGCTTCGACGTACTGATTACATCACAACGGCGAATAAATGGTGGCGTCAGCCCATTACTTCATTTTTTCCGTTTCCTCACCTCAGTATCTATTACTCATTGCACACGTACACCATGGCATGTACTAAAACGCCAGGGGCTTAATTACACCCCGCATCACGGCAATAAAAGTCCGAACACTTTTACAGTATGGTTCGGCACCCCGAACTTATAGCATTATATGCATCGGCTCCGAATCATGTCTTTGGTCAATAGTTGGGTTGCCCGGCTCCTGTGCTTACTACCTTACGTTTCGCTATATCGGCTAGGGTAGTAAAGGGAGAACTACTGCGATTGTGTCCCGGTTCTTCCGGACGAGCACCTTAGTAGAGAAAGCCGAAAACTGACTGTCATGGTGCGGCGAGAGCCGGTCGGCTATTCGAGGGGTTCTAAATCGTTAGAGATTTTTCCCGCTTCTTGCGAAGAATCGGTTCCTCCGATTGGGCGTGTATAGCGCCCCTAATTCGGCCTTCCGAACACCAGGGGCTTCACCAACTTTATTAATTGTCAAACTCCTATGGCTAAGTGAGGGCGGTAAAGGTCGCATAGCCTGATTGCCTTGTTCGTTGCGCTAAACACCTCCTTTAAGGACCAGAATATGGAGTAAAGAGTGTTTAGATTTATCCCGAACACCCCCGTACTATCTACGTGGGGGCAGAAGCCGACGACTGGTCATCCCTCAGATTTAATAAACGGCCGCACAGGAGGTAAAATTTAAATCATAAACATTATACTACATAACATCTTTGTTCCATATCACAGGGCAAGATAATACACATGTTCTTATGGGAATATAATATCCTTCGAACATTGCTCCGCCGCAAGGCGGGACCCCTCCAGGACACCATCAAAATAATGCTCGGGTCGACGATACTCCTTGCCCTCCGGCGGTCCCTCGGTCATCAGCTTCTTGGCATCCAGCTTCGCCCAATGCGTCTTGAAGCGGGAAAAGGCCATGCGCGCACCTTCAATACAGACCGACCGCTTCACGGCTTCGAGCCGCGGACAGGCACTCACAAGCCGCTGCACAAGTCCGAAGTAGCTGCCAGGCATAGGATCGGCAGGCCACAGCCGGACAATAAAGTCCTTCATGGCTAGCTCTGCCAACCTGTGCAGCTCGACCAACTGCTTTAGCTGGTCGCTGAAGGGCACCAGATGTTCGGATCCCAGATATTGGGACCAGAACAGCTTCTCCGTAGACATCCCTTCTTCGGCTCTATAATGCTTGGCCGCATCCGATACACTGTGCGGCAGACCTATAAATGCCCCTGGAAAACCAAAATTCAGGATAAGTACAAGGGACGTTTCTTCTACATATTTGCTCGGCATGGTGAAGGACTTACCCGCCGCAATCTTCTGGGCCACCTGAATTTCCTGGAGGGCGCTCTGGGATTCGGCTCGTGCATCCTGCGCGCTCTGGCAAGCCTTCGCCAATTCGGACTCTTGCGCCTTACAATCGCGCTCCAAGGACTCAAATTTCTCTATCGCGCTCTGGAGCTGTTGCCGCGCCTCGCCAACCCGGGCCTCGTGCTTCTCGCACAAAACGCGTTCCTTGGCCGCTTTGTCTTCGGCCTCGGCCAGCGCCTTCTTAAGGGCTGCCACCTCGGTCGTGGCCCCTAATAAAGTTTATGACAATTTAAGTCCGGTCGCACTATTGATTTTTTCAAAATGTACCCACAGGTTACTGCGTACCTTGGCTATCCTCCAACTGCTTCTTCACGCGGCCGAGCTCCTCCTCTACCCGCTCCAGTTTCTTCTTCAGTCCGGAGACCTCCGCAGCATGAGCAGTGGCAGCCTACAGCGATACCTGCTTATTCACATAGACAACTCATGTTAGACTCCTGCGATTTTTTGATCCTCTGTTCGGCTTTTCTTCCCGAACACCAAACAGAGTATAAGGGGCTATTGTCTATACTGTGATATTTTTTACAATCACATTGCTTACCTCAAAGCCCATTAGAAGGCTAGTGCAAGCTTCGGTCAGTCCGCTTTTAACGAACTAAACCTTCTCTATTACCGTGTCCATAAGGACACGATGTTATTCCCAACAGTTCATCCACGATAGAGGCGCCTCGTAGCGCCTCCAGCAGATTATCCGGTGCCTCTGGTTGGACAGAGGTCATCGGTGGAACAGGCACACTCCCTCCTTGTGGGGAATGCCGTTCGCTGGACCCCAGAGCCGTGTAGACTTCCGGGATGGTATCCGGCTGAGGTCCGAAGGGAACTCAGGCCCTGTCACCAGTCCCCATGGGGGCTTTTTCCCCCGTGTGTCCGGCGTCCGAGGAGTCATCCTGGGGCGTCACCCCGATGATCTCCGGAACCTCCCCCGGCCTGGGAAGGTCTTTTTGGACACCACCTCGTCATCACCCCTGGGTGAGACGGAATGAGCAGGTGGCGGAGACATGCTAGCCATCTCATCCGTGTCCAGCGAATCCTGTGTCGAGGATCGCGGGGAGCCATCGCGCGCCGGACTGCAATGACAAAAGTTTACAATATGTCAATATTACAAACCAGGAAGGCCAGACGTTTGCGAATTCTGGTACTTACGAAGGGGCCCGAGGCTTGGTCCGGCGAGGTCGTTCCGGACTACTGTCAACATCCCACGCGGAGTTATCCGCGAGGGAGCCTTTAACCCTCTTAGGCGTTTTCGCCTCCGGGCTCGTGGGGGCCGCTCTCTTCTTCCTCCCCGCTTCCGGTGGGGAGTCATTTTGTTCTTCCTCTTCATCATCGTTGTCAGCGGACAAAGAGGAAGTCTCGCTTCCGGACGTCACATCCGGAGTACTTCTCCGGCGAAGGCCCTTCTTGGCCCCTTGGGCCGCCTTCTTAGCCGTCTTCTCCGGCACCTCATAAGGCGCCGGGAACAACATTTTCTCCAGTAATGGAAATTCTTGGTCCTCGAGCAGCGGAGCCGGGCATTTAATCTCCTCGGCCACCTTGATCCAGGCCTGAAAACAGGGGAAGGAAGCTTAAATTTCCTCTCGAAATATGCTAGTAGGGGGTACTCCTTGAAAACATTAAAGAAACTAACCGGGTTGGGTTGGCGTTTTAAGCTAAGCCCGCGATCTTCGGTCGTAGGCGGCGGCGTCTCGCCGGCCTTGAAGAGCACCCTCCAGATTTGTTCGTGCGTCGTGCCGAAGAGCTCTTGTAGCGTCTGGTGCTTGGCCGGATCAAACTCCCACAAATAACAAGTCCGGCGTTGGCACAGAAGGACACGGCGAATAAGCATGACCTGGACCACGTTGACGAGCTTGATTTTCCTTTCTATCATGTTCTGGATGCACGTATGGAGCCCAGTCAGCTCGTCCGAAGGACCCCAGGTTAGGCCCCTCTCTTGCCAGGATGTGAGCCGCATCGGGATTCCGGATCGGAATTCGGGGGCCGCCGCCCAGTTAGCGTCGCGCGGCTTGGTGATATAGAACCACCCCGATTGCCACCCCTTCACCGTCTCCGCAAATGAGCCTTCGGGCCAAGTGACGTTGGGCATCTTGCCCACCATAGCGCCTCCGCACTCTGCTTGTTGACCGCGCACTACCTTTGGCCTCACATTGAAGGTCTTCAGCTACAGGCCGAAGTGAGGCGGGATGCGGAGAAAAGCCTCACAAACAACGATGAATGCAGAGATGTTGAGGATAAAGTTGGGGGCTAGGTCATGAAAATCCAGCCCATAGTAAAACATCAACCTGCGGACGAATGGGTGAAGGGGGAACCCAAGCCCGCGGACGAAATGTGTAAGAAACACAACCCTCTCGTGGGGCTCGGGAGAGGGGACGATCTGTCCCTTGGCCGGGAGTCGATGAGTGATCGCTTTGGCCAGATATCCGGCCTCCCGGAGCTCCCTGATATCCTTCTTCTTGACAAAAGAGGCGATCCACTTACCTCCAGCTCCGGATCCGGACATCTTCGGAGTACTTTTTCGAACGAGGGAAAAATTAAAGCTTGGGCGCTGGAGCTCAAGGACGGAAGGGCTGAGGAAGAGAAAGGGCGTGGGTGAAAGAAGGGAATCCTTACCCCCTTATAGAGGCCGCGAATGTCAAACGCCTCCCCACTCGCCTTAAACTCGCTTGTTCCCAATGTCTGTGCAAACGACATGGTTGGGTTACCCACGCCCGCATTGATGAGGATCCCGCAATAAGGGGACACGATCTCTGCTTCGACAGGACGTGCCAATAGCAACCGCGTCTCGAAACGTGGGGTGGCAAATGTAAAACGGTTCGAGATTATGACCGGACAGACGTGGCGTCAAGTTGTAAAAATCTGTCAGCAGATTAGACTCATGCAAATATTAAATTCTCTCTGCGGTTGTGTGTGGAATGCGTTACAGGTCCGGATACAATCATCACATCCGAAGACTATTTTGGAGTTCGGAAGAAGGGGAACCCGCCTTGCAATGCCGAAGACAAATCTGCGCGCCGGACTCCTCGTCATTGAAGCCAGCTTCAGGGGCTACTAAGGGAGTCTTGGACTAAGGGGTCCTCGGGCGTCCGGCCTGTTATTCATTGGGCCGGACTGATGGGCTGTGAAGACATGAAGATCGAAGACTATACCTGTGTCCGGATTGGACTCTCCTTGGCGTGGAAGGCAAGCTAGGCAACCGACTATGAAGATTCCCTCTTATGTAACCGACCCCATGTAACCCTAGATCTCTCCGGTGTCTATATAAACCAGAGAGCATAGTCCGGATAGAGAGATACTCATTACCATATTCACATAGGCTAGACTTCTAGGGTTTAGCCATTACGATCTCGTGGTAGATCAACTATTGTAATACTCATATTCATCAAGATCAATCAAGCAGGAAGTAGGGTATTACCTCCATAGAGCGGGCCCAAACCTGGGTAAACATCATGTCCCCCGTCTCCTCTTACCATCGATCCTAGACGCACAGTTCGGGACCCCCTACCCGAGATTCGGCGGTTTTGACACCGACAGCTGGCGCCGGCGCTTTGGTGGTTCGTCGACGGGCTTGTCCTTACCGGGGTTCTGATTATCCTCGTCGTCCTTTTTATCAGGAGTGTCCACCATGTACACATCATAGGTGGAAGTGGCCGTCCAACGCCCTGTGATAGGTGGGACTTGGCTTGATTTGGCGTCGGCATCGTCGTTCATACCATCGATGTCTTCGGATGCGTAGTCTAGCATGTCGGTTAAATCCTCGATGGTGGCTATTAAGTGGGTGGTGGGTGGGTCATAAAATTCCCCGCTCTCAGCCCCCAGCCCATGCTGGGCGCAGTTTGGAGGTAAAGCTTCCGTGATGGCGAGAGACCGCATTAAGCCCAATGCTTCGTCTAAGGGTCAAAGCTGGGTAGGAGTCTGCGGATCTGCATGGCTGAGTTCGCTGATAGACACCTGGTCGGGCCCGATCGACACAGACATCGAAAGTTCGGAGTCGTCGCCCAGAGGCAAGTCCAAGATCGCGTCTGGGTCTCCGGTCGGATGTCCATGATAGAAAAGAGTCCGGCGGGGCTGATCCTCCCATCTTCGGACAATACGACCTGCTCTAGATCTAAGGCCGAGGCGGGCGCGAGTGTCGACCCCTTGAGGGGATCTAAGAGCGGATCCGAAGAGCTTCCTTCATGAGGGTAGGGGGCAGCACTCGAGGCCGCGAACCCCTCGAAGATCAGATCTCCTCGGGTATTGGCGACGTAGTTCAGATTTCCGAACCTGATCTGGTGGCCGGGGGCATAACTGTCGACCTGCTCAAGGTGGCCGGCCGAGTTGGCATGAAGCACGAAGCCGCCGAACACAAAGACCTGTCCTGGGAGAAAAGTTTCCCTAGACACAACATCATCATTGATGAAGAGGCGAGCCATCGATCCTCCTGTTGAAGACACAACGGAGCTCTCAATGAAAGCACCAATGACGGTGTCAAAACTAGCAGACCTCGGGTAGGGGGGCACAAGCTGTATGTCTGCGGATTGATGGTAATAATAATCAAAGGGACACGGTGTTTACCCAGGTTCGGGCCCTCTTAATGGAGGTAAAACCCTACTCCTGCTTGATTATATTCGATGGGTATAAGGGTTACAAGAGTTGATCTACCTCGAGATCGTAGTGGCTAAACCCTAATCTCGGCTAGCCTGTCAATGTTCTGATCCTGCCTTTGGTCTAAACCCTCCGGTTTATATAGATACCGAAGGGGCCTAGAGTTGTACAAAGTCGGTTAAACAGAAAGGGAATAATATACCCGGACACCTAAACTTGTCTTTCACGTATACGGGAGTCCCAACCAGACACGAGAAGTGGTCTTCTTCCTTCTATCTTGACAGCCCATTAGTCTGGCCCATATCGAATAGATCGAACTCCCGAGGACCCCTTAGTCCAGGACTCCCTCAGGAGGCGCGAAAACGGTTCGACATGATAAAGAGCTAGATGTGACGCTTCGCTAAAAAAAGTTGTCAGTAAAAGATAGGGTTTCTTTTTTATGCTCTGCCTTCTGTGGCTAAAAGTTATATTAACAATACAGAGCCGGATACAGTTCTTCTGTGCAGAGAATTATTCTAAAATGTTCAGGGGAAGGAACCCGCCTTGCGACGCCGAAGACAATCTGCATGCCGAACACATCACCATCGAAGACTGGTTCAGGGGCTACTGAGGGAGTCCTGGATTAGGGTGTCCTCGGGTGTCCGGACTGTTTAATGTGGGCCGGACTAATGGGCCATGAAGATAAAAGTAGAAGACTTTTCCCCCGTGTCCGGGTAGGACTCCCATATGTAAGGAAGGCAAGCTTGGTGTCCAGATATGTTATTTCCTTCCTTTACAAACCGACTCTGTATAACCCTAAGTCCCTCCGGTGTGTATATAAACTGGAGGGTTTAGTCCGTAGAGGCTATCAGAATTCTCATAGGCTAGACAGCTAGGGTTTAGCCATTACGATCTCAAGGTAGATCAACTCTTGTAACCCCTATACTCATCAAATACAATCAAGCAGGACGTAGGGTTTTACCTCCATTAAGAGGGCCCGAACCTGGGTAAACATTATGTCCCACTTGTCCCTTGTTATCCTGGATCCTCAGACGCACAGTTCGGGACCCCCTACCCGAGATCGGCCGGTTTTGACATCGACAGGGGGCGCATCATCCCCTTGTGGATGGTTGTGTTTCCCCTCTTGGCCCATAAGGCCCATATCTTTTGCCGGGGGTGCCCGGAACCCCTTCCGGTGACCCGATAAGTACCCAGTACCCCTGAAACACTTCTGGTGTCCGAATACTATCGTCCTACATATCAATCTTTACCTCTCAACCATTTCGAGACTCCTTGTCATATCAGTGGTCTCATCAGGGACTCCGAACAACATTCGGTCACCAAATCACATAACTCATATAATACTATATCGTCATCGAACGTTAAGCGTGCGGACCCTACGGGTTCGAGAACTATGTAGACATGACCGGGACACCTCTCCGGTCAATAACCAATAGCGGAACCTGGATGCCCATATTGGCTCCTACATATACTACGAAGATCTTTTTGGCCGAACCGTTATGACAACATACGTAATTCCCTTTGTCCATCGGTATGTTACTTGCCCGAGATTCGATCGTCGGTATTTTCATACCTAGTTCAATCTCATTACCGGCAGGTCTCTTTACTCGTTCCGTAATACATCACCTCATGACTAACTCCTTAGTCGATTGCTTGCAAGCTTATGATGTGTATTACCGAGAGGGTCCAGAGATTCCTCTCCGATACTCGGAGTGACAAATCCTAATTTCGATCTATGCCAACTCAACAAACACCTTTGGAGATACTTGTAGAGCATCTTTATAATCACCCAGTTATGTTGTGACGTTTGATAGCACACAAGGCATTCCTCCGGTATCCGGGAGTTGCATAATCTCATAGTCGAAGGAATATGTATTTGACATGAAGAAAGCAATATCAACAAAACTGAATGATCATTATGCTAAGCTAACGGATGGGTCTTGTCCATCACATCATTCTACTAATGATGTGATCCCGTTATCAAATGACAATTCATGTCCATGGTTAGGAAACCTTAACCATCTTTGATCAGCGAGCTAGTCTAGTAGAGGTTCACTAGGGACGCGTTGTTTGTTTATGTATTCACACATGTATTAAAGTTTCCGATCAATACAATTCTAGCATGAATAATAAACCTTTATCATGAATAAGGAAATATAAAATAACAACATTATTATTGCCTCTAGGGCATATTTGCTTCAGTCTCCCACTTGCACTAGAGTCAATAATCTAGATTACATTGTAATGAATCTAACACCCATGGGGTCTTGGTGCTGATCATGTTTTGCTCGCGGAAGAGGCTTAGTCAACGGGTCTGCCACATTCAGATCCGTATGTATCTTGCAAATTTGTGTGTCTCCATCCTTGACTTGTTCACAAATGGAGTTGACGCATCTCTTGATGTGTTTGGTTCTCTTGTGAAACCCGGATTCCTTCGCCAAGGCAATTGCTCCACTGTTGTCACAAAAGATTTTCATTGGACCCGATGCACTAGGTATTACACCTAGATCGGATATGAACGCCTTCATCTGGACTCCCTCATTTGCTGCTTCCGAAGCAGCTATGTACTCCGATTCACACGTAGATCCCGCCACGACGCTCTTCTTGGAACTGCACCAACTGACAGCTCCACCATTCAATATAAATACGTATCCAGTTTGTGACTTAGAGTCATCCGGATCAGTGTCCAAGCTAGCATCGACGTAACCATTTACGACGATCTCTTTGTCACCTCCATAAATGAGAAACATATCCTTGGTCCCTTTCAGGTACTTAAGGATGTTCTTGACCGCTGTCCAGTGATCCACTCCTGGATTACTTTGGTACCTCCTTGCCAGACTTATGGCAAGACACACATCAGGTCTAGTACACAACATAGCATACTTGATAGATCCTATGGCTGAGGCATAGGGAATGACTTTCATTTTCTCTCTATCTTCTACAGTGTCGGGCTTTGAGTTTGACTCAACTTCACACCTTGTAACACAGGCAAGAACCCTTTCTTTGACTGATCCATTTTGAACTTCTTCAAAATTTGTCAAGGTATGTGCTTTGTGAAAGTCCTATTAAGCGTCTTGATCTATCTCTATAGATCTTGATGCCCATTGAGGAATGCAGCTTTGACGTCCATTTGCCAAATTTCATAATCATAAAATGCGGAAATTGCTAACATGATTCAGACGAACTTAAGCATCGCTACAGGTGAGAAGGTCTCATCGTAGTCAACCTCTTGAACTTGTCAAAAACCTTTTGCGACAATTCGAGCTTTGTAGACAGTAACATTACGATCAGCGTCATTCTTCTTCTTGAAGATCCATTTATTCTCTATGGCTTGCCGATGATCGGGCAAGTCCACCAAAGTCCATACTTTGTTCTCATACATGGATCCTATCTTAGATTTCATGGCCTCAAGCCATTTGTCGGAATCTGGGCTCATCATAGCTCCTTCATAATTCGTAGGTTCGCCATGGTCTAGTAACATGACTTCCAGGACAGGATTACCGTACCACTCTAGTGCGGAACATGCTCTGTTCGACCTACGAGGTCTAGTAGTAACTTGATCTGAAGTTTCATCTCATCATCATTAACTTCCTCTCCAGTTGGTGTAGGCATCACGGGAACGGATTTCTCTAATGTGCTACTTTCCAAATGGATAGAAGGTACAATTACCTCATCAAGTTCTACTTTCCTCCCACTCACTTCTTTCAAGAGAAACTCCTTCTCTAGAAAGGTTACATTCTTGGCAACAAAGATCTTGCCTTCGGATCTATGGCTGAAGGTGTACCCAATTGTTTCTTTTGGGTATCCTATGAAGACGCATTTCTTTGATTTGGGTTCGAGCTTATCAGGCTGAAGCCTTTTGACATAAGTGTCGCAACCCCAAACTTTAAGAAACGGCAGCTTAGGTTTCTTGCCAAACCACAGGTCATACGGTGTCGTCTGAACGGATTTAGACGGTGCCCTATTTCACGTGAATGCAAATGTCTCTAATGCATAACCCCAAAACGATAGTGGTAAATCGGTAAGAGACATTATAGATCGCACCATATCTAATAAAGTAGGGTTACGACGTTCGGACACACCATTACGCTGTGGTGTTCCTAGTGGCGTGAGTTGTGAAACTAGTCCACATTGTTTTAAATGAAGGCCAAACTCGTAACTCAAATATTCGCCTCCGCGATCAGATCATAGAAACTTTATTTTCTTGTCACAATGGCTCTCCACTTCACTATGAAATTCTTTGAACTTTTCAAATGTTTCAGGCTTGTGTTTCTTTAAGTAGATATACCCATATCTGCTCCAATCATCAGTGAAGGTCAGAAAATAATGATACCCGCCGCGTGCCTCAACACTCATCGGACCGCATACATTGGTATGTATTATTTCCAATAAGTCATTGGCTCGCTCCATTGTTCCGGAGAACGGAGTTTTAGTCATCTTGCCCATGAGGCATGGTTCGCAAGTATCAAATGATTCATAATCGAGTGATTCCAAAAGTCCATCTGCATGGAATTTCTTCATGCGCTTTACACCAATATGACCTAAACGGCAGTGCCACAAATATGTTGCACTATCATTATCAACTTTGCATCTTTTGGCATCAATATTATGAATATGTGTATCACCACAATCGAGATTCAACAGAAATAGACCACTCTTCAAGGGTGCATGACCATAAAAGATATTACTCATATAAATATAACAACAATTATTCTCTGTTTAAATGAATAACCGTCTCGCACTAAACAAGATCCAGATATAATGTTCATGCTCAACGCTGGCACCAAATAACAATTATTCAGGTCTAAAACTAATCCCGAAGGTGGATGTAGAGGAAATAAGACATTTACACTGGCACCAAATTGAGTTTTCAATGCATTTATGTGCACAATTCAAATCTGTGTCCTTGGTTGCATGCTTATAGGTCCCATGCAAGAAATGGGAATGAATGTCAAACACCCTGCCATCGTTACTCGGCCGCAAACATTGAGATACCTGGTTTTTAAATTCTACTAAATCCAAAACTCATCTGAAATTCATGAAACTTGGCATGCTATCATGGAGCGGCATCAACATGCCGTGGTAAAAAATTTGTCCCATTTGCGGCAGGTTTGGGTATAAGCTTCTCACAAACCAAAGCTTCTCACAACAAGCCTGATGGTTTCGGTAGGGAACGTTTCACCTTTCTGGACGAAACGATATCCGTTGCCTCTTCTTGATTTCAATTTTTTTCTCTAGTGTCAACATAGAACAATAGGAGTGTTGTGTTAAATTTTGGAATTTTTCGGGGTTCGTTTGGACATTTTTATACATTAACTGGCTCTTCTAGGCATTTTATGTGCATAATTCAAATTTGAACTACATGCACACTCCAGTGCATATAAATTGGTTGAAAAATCAAATTTGTGTCCCTGGGTGCATGCTTAGGTCCCATGCAAGAAATGGGAATGAATTTCAAACACCAGGGCATTGTTGATTGCCGGCAAAATGTTGAGATACTTTGTTTTTAAATTTTAGTAAATCCAAAACTCGTCTAAAATTCATGAAACTTGGCATGCTATCATGGGATGGCATCTGACATGCTGTGGTATTTTTCGTGTCCATTTTGAGAGAAGGCGTACTCAAATAACAGCCAACAAAGGCATTTTGAACAAATAGCTGCCACTCTAACATCGCAAACATTATAGATAGAACACCCGTATGTAAAGTGACAGCTTCCCCAGTAAACCAAGGGAAAATGTGCCGAGCAGGATTTGTACAGCTCTTCATCATAAACGTTTTAGATAGAACACCTGTATGCAAAGTGAGAGCTATGGTAAGCTAAGGGAAAATTCGTCATGCAGGATTTGTGCATCTCTTCGACGCAAACGGTTCAGATTGAATAAGGTATGCAAAGCGAGACTTCAGCGCTAAGCCAAGAGAAAATTTGACAAGCAGGATTTGTACCTCCCTTCAACGCAAACGGTTTTTTTGGATGACCCGTGTGCACCCACTTACGGAAAATTTGGTAAGATTTGCATCTGTCATATTGGGTATATTGCCATTTGTCAAACTAGAAAGATTGACATTTTTTGATCTAGTAACATTGCCATTTGTCAATCCTTGTAACACTGCGGTTTGTTAAAATATGCACCTAAAAATCACTAGCACTATCTAATTTTTGCAACTAAAATTCAGTAATTAAGCATAGATTTCAATCATAGATTAAGCAGTCATTCTTAATTTATACAAACAGTTCAACTCGACAGCTGAACCGACCAAACTTTTCCTCAATTGTTGCCAACCACGTACTGAAATAGCTAGTTCAACTATATATATTAGCTAATTTTAAGTACGTTGTACAGTTCCACCACATCTATAGTGAGATGAACTAAACATAATAGCCCCTAAATACTACTACTACTACTATGGAGGGGCTTTGTACAACTTCCGACAGCCTCTCCTCTGCCGAGTGCACTCAGTAAGAGGAAGAGGAGGAGAAGCCTACCGACGAGCTGGACAACTGCAATACGGTGCCTGCCGCTGCTGCACAAACGCCCTCTGCCGCTCCAGACGACCCCTCTTGAAGCGGCCGGACTGCTCGTAGATCTCCTGATTCCTCGCCTCCGCGTCCGCGTGTGCTGCGGCCACGACTGCGGTAAGGCTCTTTGCATGCTCGACGAGGCGCTCCTCCTCCTCCCGGAGGAACTCGATGTAAAGCAGAAGGTCACTAACGCACGTGCGGGCCTCCACCTCCGCCTCCCTCCTTCGGGCGCCAGTGGCGGAGCGGGTGATGATCCTGGTGGTCGACAGTGGGCTGGCGGCCATGGCGGCCGGTGATGGGGTGGCGGCCATGACCACCACCTCCCGCCTTCGGGCCGCAGTGGCGGAGCGGGTGATGGCCACGTTGGCCAACAGTGGGGTGGCGGCCACAACGACCACCTCCCACCTTCGGGCCACGGCGACGGCGCGGGCGATGGCCCTGGCTTTCGACGGTGGCGTGGCGGCAACGGCGGCCGGCAACAGCTGCCGACGGGCAGTGGCGGCGGAGCGTGTGGTGGGTGTTCCGCGCACACCCAACAGGGACACCACGCGCACTACACTATGGCCGGGACTGCACCACTGCCGTGGTGTAGCCTCCGAGCTGGAGCGGTCCTCTAATGACGACGGAGTGGCTGAGCGACGACGACGGACCGGTGCCATTGGTGATTGTGGGAGAAGCAGACGAGATAAGCTACAAGGAGGGAGGGGAAAATGCGATGCAGGACTCGCCGGCCGTGAGGGTTTACATAGTAGGCTGGTAAGCATTGGGATTTTGGAGGATTTCACCGAGTCGGGCGGGAAGCTTGCGCGGGAACCTACGCGATTGCGCGGGAACGGGCTCGCCACCGTTTGGCCAAAAGAACGCCCCTGCGCGCTACTCAAGCTTGCGCTCGAAGCCGTCTGCAGTAGCGGGGTGACAAGATGTGCGAGAGGAGGATGAAAGGACACGTACACATACGGTTAATAAAAAAGTTTGCAATTTAATTACCTGCTATACCCCCATCCTGGTTTATAAGTAGGATTTAACTAATAAAATACGAATGCATGTCACCAAAGATTATATCGTTCGATTCGTATTTGAACATAGTTTCCAGTTATATAATTTTTGTAACATGCATTAACATTTAGTTGGTTAAATTTAAGGTCAAAATATGGCACAGAATATAAAGGGGACTAATAGACCAAGACGGCGGTAGTAGCACATGGCCGCTCTCTACGGCGTATCACACATATCTTGTTAAGTTGAACCTTTTCTATTGTGTTGCCTAATCACACACAGTTCATCCTAGTGAACTGTATGCCGTATATCGCACACACCCTCATCTGGCTGTCCATTTCTGTTGTTCTGCATCATCGCAAACAGTTCTTCTTGATTAACCATTTGCCACTCATCCAATGGAGGGAAGCTTCTACATTCACGGGGGACGTGGCATTGACCATTGGGCGGGCGTGGCATTGACCATTGGGCGGCAACAGTCGGTCATCCGAGTGCGTAATAAAGGATGCAAAGAGGGATCCTACAGCAGCAAGGACCAGCTTCCCTACCGATAGCTCATCTAACAGAACTCCCAAGTTAGCTGTGCTGAGGCTTGAGTAGTCATCAGATGGGTGACCGGATGGGAAGTGGGCTCGATGTTAAATTAACTGATTTGATGGATCGCTGTAAACATTTAATTGCATTGAATGTATATAGTGGTTCATCATATTAGTTGAATTAACCTCGAGGTCCTTGTTTTTTAATTTTTGACATTTTTTGTTTTTTGAACACATGTTGATTGACTTAAAGAAGGTCTATCTCGTTACTTTTTGATAATTTTTGTTTTTTGAACACATGTTGATTGGCTTGAATGAAGGTCTATCCTGTTACTTTATGACATGTTTCCAAAACATGGACCTCGAGGTTAATTCAACTAGTAGGACAGAGCACTATATACATTCAACGCAATCAAATGTTTTGCAAAAAAAGTGATATGGTTTTTGTGAAACTTATAAAGTCATGTATGTCAAATTAACCTCTGTGTACTTGTTCTCAAATTAACCTCCAGGCCTGTTTGCCGCGTATCACATACATCTTGTTAAGTTGAACCGTTTATGTTCTCTTCCCTAATCGAAAATAGTTCATTCGAGTGAACCATATGTCGTATATCACACACACCTTGATCTTGCTGACCATTTCTATTCCTTTCCCTAATAGCAAACAGTTCATCGAAGCGAACTGTATGCTGTATATCGCACACACATTGATATGGCTGCCCATTTCTGTTGTTCTGTATAATCGCAAACAGTTCGTCTGGATCAACCGTATGCCCAACATCGCAGACGCAAGTAAATCTGAACCGTGTTTGATGTACCCGCCATCGCAAACGTTTTGCATCTTTTTTGATGGTTTTTTACATCACCATTTGCAATTAATGCATCGCACACAGTTTCGTCAAAGGGTCTCTGATCGTAGTGTCGCGTTAGCAGCATCCTGCAGTAGTGGGCATTTCTTGTCGCTTACCACTATTACCAATTCTTTGACATTCATCACAAGATAAAACAAACTTACAGGCATCCTTGAAGAGACTAGGCCAATAAAAACCAGATTGCAATACCTTGTGAGAAGTTCTATCTCCCACATGATACCCTCCATAAGCTTTGGAGTGACATTTCCGTAGGATTTGTTCCTTTTCATGCTCAGGTACACAACGTCTAATAATACCATCTACTCCTTCTTTGTAAAGATGTGGGTCATCCCAAAAGTAATGTCTTAAATCATAGAAGAATTTTTTCTTTTGTTGGTATGTAAAATTAGGTGGTATGTATTTAGCAACAATGTAATTAGCATAGTCAGCTGATACGTCTCCATCGTATCTACTTTTACTAACGGTTTTGCTCTTGTTCTGGACTCTAATTTTCATGATCTGAATGAAACTAACCCGGACTGATGCTGTTTTCAGCAGAACAACCATGGTGTTATTTTTGTGCAGATATTAAAGTTCTTGGAATGGAACGAAACTTTTTGGAGAATTTTTATGCAATAAAAGAAAAATACTGGAGCCAAGAACCGCCGGAGGGGGGGCCCTGTCAGGACCGGGTTTTCGGGATATTAATTTCCCAGAAAACGGCCTTTGTGCTCACCAGCCCCAGGATTACTGTTAGCTGATGAGGCACCAACTTGATACAAGAATTCCAAGCAAAGTACAAAATATGTAGTACAAGACCATTGTGGCCTAGGAGTACAACACTTGGTTTCTAGTGGTTGATGGCGGAAGCGGTTTGTGGTTCATCTGCGTCTATGGGACTCCATTTCCCACAAGAACAGCTGACCAGGATAACTCCTATCTTCGCGAGGCTGCTATCACCTTTACATGGGTTCCGGGGCTATCGTCGTAACGCTCTCTCCATGCACGAAATCTGGCCAAGACAATAGCCAGGGACAAGCCAGTGAGTACGTTTGAATGTACTCACAAACATTAAGAACACGGGTATAATATAATAAGAGATAATCATGCTTCGAAATATTTTATGCTGATAACGTCTGTCACGAAATAATCGAAATCCGTGGTGCACGCATGCAGGAAAAATATGAGCATGAAATACGGGAGTAGAAAATAGAATGCACTGATCGAGTGTCTGAAGCGATGCCTTAAAAAGGATAATAAGATAAATCATGCCTCAGTCGGGCGTCTGAGCGACACCACATAAAGGGCTTATGAATAATAAATAAATGACAAACATCGCCGCAGTCGGGCGTGTGAGCGACGCCACATAAAGGGCTTATAAAGGATAAATAAATAACAAACATGCCGCAGTCGGGCGTCTGAGCGACACCACATAAAGGGCTTATAAAGGATAAATAAATAACAAACATGCCGCAGTCGGGCGTCTGAGCGACACCACATAAAGGGCTTATAAAGGATAAATAAATAACAAACATGCCGCAGTCGGGCGTCTGAGCGACACCACATAAAGGGCTTATATAAGAATAATCACAGTGAATATCCAGGAGGTAGAACCGTCCCAGGGATACTCAATAATTCAAATAATGTAAATGGTCAGTCCATAATAATAATAAACATAATCCTCATACGTCACAGGTCATAAACAATATCTAGTTTAGCCGTTTCTCCATCCGAAGACCGTCACCAACATAATCATAATCCAATAATCTAGTCTAGCCGTTTCTCCATTCGAAGACCGTCACTATGTTCTAGTTTAGCCGTTTCTCCATCCGAAAACCGTCACTAGACCCATCTCAGACAGAAATCCTTACCCATGAACATGGCCATCCGAATATATATATTCTCTGCAGAGGGTGTACTCTTTACCCACGAGTAACGGATTTATTTAGTCCATCAGGACTAATTCCGCCTACGGCCTTTTAATTGAAAACATGCCTGACCTGCACACACCAGCTTAACTTACCGGTGTCTGGAATCACCCACGACACCTGTCAAGCAAAACTCTAAGTGGGGAGGCTACAACCTCGATGTAGCATGGGATCAAATTTATATCGCGCGCTCTAAGGGGTGCCCCCCTCTCGGTCCCAACCGGAAACACCCATGCCCCCGGACCAGGTGGCATGCCTACCGGATGCATCCGGTATCTTCCACCATGGCCTCTCTGTACTGTGTGTGCCTTGGTAAGGGATTGACAACTTACTGATCCGTACCCTGTCTGTGACAGGGATAAGTGGTAGTACAAAACAAGTAGGGGAAGTTACTAAACAAGACTCGACCTACGACCGACTCAGGTGGTCCAAGTATTCTCCGAATGATTAGCATATCCAAAAATGTTTCCATTCAACAGACAGAATCACTGCGCATCGAACCTCATCATGCCATACCGGACACACTCGTCTCGACGAGGAACTAGGGACAAGCTCGTGTCTACCCAAGACCACGAATCTCCCGTCTTCCTGCCGGTATGCATGAAAAGCTCGCGAGGATGATCACTATCACCAGCATATCCATTACTAACAGTAAAGCATCTCCAATATGCACTCATGCGTGTGACTTTATCGTTACATAGAAATAACGTATGCTCCAAGTTAAAGTGGTGTTGTAACCATATCAAAACACCTCACAAATATATTATGCCAGAGTTCAGAATGCTTGCCTTCAAGAGTATGCAAGGGGTGCACTTTTTGAAAGCTTTCCTTCTCTCTCCAATTTCCTATTTTAGAAAAATATTCAAATAACAAATATTTCAAAACCAGTACAAAAAGTTGTCCCAAATATTTTTGAAATAAATCTTAAAATAAACTAGATGAAATTTGAGAGAGGTAGGAAAAAGAATCAACTCGTTTGGAGTTTTATTTTAAAAGATATAGCCAGTCAAAGTTTGGTCAAAGTTCTGTTTTCAATAAAAACCAGAAAAAGAAAACGTTTCGGGGGAGAATACGCTTTCGAAGCATAGGAGACGTACTCCGGACTTTTGCGCTTTCACTTGACCAGAGTGGATGGGCGAGCGGGTCACTGACAGTGGGTCCAGGGGGCCCACTGGTCAGGTTTGACTGTCTCCCCCTCTCCCTCCTTTTCCTCTGCTCGAACGGGGCGGGACTCCGGCGATCGCCGTCGACGAACGGCGGCTCCCCACGGGTATCCGAGGGCGGGGATGGACCTGCCAGACCGGGGCGGTCCTCTCGGTGGTCGTTGGGTCGACGGTGGTGGGAGGAGTTGCCGGCGGCGAGCTCCGCGGCGGAGGGGGCTACGGGAGTGAAGTGGGTTTTGGGCTCCGGTGGTTTCCGATCGAGGCTGAGGCGCCGGGCAGCTCCGCAAGAACAAGGGGAAGCGAGTGGTGGCGCTGGATGGGCGGGGGAGTATCTGGTTGCGACGAATGACACCGGAAGGCAGCGGCGGCCGAACCGGCCGGAGGTGGGGGAGATGGCCCCTTCCGGTCAATCCACGGCTAGGGGAGCACTAGGGGAGAGGCCTAAGGTCGCCTGAGCGCTCGGAGGGGCTCGGGGTCTCCTTTTATAGGCGTTCGAGGCTGGTCCCGCGGCGGCCGTGGATAAGAACGCCGGCGACCGTCGCTCTGTAGCCGTAGGGCGACGTGGCGGCGACGAGTGCGTGCCGACGGGCTCCAGGATAAGCTCGAGCTGTTCACAGGGGCAGCTGGCGCGCGCGGGTGGCTTGGGTGGCGCCGACCATGGCAGGAGCTCGCTGCCGATGCCGGCGTGCCGCCAAAAGCTCTAACAGCGGCGCTGTAGGGCGCCAGGGGTGGCGTGGAGAGTGGGCGAGTGTAGTGCGTGGCTCTGTAGGCGAGCACGGGCCAGTGGCGGGACGCGGCGAGGGCGGCAGTGCGACACGGCGGCTCGGTGCGCGCGCGTGCAAAACGTGCGCTCTGGGCGCGCCCAGAGCACGCACGGGACGTGCTCGACGAAATGCCAGGGCAGCCTAGAGTGCGAGAGCGAGGCTGGCAATTAACAGGACTAGGATAGGGATGGCTAGGAGCTTAGTGGACAAGGTTGCTGGGTCAGGGGATCAAGTACACAGTGCAAACTAAAACTCATGCCAAAACAGACTATGCACACCAAGTGTTCGACAGAATGCTAAGTGCATCTAGGCAACTCTTGGAGTGGCCACAAACTCCAGATCAGGGTCTCCCTGGATGTAGGTGATGATGGCAGGATCATATGGGCAAAACCAGAAACTTGCTAGTGCAAGTTTTGCAAAACTACAGTTTTGGACAGAAAGAAAAAGGGCTCATTGCATGCACTTAAAATCCTCCAATGGGTCCACTCTCCTGGACTTAAGGGTTTTGTAGGGAGGGCTACCAGCAGGAAAAAGCTCATGGGCACTAGAGCAAAATAAAATAGGGTTGCAGTACAAATCACCAAACTGGACCAGAATGGAAAAGAGGTTGATTCACTCAAATTTTTCAAAGAATAACACTGGGTTTTAGCATGAAGTTGAATTATATGCATCTACTGACATCTCCAAACACTTGGAAGAATTTTTAAAGGAATATTTAAATAGGTTGTAGTGCAAAAATGCCTACTGGACCAGATTTGAAAAGTTGATGTAGAGCTCAAAATCTCCAATAACCAAAAGATATTTCTGCATAAAAGTGATGTGGAAACATCACATGACATCCCCAAATTTTGGTGGAAATTTTAAATGCATTTGTCAAATGGTTGCAGTGCAAAACAGGCTCCAAATTTATGAAAAATCATTTTAAAAGAGTAAAGCTCAAGAAAAAGCAGTTTTGTAATTAAATCCACTGATAAAGAATTGTTTTATAGAGAGAGTGTACAAGTCCAATAATACTTTTGGAAAGTTTCCACTGGAGGTAAAAATGCACAATATCAAAAGGGTAAATCTAGACAAATGGAAAAGTTTAATCTCCTGGCAAAATTTTTAATTTATAAAACAAGGTCCAAATTTTGGGGTGTCACAGGCCCTGGGTGAGCACAACCCACCAGGGCGCCCTCCTCCTGGCAGGCCCAGGTGGGTTGTCCCCACCTGGTGGCCCCGCAGACCCTAACTCCGACACTATAAAATTCCATTTTCAGAGAAAAAAATCTGGGAGGAAGAATTATCGCATTTCACGAGACAGAGTCGCCGCCACCTCCTGTTCTTCACCGGGAGGCCAGATCTGGAGTCCGTTTGGGGCTCCGGAGAGGGGAATCTTCGTCATCACCAACCCTCCTTCATCGCCAATTCCATGATGCTCCCCACCGGGAGTGAGTAATTCCTTTGTAGGCTCGCTGGTCGGTGAGGAGTTTGATTCATATGTAATCGAGTTAGTTTTGTTCCGGTTCTTTATTAAAAGGAGGCCTTAATATCCCTTAGTTTCCTTATGGACCCCACTGTCACAGGAGGATAGGACAAAAGATGTCACGCAAGTTCTTTTCATAAGCACGTATGACTCTTTACGGAATACTTGCCTACATTATATTTATGAACTGGAGCTAGTTTTGTATCGCCTTAGGTTATGACTTTTATATGATGAATATCATCCAACGAATCCATCGATCCAGTGCCTACGAGTTTTTCACATATTGTTCTTGCTAAGTTACTATTGTTGTTGCTACTGTTACGCTTGCTACAAAATCATTGCTGTCACCGTTATCGTTACTGTTACTATCATCAATACTATCAACAATATCATATTACTGTGCTACTGATCATATTGCTGCATATATTTAATCTCCAGGTGTGGTTGAATTAACAACTCAACTGCTAATACTTGCAAATATTCTTTGGCTCCCCTTGTGTCGAATCTATAAATTTGGGTTGAATACTCTACCCTCGAAAACTGTTGCGATCCCCTATACTTGTGGGTTATCATCAGCATACCAAGGAGTATTATGAGAAACATTTATTGCAGTTATTTGTTCATTAGGTAAGCTATCATCAATAGGTAGGGGGTCATCAAGAATATTCTCTAACCTAGACAAGTTATCAGCTACGGGGTTCTCAGCTCCTTTCCTACCAGTAATATGTAAATCAAATTCTTGTAGCAAGAGAACCCACCTAATGAGTCTAGGTTTATTATCTTTCTTTTCCATAAGATATTTTATAGCAGCATGATCAGTGTGAAAAAGTACTTTGGAATCAACAATGTAAGATCTGAATTTGTCACAGGCAAACACAACTGCTAAAAATTCTTTTTCAGCAGTAGCATAATTTCTTTGGGCCCTGTCTAGAGTTTTGATAGCAAATGAATAACATTTATTTTGTTATCAACTCTTTGTCCTAGAACAACACCAACAACATAATCACTAGCATCACACATGATTTCAAAAGGCAAGCTCCAGTTAGGTGGCTGAATAATAGGTGCAGAAGTTAAGGCTTTCTTAAGTGTTTCAAAGGCTTCTACACAATCATCATAAAAAACAAATGGAACATCCTTTTGTAAAAGATTAGTAAGAGGCCTAGAAATTTTAGAGAAATCTTTAATAAACTTCCTATAGAAACCAGCATGACCAAGGAAGCTACGAATACCTTTAATATCTCTAGGACATGGCATTTTCTCAATTGCATCAACTTTAGCTTTATCCACTTCAATACCTCATTTAGAAATTTTATGCCCCAACACTACTGCAGGATGCTGCTAACGCGACACTACGATCAGAGACCCTTCGACAAAACTGTGTGCGATGCCATAATCGCAAATGATGGTGTAAAAACCGTCAAAAAAGGTGCAAAACATTTGCGATGGAGGATGCATCAAACACGGTTCAGATTTTAATTGTGTGTGCGATGCAGGGCACACAGTTCAGTTCAATTAACTGTTTGCGATGAGGACGAACAAAAGAAACGGGCAGCCAGATGAAGGTGTGTGTGATATACAGCATATGGTTCACTGGGATGAACTGTTTGTGATTAGGCAACACAAAACACACGGTCAACCAGATCAAGGTGTGTGCGATATACGGCATGCGGTTCACTCGAATGAACTGTATGCGTTGAGACATGAGAACAGAAACGGTTCAACTTAACAAGAAGTGTGTGATACGCGGCAAAAAGGTCTGTAATCGGAAATGTGTGCGAAGACCGATAACAACACAACCGATTACTGCTAACAAGCCGTGTGTGTTTTGGGCAAAAGATTGTTGGTATACAATTGTGAGTGATTGATGAAAACATCACCGACGGGTTCCATTGTTTAGTCGGTGTGCGATGTGATTTTCTTTGTTCGCACAACATCTACGCTCTGTCTACAGAGCATCAACATATATACTTAAAAATACAGCATTGCATAACCAAATTAAGCATACAATTACACAAGTGACTACACACATAACATTTCCACACACCAAAGTAAGCAATTACATGCATACTAAAGTAGGAGAAACGAGGATCTAATCATCTACTTATTGTTGCGACGACGCTTGCCATTGCTCTGCTTCCGGCTGGATCCCTGGCCATTTTGGGGAAGGAGGCACTTCCTCATGTCAACGATCTGCCTGTACATGTCGTAGCTCGTGTACGCCTCCTTGGCCGCGTACACGACGTGAGCTTTGTCGAGTTTCTCCATCCAGGCCGAGTGCCAGGCACGCTTGTCCTTGTTGCACGAATCCTTCATGTCTCTGTAGTAGGGGTCGATGATGGCCTCGGCGAGGTGAACCAGTGAGTCCTTCTCATGCTCCTTGCTGCCCCAGATCTTGTATTGGCCCTGGATGTCGACAAGATTCTGGCAGGCGATGCCCGAATTCTCGAGCGCCTTTACATCGTTGGTGATGTCCACCGTAGCGAACATGTAGTGGGGGCTGTTGACAAACCTGGCAAAACGCTCGCAAGGCCTTGTGGCCAGGCAGTAGTGGTAGACGAGGACGTGGTGGCGCACGCACATCTGGGCGACGGCGACCTTGGGACGAGACCCGGCACGAGCGCGGGTGTACTCGAGGTCGAACCCGACCACCTTGTACTTCTCCTCGGCAAGCAACAGCTCCATGATGTGGATGGAGTGCTCCACCCAGACCGGGTCGTTGGTGTACACCACCGAGAGGTCCATGAACCTTCTGTGGGTGTCCACCACGGCACGCATGGTGAACTGCTGCTCGTCGTCGGCAGCCGCTCGGAGCGCCATTGGAGCCGCGCAGGATACCCTCTAAGAATTTCTCGTGGTGGGTGTGCTTCTTGCAATGGTGGGGCGCGATCGAAAGGTTGGCCGCTGTAATAAATGGGGGCCGGCCGGCCTGTAATCGTCACGTCTTGTCACGGCGTTCATAGCGGAGGATTCCAGTGCACGCTTGACAACACCGCACCGCACGCGTGGGCTCGAAGAGGCGCCAAATGTATCGTCGGTGAGCCTGTTCCCGCGCTACCGCGCAGTTTACCGCGCAAGGTTCCCGCCCGGCTAGTTTGGCCACGCGTCGGCTAGAAGAGGGACAAATCATGGGCGTTTATTGGCAAAAAGCTTTGTAAAAACGAAGTGTGTGGAATGACTTTGGTCATAAGTTTACCCGTGGGTGATAAGGTCAAAGTTACACAGAAGGGTGATGATGGACACTCGAGTGCGATAATTAATTCTGCGCTCTACAGGGCACACGGTGGAAGAAACCAACTGTGTGCAATAATGTCGAAGATCGCAGTCGAGTTAGCTATACAGATCGTGTGCTGTGAGATCGACAAGGTAAACAGATTCGAGAATGGTTAATAAAATCTAAGACCATTGCATATTAAGGTCAAAATAGTGCTACCAATATACGAGTCTCGTCCGTTGCCATTTCAACGATTGTACCACAAAAGCTCGAAATATTACAAGGTTCAAATTCCAGAGTTATATGGCTCAAATTCGAAGATTACAAGGTTCAAACTGATATTAGAAATGAAATTCAGCTCATCAGCTGCAAACGCTCGCGCTGATCCGCTGAACATGGATATCAGAGAGGTTCAAACTAATATTACCACTTCTAAGTCTGGTTTCGAAACCTCACAATTTTTGCAAAGGGGTCAGCCACTGAGAAGTCATGTATGGGGTTGACACGATGACTTCCGATTACTCTGTCATCTGAAGTTCCAAAATGAAATTCAGCATTTTTGGAGCCTATTCCATTCTGCCGCAGGCGCCGGCGCTGATCAACAAACCATTCATTTTTGCGAAATAAATGTAGGGCAAACCTCATTTCCTTCAGCACCCTTGCTCTGAGAACAAAGAACCTGGCGAATATAATCTCCGGTAAGGTCCCTCGGTAGGAGTTCAAAGTAATTTCTGAGAGATGCAGATCTAGGCATTCGACGTGATTGTTATATTGTATCACATTATCCACCACTGGGCCTAATCTTATCTGCAAAAGAAGAAAACGTGTTAGTGCCTACATGCAGTTTTGAACATTACTACAGGCCTATTTGGTTTGCAGGATTTGTAAAATGCACTAACATGCCATCTTCGATCTGACATGATTAACATGGGCATTTGATTACATTCTAGAAAAATGTAGCCTTCTTCACAAGAGGTTGGAGTGGATGAAAAGTTCCCTAAGAAAACTAGTACAGATGAATCCAAAGGAGAAATGCTTATTGATTGTAACCATATGGATCAAGCAACCAATATGGGGGGGACATGTATGTACTGAAATCCTCCAAAAGAATCCTTCAGAAATCGTAGTACATTGTCATTGTAAACTTGGAAAAAGGTGTCACAAATTGAACTCCCTTATGATTAACATTTAACAAGAAAGGAACATCACCTCGATATATAGCTTCTCCAGGCACGGAAAGCATCTCAGGAAACTGATAACTTGCTGCAGGTTGGGGCCGATAGATTCTAGTGCCAAGACCTTCACTGTGCGCAGTTTCGGGGTCAAGCTTGTCGGAATCATTTTCTAAATGATAGACGAACAAACATCTTCAAAATTAGAAATAATGTTAATTTGTAGAAGGAGAGGTAGAAGGCAGTTGTTGTACCTGAATGGGTGTGGATCCAATAACAACTTCAGAGTATTTGTCAGACGAGTAGCCCACCATTGTCAATTTCGGCGCAGAAATGACATTGATTCTTGTTGGACCTTCTTGATCAACTACAAGTAATCTCTCAAGTGCAGGTGTGTCCTCAATGACCATACCGTGGTACACATCTTGTGATGTCTTCCTGCCGCACCAGCAACACACATAAATAGTTCGGAGAGTCATGGAGGTGATGTGGAAGGTACTCAACCCATTGATCACCTGAAAACGAAGGTACTCGAGTGCAGTTCAGCCACGGAGCAGGCGCTCCATGTCACCGTTTGAGAGGCAGACGACAATGAGCTCGAGGCGCTTCTGTCGTGGTAGAATAAGAGCGGGCGCATCATTAAGGGGGGTGGCAGTTCCTGAACTTGGCGATGCGCAACATGGGCGCGAGACGGAGTGCGGACGTTGGTGGCGACCGCATATGCCCATCATCAAAAGTGAGCTCCTTGAGCTGATCTAGGGCGGGGGATCGGAACCAGTCGTCAAGCTTGGCTCGGTCCTTGCCGTTGGAACAGAACTTGCCCATTCTAAGGCCTCTGGTTGGGCCAAGGTGACTGTCGAGGATCTTGGAGAACGCATCCAAGCTTTTGCGATAGCCATGGCAGAGCTCGTGGGTGTCGATGAGGTCGAGAGGGCTGGAGTTCCATAGGGGGCGTCACCGCCAGGAAAGGACGGTTGTCCGCGCCCCATATTTGACTGGGAGGAGGGAGATGATGACTGTCAACATATCATCGGGGAGGCTACTGATAAAGTCTAGGCCTGCTGGAGTCACTTGCGGTTCTAGCTCGCCCCGCCTCCACTTGTTGGCAGTCCCATTCTCCACCTCCGGAGTCTCCTTGTCAGCGGCGCTTTCTGATAGAAATGGGAGTACAGGGAATATTTAGTTAAAGCAGGGCAATAGAAAAGTGTATTGGTAACTAGAAGTTATTAGGTAGGAATATAGTAAGAAAAGGGAATAACAATTGGTTGCTTAAATACTACACAATTCATTTGACATTGCTGGGTAAGTCAACATGCAGATAGTTGAAAAGAAAACTTACTTCGAACAAAGTCTGGACGGATGATTTTGTCGGGGAAGTTAGCATATATCTCATGACCAGGCCCTTTTATGTGCAGTGCAATTTTAGTGCCAGCTTTCAGTACATAAAACTTAGAAATTTCTTTCCAAAAGCCAGTGCCAAAATAGGAGTCACCACGTTCATCAAGTCTTACAGTAGCAACGATTGTAAATCCATGGTTTGTGTGCAGTATGACATCCGTGCAGTCTTGATCTATGTAAAGGGAAAGATTGTGCACTACATAATCTGTTGCATAGCAAGGGATGCGCTGCAGAAAATGGTAGGATTGTTAAAGAAAATATGGTAACATGCAAATATGGGCCCAAATTGAAAGAACTGTACAACAGTTGAAATCGAAGGACAAAAATCTATAATTAAACAGATAGGGTAAACATGATGTCATGGAAATATGAGAGTTATCGAAAGAACAATACATCATTAATTTGCCTAATATAGAAAGAAGAGGGGGACAATCCCCTTTGACGTATATGGTGCATGTGGCACCTTTTATCCAAATGTAGCAATATTTAGAATATGTCCAGGAAAGTAGGCCATGCCAACCGATTTAGGGTGAGATTGAACATACCGCGCGCGTCCTCAAGTGATCTTGTACGGTGAGATGGAATCTCTGGCGGAGGTCACAAAGTCCTGATGTGTCGGCGCACTGTACATTCTATGAATGAAAGAAACCCCTCAAATTAGCTCGAATAAAAATGAATTCACGACGATTTCCGCCGCTTGATTAAAGGAGGCAGATGAACTGGGATAAGAGATGAGATAATATCTCATTAAATTAGTTACCTTGTCGTCCATGAGAAAGAACCCTCAGTATGATAGATTCCCCAACCGAGCAGAGCTGGGTCGACCGCGAGCAGTGACGAGAAAGTTGATGGCGATAGGCGGCGGCAAGCGGAAGTGGCGAAATGCAGTGGGCTTTGCCGGCAGCCTGGCGGCGGCGGCAGGCGTTGAGCTAAGTGTTTACCGCCGTGATAGGCGGTGCCGTGGCATAGACGCGGAGGAGCTTGTGCAGGTGTGAATGGGGACCAGAGGGGGTGCCGGGTCGGGTGAGGGTTTTTGTGACGTGGGGATGGTGAGGGTTTTCTTTTTTCTTTTTTGAATTGGGTGGTGAGGGTTTTCTGTCCCACAAAGAATTTTGGAGGCGACGGTTTGCTAGAGCGAAACGTGTGTGATTGACGCAATAGGCAAAATGAAAGTCATTGCACACAATTCCAATTTTGGGAACCGTGTGTGATTGACGTACTACCTCCGTCCTCGTTTATTGGTCCCCCTTTGTAATTTTTACCAAATTTTGACCAAATATTTAACTAAGAAATGTTTATGCATGTCACCAAAAATTATATCATTGAACACTATGCTCAAATACCCATCCAACGATATAATTTTTGCTGACCTGCACTAACATTTTGTCAGTTAAACCTTTGGTCAAAATTTAACACAAGACGGAGGTAGATTCCATCAACTGAACTGGTTGCATCCATATCCCACAGTTAGACATAAGTAAACATAGATTAAACATACTCAGACGTCGATAATAAGCGTACACGTACATAAGCATAGTTCAACCATAAGTACATAGTTCAACCGTCATTAAGCATACTCAAGCTTACATAGTTCGATCCATCCCACGTCTCATCTCACATGCTGGCACGATCCTGGAGATTCTCCAGGTACTCGGTGTACGTGCCGTGCGCCACCCTGCGAGAATACTTCTGCTTGAAGGAGCCAACGGCCCGTCCTCTTCCATGCGCCAGAACACTTAGATACGCGTCATGAAGCTTGTGGTTGCAAAATGGGCATCGATAGCCGCCGTTCCAGGTGCTAATACGCCTGTTATCCATTCCCGCATAAAGCTCCCTCATGATTTGCCTCTTGTACATCCTCTGTCCATCTTCATCCTCGCTGTCCACATCGTCAGACTACACCTATACAAATAGTAAAACAAATTTGGCATCAAATCAATGATTACATGCCGTGAAGTAGGATTAGGAATTTATGGCTATTTATTTATACATATCCAGAGATTATGGTTCGATTTTTAAGCACAGTCGTCTATGTACAGACCAATCTTGAAGAAAGTAATGGAACAAACATATGTAGGTCATTCAAAATCAATTGTCAAGTCTTGGCTAGGAATTATTAGCACGAACACTAACCCTAGTCGGATTACTAGCAGAAATCATTTGCACAGATGAAACAACTAATCACTTATCACTTGTACCATTCAAACAATCAATACACTACACGGATCTAACGAAACTTACTCAGATTTCATGGATTGGGAGAACATAACCATAGGATTTCTATTCCAAAAAAGGGGGAGGCAGGAGTAACCAGAGAAACCCTACGATCTATTTGACACATAAATGGGTATAGATGACTAACCAGCTATCCGTCGTCGTCGGAGTCGTCGCCGGAGTGGTCGTCGGAGTCGTCGCCGGCATCGTCACCAGAGTCGGTGTGGAACTAAGCCTCCGGCTATGGAAGCTCGACGCCGTCGACGATGTCAGGTGCAGCGATAACTCATCGGCGGGGACGGCAACCTCTGTCTCCATCTCCACGCCATGCTCCGGTGCTTTAGCAGCCCCGGCGTCGCCATTCCCTCCGATGGGGCGCTTCGGTAGCATCCTCATACACTGACGGCTTTGAGGACTGAGGGCAGCGTCGAGGATGCAAGCGGAGAGGGAGGATTGTCTATGTGTGGCGAGGATGGGGGGTGCATCCGCTCGGGCGCATCATTAATATGGAGTAGTGGGAGTTGTGGGAGAGAGGCGGGCGATGGTCAAACCGATGGCTCGCCTCCCGGTGAGCCTGCGCACCGGACTGCTGGCATGCCTACCAAAGTTTCACACAGCTACTCGCACGCCTCCCGATGACCCTGCGCAGCGAGCACGCCTCCGTCAATTCACACACCTGCACGCACGCCTCCCTGTCTGCCTGCGCGGCGGACTGCTCGCACAGCACACGGGTCGCGCGGCGGCACGTATATTGTTTTCTATTTGGATGATTAATGTTGCCGCTTTATTGCTTAACCGAAGCATGGCATGTATCCATTGTTGGTCTAACGCTCACGATCTGAATAAATAATCCGTTTGGGATATCGGTTCCCAATTATTAATAATCTCCCGTTCGTAATTAGATAAAGATTACATCAAAACTGGTCTCAAATTTGACAAAAAAAGTAAAATGTCACTTTGTATTGGTGTCCATATGACAACACGATAAATTTCATGAACTTCAAATAAGTTTTGGATGTACCATAATTTAAAAATCAAGATTCTCAATGTTTGAAATTTTTTGCACGGGGAGCAAACATGCACCCAGTGAGACACATGTGTTTTTGCAATCCATTTAGGTGCACTGTCACGTGTGCATGTAGCTCAAATTTGATTTTTGCACATTATACCCGTAGAAAATCAATCAATTAATGTACTAAAACGTCTTAACGATCTCTGTGATTTTTTCAAAATTAAAACGTCCCTCCTTTGGTAACATATGTTCACTGTGGGATAATTAATATGACATGCATCGTAGTTGCGGTGGATTCGCGGTGTGTGTGTGTGGGTGTGCGTCTGGGGCTGGCGGGTGGCTTGCAGTACACTACGAGTTGTGAGCCACCGTGTGGGTTGGCCGTTTTGTTAGGCAGGCAGGTGCCACATCAGAGTCGTGAAACCATTATTTAAAACATTACACATCCCTTTCATACATACATGTTTTGGCCACATGCAGTCGATGGTTGTTCTACACGACACTCGATACTCGCGTGTGACGCTTTCTGTGGGCCGGTGAGGTCGTCGTCCATCACTTTGACAAACAGCCGGCAGTGAAGTAAATTTGACCAGCAAGGTAGAATCTTTTTTGTTTGTGTTATGGTGGTATATAGTACGCGTCGAAGAGGTGGAAGGGGACTAGCATATATACTATACGTACGCGTCCGTGAACAAGTACACCTCACTCAGTGTCGGGACTTTTCGGTTTCCGAGGCACGTGCCACATCAAAATTGTGAAATTGCCTATTCAAACATCACACAACACCTCTTTGGGCCACATGCATGCACGCGGTGGTTATCCTAGCTAGGACACTCACGTGTGACGCTTCCATCTGTGGCCCCACGAGGACATCGTCGATGCATGCATGCATCATTTTGACCTACATCGGGAGAGGTTAATTAATTTCACCATCGATGAGGATTTTTTTGGGTTGTACATATTACGGCAGGAGCATATAGTATGCAGTGAAGAGGGGGAAGGGGACCATCATATGTAGTACGCTTCATGAACCTCGCTCTGTGTGGGTGCACGGTTTATGGGTTTTGAGGCATGTGGCACATCAAAGTTGTGCATTTTGGGTATTCAACATATATATGTTTGGCCCACATGCAAAACGGTGGTGGTTGTCCTGTCGCACCCACTTAAGCGGTTATCAGCGATATCTATGCTTTCCATCTGTCGGCCCGCTTGGTCCATCACTACTTTTTGCCTGACAACAAGAGAGGTTAATTTGACTTAGGAGGGGATTATTATTTTTGCTTGTAATATGATATATATATAGGTCATGCTCTGGGATGACATGCATGATATAGTTTGAGCACACACACATGCATGTGTACGAATGAATCCCTCCCATCGAGTCGAAGTGGCTAGTACAACGACACGTCATGAACCGATCTCGCTCTGTGTGGGGAGCTAGTGTACGATTTTTGACGCACGCGCCACATCAATGTTGTGAAATGGTATTCAAACATGCATGCACGCATCACCTCCATACATATGCATGTAGTGGTTGCCTTCGAACGGTACACTCCCTCGCATGGTTATCAGCGACAAGCCTATATATTCGTGGGCCCGCGTGGACATCTATGATCACCTGGACCAACAACAAGAAAGGTTACCATGGCGGATTCTTCATTTGGTTCGTGTTATCGTAGTATAGGTCATGGTGAGATTCAGACCTTAAGTTTGAGTGCATATACTATGCACGCATGCATGCATGAATCCCCGTCGTTGGCTTGAAGTGTGGTGTAACATACATATGCATCGTCAACCTAACCCTCACTCAGTGTGGGGATTTCTAGTTCAAAATCACGGTGCCACATCAAAGTTGTTCCATTGTTACTCAAAAACACACCTCTCCATACATATGTTTGGGCCACATGCATGCAGTGGTTGTCTTCGGGGACTAGCTACTTGCGTGATTATTGGCTAGCTATCCCATCTTCGGGGTTGCATGGACAACCATCACTTTGACCAACAACAAGAGAGAGGTTGTACGACCAAGGTGGATTATTCTTGGTCTGTTTTATGATCCATCTTGGTGAGATATGCCTCTCTGGCCTGCCGATTGAAAGTGTGTGTGTACGGGGGCTGCTACTTTGCACTTTGCTAGGTGAACCTCGGCTGGGGGAGGGGCATGCATTCATAGCTTAGGATTCCCTTTGGGGCGACACGAGGGGGGCTGCTAGCTACTTCACACTTTGCTAGGTGAACCTCGGTTGGGGGGGCATGCATTCATAGCTTAGGATTCCCTTCGTGCCGACACGAGGGAGGGGGGCTGCTAGCTACTTTTTGCACTTTGCTAGGGTGAACCTCGGTTGGGGGGCATGCATTCATAGCTTAGGATTCCCTTTGTGCCGACACGAGGGAGGGGGGCTGCTAGCTACTTTGCACTTTGCTAGGTGAACCTCGGTTGGTGGGGGGCATGCATTCATAGCTTCTGATTCCCTTCGTGCCGACACGAGGGAGGAGGGGGGCTGCTAGCTACTTCGCACTTTGCTAGGTGAACCTCGGTTGGGGGGAGGGGGCATGCATTCATAGCTTAGGATTCCCTTCGTGCCGACACGAGGGGGTTGGGGGCAAGCAATACCGTGCGCTTTGCGAGATAGGTGCCACATCAAAGTTGCATTTGGTATTTGAAAATCAAACCGCCCTTTTCATACATAAATTTGGTCCACATGCAAGTGTGTTCGTGTTCTGACCCTCTCCCGCGTCACTTTTCGCCAAATTTATGAACATTAGACAAGTCGGATGATGCAACAGACACGGTTCACTCAAACTAACCGTGTGCCACGCCGGTGCCCCTGTCACGCACACATCCGCACAATACATTGGGCTCCACGAGGCTCCCCCCTCTCAAAAATATATGCCCGCGTCGAGGATTTTTCTGTTTCATAACACACGGTTGTTATCTCCGGACCGTGTGCGATGCTTCTGGTTCCCAATCCCGCCTGCATCCCTAGAAATATCTACCCGCCTCGAGGGTTTTTCTGTTTCATAACACGCGGTTGTTATCTCCGGACCGTGTGCGATGTTTCTTGTTCCCAATCCCGCCTGCATCCCTAGAAAATATCTGCCCGCCTCGAGGGTTTTTCTGTTTCATAACACACGGTCGTTATCTCCAGACGTGTGATGCACTATCATCAAAATTTTCAATAGCCCCATAATTTCACTCCCGCGTTTGACTCCCGCATAGTAAAATTTTCAGTACCCGCGTCATTTCCTCACACACCCCCTCCACACACACACACATACACACACACACACACACACCAAAACCTCCTCAGGCGTGCGCACACGTACACCCCCTCCCTCGCTCGAAACCCTAGCAAGGTCCCCGCCGCCGCTGCCGCCGCCGCCGCAAGGCCTCCATTGTCAACATCTTCCGGTTTGCCCGTGCAGCTTACCCACAGATCTCCATACCCAGGACGCCCTGAGTTTCTTAGATGACGCCTGCCAAACGTCCCTTTCCCACAGATCCTCATCGCCATCCCCATCCCCCACTCCAGAGCGTCGCAGCCTAAGCCCGGCTACGCTTCCCGTGGAGCTCGAGGAGCGACTGACCCAAAAGAGGTGTATCGCGGTCTCTTCGCCCGATGTCGCCGAGGAAGCTGACGACCATTACTCGTGGCAGGCACTCAAGCAGCGGGCTAGAGTATGCGGGCATGTCTCGGCCACCGATAACGACATTGAGGTCATCGACAGCGACGACCTGAGGCGGGCTATGTCACAGGTTAAGTGGCCCACCCCCAACCCCTCGGGTTCAACCGCCGTCGATCTCATCTATGGCCCCGCCGCTGATCTCCTCTGGCTCGCTATCAACAATTTGCCATCCTACATCGCCATCGAGCCCCTTTTGTCATTTTTGAAGGACACGTTCTACGACGCTGGCTTGGGATCCACAGCTTCCAAGTCAGACCTCATCGACGGCGACCACAAGGAGGGCACCCTCTCCGGCTCTTTCGAGGGGAAAGAGCCCATCTGCTCTTCCAAGGGGAAAGCGCCCGTCTGCGACATCAGGGAGGGCACCCTACAGCCGTGCTCTTCCAAGGGGAAGGAGCCCATCTACGACAACATGGAGCGCATCCAGGGTCCATGCTCTTGCCACGGGAACGAGCCCATCTGTGACAAGTGAGGAAACCCATGATTTGTTTTGTCGTGCCTCTTCACAGGGGGAAACCCATGATTTGTTTTGTCGAGTCCCTTTTGTAGTGTAGTGAGAATATGTCCAGTTTTAATTGCTATATCTGGTTGTTTACAGTATGCCTTGTTTATTTCAGTTGTTCACAATGTGATGCTCTATATGTGCAATTATTTACTGTGCAGTACATTTCATCAATCCAGTTTTAAACATACCGATAGGAATGCATATATTTGCTTGCTGTTAAGCCTGTTATAGCTAGCATATGCCTCTTTTAAAGTTTTTTGATTGTTCGGTTGTTTGTAGCATATGTCCAGTTTCAAATGCTATCTTTGGTTGTTCGTAGTATGCCTTGTTTATTCCAGTTATTCACAACGTGATGTTCTATATGTGCAAGTATGAACTGTGCAGTTCAATTTCATCAGTACCAGTTTCAACAATACCACTATGAATGACTACATTTGGTTGCTGCATCTTGTAGTTAACACGCCTTTCCATTTTTATTTAACAATAACCAGTGTACTTAGACCGGCACAATACCAGTTTGAATGACTATGTTTGCTTGTTGTTAAATGTTAGGCCTGTTGCAGTTAACACACCTTTCCACTTGTTTTGCTTTACTAGCGTGCTTAAACCTGCACACTGAAGCTATCTTTCGGAGATTATTTTGTCTGCCATTGATAATTTTGGTTGATATTTAGCCTGTTGTGCTTAACATGCTTCTCGATGTACCTACACAGGACAATTTTGACAACGACTGTTGTTTTCCATCGAGGTTAGTTTCATCCCATGGCTTATATCTGCTCACTATTCAGGATATCGGTAGATGGTACCATATAGGCCGGGGCGTGATAAGGGACTAACCGGTGAATCGGACTTTTAACAGAATATATCTGCCACCCATATATCGTTAGGTTAACTAGGGCCATATGTAATATATCTGAGGCTACATAGCAACATGCACTGTACTTAATGTCTAAATATGCAATCCTAGGCTACATAGCAACAAGGAAGAGTGTTACATTAATGTTCTAATGATGTCTAGATATACGTAGAAGAGCAGCAGCAACAACAACAACAACACAACCCTGTTTGGATACTCAACTTAGCGAGAGGTTAGAGTTAGTTTCTAGCTCATGACTAACCCTGAACTAACTCCATCCAAAGAGTTGTTTGGATGGCAGGCTTAGATTGATAAGAAATGCACTAGGAGAACTAGCTCCAATTAGCACCTCTTGGGTTAGATAGTTTTTTTGGGTGGGTTATAGATGCAACTAGCTCAAACTAGCCCTCATGTTTAGATATACTTTAGGGCTATTTGAGCCCGAACTAGCTCAAACTAACTGTAACCCATGGATACAGCAGCAGTTAATCAGTCAATAATTTGTAAGAATGCACTAAACTCCTTCCGGCCCATAATATAAGATGTTAATTCATCTAATATGTGAGTATATTGGATGTTATAAGATACTCCCTCCGTTCCTAAATATTTATCTTTTTAGAGATTTCAAATGGACTACCACATACGGATGTATATAGACATATTTTGGGGTGTAGATTCACTCATTTGGCTCCGTATGTAGTCACTTGTTGAAATCGCTAGAAAGACACATATTTAGGAACGGAGGGAGTATTATAAAAGAGTGTTGTACTACATCATTGTGTAGTTGCTATTTAGCTTCTAATATTAACTTGGTGCTTTTAGGTACATATGTCATTGGTAAAGATCCACGCTTCGACCCTTTCTGCGTATAGGGCAATGAGATATCGATGAACCAGCATCAAGTGAGGAAGCTGCTAAAGATTGTTAGTAAAATGGGTCCAAAGATGGCAATTAAACTATTTGTTTACACTTTATCCAAGACAACATCGAACTGCAGGAAGGTAAGTAAGAACGCTGCAGCCTTCTTTTTACTGCCCATAATGAGTTGTGTTAGATGACAACGTATGAATCTTTTTCCTTTGCAGTGGTTGCCAAAGCAGTTTACTCAAGATTACCTCTCAAACAACATGATTGGTGGGCATGCAAAGGTTAAAGTATTTCTACCAGAACACGATGATTATCTAGATGTTTTCATGAAGACCGTGAAGGATGGGCGGTCGGCCATCACAAGGGGTTGGACTAGAGTCGTGCGTGACTTCTGCATGGAGGAGGGCACAATATAGGCATTCCGCTTCACCTTGTTCAGCAACCAGAATGTATTTCCCCTCTTTATTTACTGTTTTTAATAGTACAAGTATACAACCATGGTTCGTCATCTTTATTTGGTTCTTATGTACTTCTTGAACATATGTACCTATGAATCGAATAATGCATTGGTTGTTTGAACCTGATGGATATGAATAAAGCTGTAGCATACACTCAAATTCAAATTCAAATCTGGTACAATTTGAAATAGCAACAATTAAATTATGATGAAATTATGCTCTCCAGGTCGTTACAGCACACCCGGTTGGTAAAACACAAACGTTTGCAATATACACCATAATCCGAGATGGTTCACAGAGAGGAAACATGTACAAGCATGCACACAGTTGCCGTTTGCAAAGTGTGTGCGATGTCAGACAATATCACAAACAGTGCAGGCAAACTAAACGTTTGTGTTAGTTGCTTTATCGTACACGATTCGCAACCATGAACTGTTTCTGATGAAGTATGCATCGTAAACGTTGCACCACATAATAGTGTGTGCGATAGTTGTCGTGTACGACGATGTTACGATGGTCCGACGTTTCGTAATCCTGTCCGACACTCGTACGACGATTAGCTAATCTTCTTAATTAGTTATCGCATACGGTTTGGGAAAAGCAAATGTGTATGATTGTATGCTTATCATACACGTTCTATAATAGTGAACCGTTTGTGATGCGCCGCGCATCGTAAACGTAGCACCACAGAATACCGACTGTGATGGCAATGCAAGCACAAACGAGTAGGAGTACTGTAGGGTCCCTAACCCCGACGGTTTCTTGGTTGTGTGGGAAGGACCCCCCTGTCGCCGTCACTCACTAGGCGACGGTTCCAAATGCCGTTGCGGAAAGAGGTTAAAAACCTTTTGTATAGCACCGACGCATACTAGTGCATGACAATAACTTCATTAACCATAAAGTGGCACTTCTCCCAATTCAAGACAATATTAGTTTGCTCACATCTTTGCAAAACTCGATCAAGGTTGCTTAAGCAATCATCAAAAGAAGTCCCATAAACAGAAAAATCATCCATGCAAACCTCAGCAATCTTTTTACGAAAATCATAGAGTATAGCAGTCATACATCTTTGAAAGGTAGCAGGTGCATTGCATAAACCAAAAGGCATACGTCTATAAGCATAAGTTCCAAAAGGGCAAGTAAAGGTGGTTTTCTCTTGATCAGGTTGTGAAACAGGTATTTGAGAAAAACCAGAATATCCATCAAGGAAGAAAAAGTGTGTGTGCTTAGATAATCTTTCCAACATTTGATCAATAAAAGGCAAAGGGTAATGATATTTTCTAGTTGCTTTATTTAGTTTTCTAGAATCAATTACCATTCTATAGCCAGTAACAAATTTTTTGGAATAAGTTCATTTTTATCATTAGGAACAACAGTGATACCTCCTTTCTTAGGGACACAATGAACGGGGCTTACCCATCTACTATCAGCTATGGGATAGCTTATACCTGCTTCCAAAAGCTTTATGTCGGCGTTCTGGGAATGGGGGCCCCCAGACTTGCCTGCCTGCGGCCCACGACGTGGCTGAGCCAGCAGGCCGTACGGCCCATCTTCATCAACAAAGCATCCAAGACCCTCGCGAGGGGCCAAGCCTCACGAGGCGGACGACGCAAGACCTCCTCAAGAGTGGCCTAGTCAGGCAGGCTCGCGAGGAGCGGAGATATCAAGGCGGGGCAAACCTCACGAGGCTCTCATGACGTGAGCCATGACGATCGACACCAGGCGGGCGCCAGCGCGCGCAGCGTCCTTGTTTCCTCTTTGGTGCTAAGGAGGCAAGCGCATGCGAGGAGTACCGAGGCATCAGGCAAAGGTTGCCGTATCAGTGCAATGAGACCAAGACCAGAAGGATGGCAAGACGGAGGTCACCGTGGAGCCCAAGACGGCGTCACCACCAGAGCTTTTCGCAGGCGAAGACCACTTTTGTCAGGATAGCTTGTACTAGTTGTCCCCCTTCAAACTTGCCTGCCGTTGTTGGCTCCCTTCCCGCTCATTATTTAGGAAGAGGACCAGGGCCTCTATAAATAGGTCTAGCCACCACAGTAGTAGGCATCGGATCCAGAGACACGCACAAGTTCGCAAGCACAAGATCACCTCAACCTCAGGAGGCTGTTCTTCCCTCTATACTGTTTGTCAACAGCACAAGAGGCAATCCACCACCACCACACTGGAGTAGGGTATTACACCACAACGGTGGCCCGAACCAGTATAAATCTTGTGTCTTTCTGTGTTGCGAGTTCATCAAGTTCGTCCGTGAGATCTCAGTGAGCTAGGGCGTAGATCAGTAGGAGGGAAAGACTTCGCGCGCACCCTAGTGTTCGAACCTTAAGGGTTTGCCGGAACCCCACATCTGACATTTGGCGCACCAGGTAGGGGTGCGCCGGAGCTTCTTCTCCGCCAGCTAACTCGCCGACGCTCCACAGCCACGATGTCCGGCGACTCAAGGGCCTGCTCCGACCGCTGGGCAGCCTGGCCGGCCCGGGCAGCGCCGCCTGCCCATGGAGACCTCAACACCGAGCTCCAGGCGGCGCCGCGCCGCCAAACTCTGCCGGGCACGGGCAGCGCGACTAGGCATCGTCCACCCTCACCCCAAGGCAAGTACGATCCGCTGCAAGAGCAGCGAGCCATGCCGCAGCAACGGTGCCGCACTCGCGGCGGGAGCAAGCAAACATGCGGGCAGCACTCACGGTGGCGAGGGAGCTGCTGCGATGCAGGCTGATGGAGAGCGGCTGAGATGCACTGCTGGAGCGTGTTGTCGAGCTGCTGGATGCAGCGGCGTCGGGAGCACCACCTTTCTGCTATCGACTTGCTCCTCAGGCCACTACAGGGCCACACGGCGGGCCTCACCACAACCGCGGTCCATCAGCTACGCCCAGGGGCTTCATCAACATCAACACGGCCAGCGGCGTAGGGGGCTCCGCCGCCCCCATGTCGCCCACAACAAGCATGGGCGCAAGCGTCGCCCCCATGGTCCTGGCCGGATGCCACGCTGCCATCCTCAGGACGCGACCCTTGGCCGAGCAACATGGAGCGTGGGGCACTACGGCGAGGTGTTCGGGGTGATGGCCTTGGAAGCCTACGTGCCCCGCATGATGGACCAAGAGTACGCACCGGAGGACGACCCCGGCTCATTCGTTAGAGGAGATTGGGGAGAGGGGGCACTAGGAGCCGAAGCCTTCCAGGAACCAACGGAGAACCACGACGATCGCGCTGGTGATGGCAACTACAGGGTACCGCTAATCTCTCAGGAACAGGCTTACGCTAACCATGGGCTACAGGTGAATCAGGTTATAGCGTTGATCGACGACCCTGGCACGGCAACACCCCTTCCAACAAGGGAAACATGCTGGGGGCCGCCAGGAGGGAGCCAGGAGCAAGGTCACTCCCGCGTCGCGCGACGCCTGGCGACACCCGGAGGTAGGCCCTCTACCGCGGAGGCCTTGACGACCCTTCCCCCAGCAGAGGACCTGTGGTCACCGACGGCACCGCTGGCGTCCTCTTTCCCTCTTTTGTGTCGTCTTGGCGACCGGTCGGCTCAAAGGAGGTCAAGGGTGGCGCAAGGCGGGGCCCTCGTCTGGTGATATAAAGCAAGGCCGGTACCTGTGAAGAAGGCCCAGTGCCTGTGAAGCTCGCCGCCCGTGACACTCTCACGTAATAATGAGTTGGAGCTGTACATGCCCCGGAAACTCAGGAGCGCCGACCTCAGGCCCTGGGGCTCCCTCCCACGCCTAGTGGCAGCACTTAGCTCCGCGCTGGTGAGAAGACTTGAAGACCAGAAGACTAGACTAGGTGCCGGACGCGGCCTTTTGCCTTGGATCTCTCTTTCTGTAGCTTTGCTTTATGGATCTGGATTTAAGTTGAAGCCGAGTTTTTATCGTCGCGCGCGGGGGGTGCCTTTTCTCGCTCGAGCAGTTTCTTGCCTTTTGGATCTCGTTTCGTCTGGGACTCATGTCCATCGCCCTCCCCTCATGAGCTCCTCGCGAGCGGGATTGCACGAAGCGCGTGCACGCCAGGCGTGTGCTAGCACTGCAACTGGTGCTCACCTTTTGTGGGGCCCTTCCTAATGGGGCGACAAGCTCCGCAGAATTCTCAGAAACTCGACGCCTCGCGACCCAGCTCAAAGCTGGCGCTGACTAAGGTAAACCACGACAGAAAACTCACACCTGGATTCACGAGTTCACGAGGACACGTACTCACATCACATAGGGAAGTGAAAACCGCAATTTGCTTACATGAGGGGCTCCCCCTCTCAAAATGCTCTTACAAGTTTTCCAAGGGCCACGCCCGAGTCTTGCGTGCAGGATGAAATGATAGGGAAACATGGGATCAGCCAGAAATGTCACTCGCTACATCACCCGCGGACGCGTCACTCGTGTCGTCATCATCTTCGTCGGCATTGTCGCCGCCGCCGGCGACGTCCCCATCGCCGTCGTCAACCACGTCGCCTCCGTCTGCGATGACCACCACCGCATCATCATCCAAAGTGAAGGCCCTGACCAATGCGTCCACATTGTCTTCAACCCAGCGCGCCAGGTCACCCCGTACGGCCGTGGGTACGGGGGCGATGGCGGCGTCGAAATCGAAGTTGGGGTCGGCATTCAGAAGGTGGCTGAAGACACGGGAGAAAGCGCGCTCAAGTAGGCCATGACCCCTTTCCTCCACAAGCTGGCGAGCTCTGGCGGATCGAACTTCCAGGCGCGTCACCACCTCGGTGAAGAAGGTCAGGTGGCTGGCATAGTCATTCGAGTGAGGAGTCGGCGCATCCACGTCGCAGATATGGCCCAGGGTGGTATTGGCCCTGTTCCGGAGATCCTGAAGCATAGGGGCATGCTCGCGCTCCAGTGTTCGTCATTGGAGCACTTCCTCCGTGTTTTGCCGTGCGACGGCCTCAGCGTCATCAACCCGCCTCCGAAGGGAACGCAGCTCGGCGCGGGCGGAGGCCATGTCTGCCTGCGTCGTAACCAGGGCAGCGGCCGTGGCTTCCGCATGCCTCTCAGCCTCATCCAACCTAGGCCTGAGGGCAGCGGCCCTGCCCACATCCTCCGTACCCGCGAGCTTCAGCTTCAGGTTATACCTACCCTCCAAGTCCGCGCGAACCTCGGCCACCCGGCGATTCACCTCCTCCTCAACTCTGGCCTCGCGAGCCCCTACGGCATCTTCTGCTTGAGCAACTTGACGCTCCCTTGTCTCCAGTTGCTCGAGCTCGAGGCTGCGCTCGACGGCTTCCAGGGCCAGCGCCTCATCATGCTTCCGGACCTCCTCATCCTCCGCGGGCGTCCCCCTCAGCAATGCAAGAGCGGCCCTGCGCGCCTCCACCTGCTGCTCAAGGGATGTGCTCCAGGTCTGGAGCTCCCACGCGCGCTCCTCCGCAGCCTTGCGACGGCGGTCAGCCTCGCGAGCCTCTTCCAAAGCTCGCGAGCGGGCTTCATGGGCGATCTTGAGGGATGCCTCGGCCTTCGCATTCTCAAGGTCGCGCTGATAGCGACCGAGGTTGATGGCCACCCTCAGCTTGCGCCGCTCCTCCACCAGCCAGAGACCCTCAACCTCAAGGCGCGAGTCGACACCCGCGAGCTCTTCACCAAGTCGGCTCATCGCGCCCATCGCCTCCTGGAAGAGCTCGTGACGAACTACGCTCCGCCCATGCTCGAGATCGAATGCTCGGCCCACCTCGTCCTCCACCACGGGGGCTGCGGGCGGGGCACCAAGCGGCGCACCACCTCCCGGCAGGGGGCTGGCACTCAACCTGACGTCAGCCCATCCTCGCGAGGAGCCCAAGCCGATCGGGGCACGCTGCTTGAAGAGGAACCGAAGATTGAAGCCAACCAGCTGCTGACCATGAGCAAAAGAGGAGTCTTAGGCATGCCCGCCAAGCTCCGCGCCATACCGTGGGGGAGGGGTGGCCAAGCCGTGGGCTCGGCACGCCACGAAGGCGGAGACGCTCCCCCAACCGACCCCTCTCCAGGGGCGGCAGGCGGACCAGGAACGCTCAAGGCCGATGAGGGAGTTGATGAAGGAGGAGGCTGCTTCTCGGAAGACGAAACAGCTTCAATGGAAGGAGCCCTGAAGGACCGACGTCAGAATAAGGAGACTACACGCGGGAAGCCATGACAATAAGATACTTACGCGTCAACGGTTATGTACTTTCGCCGCTTCAACGGCTCGAAGATATTGCTGCCGCCAGGGGATCCTTTCCTCTTGCGGAGCTCCTCGAAGTCCACACAAAGACGACCGAAACGATGGACGTGACGACCAGTGCGCGGCGGGGCCGAAGAAGAGCTTGGAAGGATGTCTTCAGGGATGCCCTGTTGCGGCGAACAGCCGGGCACCGTCTCACCACAACCTCCCGAGGCCTCTAGAGCCTTGGCCTCAGGAGCCGCATGCCGCGCCTCCTCAGTGGCCGACGCCTCAGGAGGGGGGTCGCAAGCTCCCTAGGACGACGCCCCAGGACCACTGTGCGGCATGTGCTCCTCAGCACTTGAGCCACCAGCCTCTGTCAGAGCTCGCCCTCCTGCATCCCCACCTGGGGCGAGCTCGGCACCAGCGGCAAGGAAGGGAACGACGACGACGGGGTTCTCACGGGGCCCCACCAGGCCGATCGGCCGCAGCCCCCATTCATCAAAGGAAGGCATGCTCACGGCAAACTCATCTTTGTTCTTGCAGCGATACAGCAGGCAATTCTTCCCAGGCATTTTGGCCGGCAAAGGGACACCCGTCAGGACCTTGAGCACTGTCTGCCGCGTCCCGAGAGGGAGCCCAGACTCTTGGAATCTCATGTGGTCCTGACTGTTGAGCAAGGTCCACATTGGGCGAGAGTGGCGCTGAAGCGGAGCAACCCGGCGTTTGACGAACTCCTTCACCACCATAGGCGCGGTCACGCCACGGTCCTTCAGCAGCCTCAGCCTGGCCCAGACAAGAGCGAGGCGAGGGCTCGAGAGCTTCTGGTGGCACCAGCCGGAGTTTGGAATAGTGGGCCCTACCGGGAGAAGAAGCAGGGGCTGAGCATGCCGACATCAGCAAACACCCATCGCGTGCGAAACTCGCTCGTGGATGAAGGGAGCTCGAAGTCAATCCCCGCGCCCGCCGTCACGGCCACGGCTTGGAAGCTCACGCACCCTGAGCGTTGCTAAGGGTCGGTCAGGTGCAGCGAGAAGAAATGATGGAGGAGGGCCACCGAAGGAGCGATACCCACCATGGCTTCACACACGAAGGCGAAGACAGCAAGAAGAGCCACCGATTGGGGGTCAAGATGCAGCATATGGATCTGGTAATGCTCAAGCACCACGTTGAGAAAGGCGGAGAAGGGAGGAATCAGGCCGGCCCAGAGGGCATCTATGAAGATTGGGACCTCGGTGGCAGACCGGGCCGTGCGAATGCGAGACGCGGGCCAAGCCACCGTCTCTCCCCACTTGTTGAAGCTGGAAGCAAGCATCGGGCGCACCTTGTCCATGGACTTGTCGTTAAGCACCCGGGATCGGCCGAGCGCAGGCTCAACGGCCGAAGGCGCGCTTGGTGAAGGCATGGGTTTCTTCCCCTTGTCTACTGGTTTTGGCGCCATGGCAGTAGGGCTAGCAAGAGGCAGGTCAGATTGGAAGGTAGAAGCAGAGTCTCGAGGGAGCAGAGAGGTTAGGGAAGCAAGGCTCAGACAACGGAGGAATAACTGTGTAGGCCGCGGGGGCCGCATACCTAGGCGGATTCAGAGGCAGCGTGGGGAAGCAGAGACGCTCACGTCCAATCAACCGCCACGCGTCAATCGAGGCCGCATGCTTTGGGGTCCGCGACGCTCCGTACTTGACCCCTGGCTTCGCCGCGAAGCCAAGCCCGAGCGGACCTTGCGCCCGGGGGCTAGTGTTGGCGTTCTGGGAACGGGGGTCCCCAGACTTGCCTACCTGCGCCCACGGCGTGGCTGAGCCAGCAGGCCGTACGGCCCATCTTCATCAACAAGGCATCCAAGACCCTCGCGAGGGGACAAGCCTCGCGAGGCGGATGACGCAAGACCTCCTCAGGAGTGGCCTAGTCAGGCAGGCTCGCGAGGAGCGGAGATATCAAGGCGGGGCAAACCTCACGAGGCTCTCGTGACGTGAGCCATGACGACCGACACCAGGCGGGCGCCAGCACGCGCAGCGTCCTTGTTTCCTCTTTGGTGCTAAGGAGGCAAGCGTAGGCGAGGAGTACCAAGGCATCAGGCAAAGGTTGCCGTATCGGTGCAATGAGACCAAGACCAGAAGGACGGTAAGACGGAGGTCACCATGGAGCCCAAGACGGCGTCACCACCAGAGCTTTTCGCGGGCCAAGACCACTTTTGTCAGGATAGCTTGTACTAGCTGTCCCCCTTCAAACTTGCCCGCCGTTGTTGGCTCCCTTCCCGCTCATTATTTGGGGAGAGGACCAGGGCCTCTATAAATAGGTCTAGCCACCACAGTAGTAGGCATCGAATCTAGAGAAACGCACAAGTTCGCAAGCACAAGAGCACCTCAACCTCAGGAGGCCGTTCTTCGTTCTGTACTGTTCGTCAACAGCCCAAGAGGCAATCCACCACCACCACACTGGAGTAGGGTATTACACCGCAACGGTGACCCAAACCAGTATAAATCTCGTGTCTTTCTGTGTCGCGAGTTCGTCGAGTTTCCGCGAGATCTTAGTGAGCTAGTGCGTAGATCGGTAGGAGGGAAAGACTTCGTGCGCACCCCAGTGTTCGAACCTTAAGGGTTTGCCGGAACCCCACATCCGACACTTTAGTATTTCAGTTCTTACCACTTCTTTCATCTTAGGATTCAAGCGTCGTTGATGATCAACAACGGGTTTATCATTAGGTTCCATATTAATCTTGTGCTGACAGAGAGTGGGACTAATTCCCATAAGATCATCAAGAGTATATCCAATAGCAGCACGGTGCTTCCTCGGAATTTTCAATAATCTTTCTTCTTCATGTTCTGAAAGGTTAGCACTAATAATAACATGATATATCTTTTTCTCATCAAGATAAGCATATTTGAAAGTGTCAGGCAATTGTTTTAATTCAAACACAGGATCACCTTTAGGTGGAGGAGGACCTCCAAGAGTTTCAATAGGCAAATTATGTTTGAGTAGAGGTCGTTGTTCAAAGAAGATTTTATCTATTTCATTACTTTCATGCATATGCATATCATTTTCATGTTCTAGCAAATATTGTTCTAGTGGATCAGTAGGAGGCATGACATTAGAAGCCAGACCAATTATTTCATCCATATTAGGTAATTCTTTCTTATGAGGTTGCCAATTAAACTTGGAAAATTTAAATTCATGAGACTCATCACCAAAGCGAACATTGACAGTTTGTTTATGACAATTTATAGTAGCATCGACAATGTTCAAGAAAGGTCTATTACCAAGTTTAATAGTAACATCTATATCTTCTATCACATAAACAATGATAACAATGATCTCCTATTTTAACTGAGACAACAGGCATGCCAACAACAGGTCTATGTTTATCTTTTTCATCGGGTTTGGCAATTCTAGCAGCTTCATCGCAGAAGTAAATAACATGCGCATCAATAATTTCTACCAACAGATCATTAACCATAACAACAGTAGGTTCTACTTTAATTTGCTCATAAGGTTTAGGTGCTTTAATATTACTTTTGCAAACCACAGGTGAAACTTTAGCATGTTCCTTTATCCTAACAAGGAAAGGTGGCTTCTCAATATAAGCAGTAGGTACAACTGGGTCAACATTGTAAATAATAGTTTCATCTTTAACTATGACCAGTTCTTTAATTTCTTATTTAATAGGTGAGTGATATTAAAATCACTTCTCAGCGAGATCAAGATGAGTAGCAAATGATTCACAGAAAGAGGCTACTATCTCAGAGTCAAGGCCATATTTAGTGCTAAACTTCTGAAAAGCATCAGTATTCATAAAAGATTTAACACAATCAAACTTAAGCTTAATACCTGACTCCTTACCTTCGTCGAGTTCCCAATCTTTAGAGTTGCGCTTAATTCTTTCTAAAAGACCCCACCTGAATTCAATAGTCTTCTTCATAAAAGAACCAGTATAAGAAGTATCGAGCATGGATTGATCATCACGAGAAAGCCGAGCGTAAAAATTCTGAATAATAATTTCTCTTGAGAGCTCATGATTGGGGCATGAATATAACATTGACTTAAGCCTCCCCCAAGCTAGAGCGATACTTTCTCCTTCACGAGGCCAAAAATTATATATATAATTGCGATCACGATGAACTAGATGCATATAGGATATTTTTTGGGGTGAAATTCCAATTTCAGTCGGTTCCTGTTCCAAGATCCAATATCATCAAGGTGTCAAAAAAAAGATCCAATATCATCTCATATCCTATACCATGTTAATGCTTTTCCCTTCAAAGATAAAGGGAAAACCTTCTTCTTAGCTTCATCTCTGGGTAAACCTGCAAGCTTAAATAATCCACAAATTTCATCCACATAGATCAAGTGCATATTAGGATGTTCTGTTCCATCTCTTGCATAAAGGTTAGCTAGCAGTTGTTCTATCATACCCGAAGGAATTTCATAACCAATATTTTCAGTAGGTGCAGTAGGTTGAGGGGCAAATAGTTGTGGTTCCGGTCGAGGTGAAGATACCCCTAACAAACCCCTCAAAGGATTGTTTTCCATAGTAACAAGTGCCAATAAATTTCAGCATAGTATATAAATTTTCCTTGCCAAGAGCGCTTCACTCCCTGGCAACGGCGCCAGAAAAGAGCCTTGATGACCCACAAGTATAGGGGATCAATCATAGTCCTCTTGATAAGTAAGAGTGTCGAACCCAACATGGAGCAGAAGGAAATGACAAGTGGTCTTCAGCAAGGTATTTTCTGCAATAATTTGTAACGAGCAAGTAACAGTAACGGTAACAAAAGTGCAGCAAGGTAGCCCAATCCTTTTGTGGCAAAGGACATGCCAAAACATTCTATTATAATAAGCAAAGCGTTCTTCAGGGTACACGGGAATTTCACCATGTCACTTTCATCATGTTGATTTGATTCGTCTTCGCTACTTTGATAACTTGATATGTGGGTTGTCGGGGAAACGACACCTATGGGATCATGTAGATCCCTTCTACGGTTGGCGGGGTGAGAGGAGTGCACAAAGAGCAGATCTAACAATCAACACGATGGATTTTTACCCAGGTTCGGGCCGCTGAGCAGCATAAAACCCTAGTCCTGCTTTGAGTGTATATTGAGTGTTCTTGAGCTTCGGCTAGCTGCTACGCATGCAAACTGGGCCGGAAAGTCCAAAAAGTCTGAATCCTTCTCCAGTACACCTTGGGCCTCCTTTTATATGTCCAAGGGGTCGCCACAGCGGCACACAGGAGGTGTAAAGTAGCTATGCTTATCCCTGACGTCTTAGGACAAATGCATTAAATGCCCTGGTTACGTGCCCCTAACTTTATCGGGGACGGGAATAGAGCCGGTACCGTCCATCGCCGCCTCACCCCATCTTGACACGCATCTAGGCTGACGATGCAATGCCAAGCTGGCTGGCTAGCTGATGTGCTGGAGCGGTGGCAGGATCTTCACGAAGATCTGCATGCCACCACGCAGGTGCTTTCTAGGCTAGTAGGTCAGTCGCTGCGCTGGAGTGGTGGCGGAGCGCCGGAGCCTTGCCGCGCGCGAGTCTTGTCGTGGCCTCACAAACGTCCTTGCCGGGGCCTCGCAAACATCCCCGGTAAGGATCTTGCTAGGAACTTTGCCTTCTAGTCTTCACGAAGATCTGCATTCCACTACGCATGCGCCCGTGGGTCTTGGTCTTGACATTGTCGATGGTGTTAGAGCTCTCAACCTCAAGGGTGGTGGTCTTGTCAGTGCTTTGCAAGCCGTCCCGGCAAGGATCTTGGCGGGGCTTCGCGAGCCGTCCCAGCAAGATCTTGCCGGGAGTCTAGCTTGTCTTCTGCTCTCTGGTTACTATCTTGGATGCCGTCTTGGTCGTCTTGTATTTTGCCTCCAGCTGCCCCCGTCAAGCCTCGCCGCGGGTGCGGCTGCGACTGCTCATGCACAAGTAAGGGGTACCAAAGGGCCCAAACTTTAGTACACCGAGAGGAGCCCCCGGGCCTGGGCCATACACGAGTGCGAAGCGTCGTTGGGCTAGGCCCAAACAGTGCGCGGGCACGCGTGGCAGGGGTTAACTGATGTAATCATCTCGTCTGATGTGCTTCCCCATGACCCGCATTGAGTGCATGATGTGGGGGGTCGTGCGCAGAATGGCCGCAGCACGCCTGCGAAAAAACCTTCACATTGAACAGTAAAGAGGCAGCCCCACGTCTTCCCCATAAAAAGAGGAATCCGCAGGGGCACTGCTCATTTGCCCCCTTTGCCCTATCCAATCTTGGAACAACCATAGCCTTCTTCTTCCTCGAGCCCAAACCAGAGCTTCCTCCTCCGTCCACCGTCGTCGCGCCCTCACCACTCTCTGTCCCCCGCCCTTCCTCGGCTGCTATGGTGCCCAAAATGAGCAAGGGCAAGGGAGCGTCCAAGGCGAGCGAGGGGAAGAGGTACCGGAGAGCGAGCTGGCGAAGATGCGGAGGGAGCACGTCGTCTTCGATCTGACGCTCGACGCGCGTGCGCTCAGGGACCGGTATCAGTGCATGTCGGGGAGAGAGACGACGGGGCATCCTGCCACCCGCGTCATCCCTGCTTCTTGCGCCACGCCCGCCCTAGATAAATTCCCTTTCTTTGTCGATTATTTCACTGCGGGCTCTGCCCCCCATTTCGGATTTCTTCAACGACATCATGTACACTTTCGGCTTCCATCTCTTGGACTTCAAGCCGAATGCTGTGGCGTGCAAGTCTGTCTTCGCCCACCTCTGTGAAAACTTCGTCGGGGTGGTCCCCAACACGGCGCTCTTCCGCCACTACTTTGTCCCCCGCATCCTGCCAGGAGGGGCCCTTTCCGGCCGCGTCACCTAGATCCCGAGGGCTTTGAGCAAGAAGACGTACCCAAACGGGACCCACAAGGAGAAGTGGGATGAATGGCGACACAGGTGGTGCTGGATCGTGGAGAAAGAGCCGCAGCCGTCTGCATGCCCCGGCAGACGCAGCTGGTCCGTGGCGGAAACTGAGGTGACCTCGACCCTCAAGACGGGAAGCTCACAGTCGTAACCACCAGAATTCATCGCCTCAAGGCCGTCGGGCTCACTCTTGAGATGATCGGGGCCAACTTCCTCCGCCGCCGCATCGCCCCTTTGCAAAACAAAGGGATGCCAGTTTGGGAGTACCGAAACGCGGCACACGTCATGAGGTTGCGCCCCGGCCTGAACAACAACATGACGGTCATGCAGCACAGGGCTCTCTGCCAAAGGTTGTTCCACCTCAGGGCCGACAAGACCGAGAAGGCCAACAAGCCGCTCAGGTGGCCGACGGGCGTGATCCCCTTGTGCAACAACTCCGCTCTGACCTCAATCATCGCCATGATGATGGTGTTCAATGCCCATTGCCTTGCTCAGACCTGGGCTGAGCCAGACGCAGAGCAGGCACAGGAGTTCTTCGACAACTTGTCGAAGAGGGCCATCTGGGAAGAAACGCAGCTCATCCGCCCCACTACCGACGAGGAGGTGGCGTACATTGCCAGCAGGGTGGAAGAGGTAGCCCTTGCCGACGAGGCCGGCAGCATCGGCTTCCGGGAAGACGAGGCCGGTGCAGAGGAGGATTTTGCCGGGAGGGAGGAGCCCGCCGGGGAGCACAGTGGCGCCACCGCCGGGGGCCCTTCTGCTGAGGAGACAACCGAAGAGGCGGTTGAAGAGGCAGATGAAGAGGAGCCTCATGAGGAGCCCCCAGTCTCGGGGAAGAAGAAACACGTCCTTTGGCGCGTTGGCTCCGTCGAGCCGCTCCGGCAAGCCTCCTTGCGTGAAGAGGTCCCCGTCAAGGGGGCGGTCGGCAAGGCCACACAATGGCAAGAGGCCCAGCCGCAACCCGTGCGCCAGACGAGGCGCATGGCCGCCACAGCAAGGGAAGCAGCGGCCGCCGCCTCCGCCACGGCCAAGCGGCCCAGGTCTCCATCTCCTCCCCCTCGCATGGACACCATACCGGAGGCCGACTTCGACCTCTCCTCCTTCAGCCCAAGGAGGGAGAAGATGCCAGAAGAAGAAGTAGATGAGTAAGTATCTTTCCGCTTTCTTCATCCCCTTAGTCTTGGTTTTGATTATCTCATCTCATTTGATCTTGCTTTGGCTTATCCCCGCAGAGACACGGAGACGTTGGCGCAGAGGATGGCGAAGAAGGCCAAGACCTCAATGGGCGATGAGCCCCCGGCAAGCACCTCAAACGCGCCGGAGACGATCACGATCAACCCGGCTCTCAGCCCACGACACAGCACCCGACTCAGCCCCCAGCGTGAGCCCGTTACTCACTTTCCGCTGGCGAGCGTCGGGGTGTGTATCTTTACTCCTAACCTTGTCGGGTTTGCAGGAGAAGAGCAGCAATAGGAGGAGCCGCTAAGGGCAACCCACGACATGCCTCCTCCGTCAACCAGACCGCCCAGGAAGAGGTCCCCGGCAAGGGCTTCCACTGACAAGTCGCGCCGCCCAGGCATGGATCCCCGGCAAGGGCTTCCACCGACGTGCCCACTCGCGTGGAGGAAGAGCCGACGAGCACAGGCGTCGGCAGCTCCATTCCGGCAACGAGTGTAGTCGGGGAGGGGACCACCCCTCCATAGCTCATCACAGGTAAGCCACCTGCTTCCTGGCCTTTGTCACTTTTCCATGCGATCTTTTTCTCTCTTTTTGTTTGCTTTGAGCTTCAATCTTGGTTTCATCTTGTTTCTCCTCTTTGGCTTTTAGATCCCCCCTTGGTGGATCAGATGGATGTCGACGCCACCATCGAGGAGACCGCCAAGGATGCCACCGCTGAGGCCGCAAGGTTGTTGCCGATGAGTCCGCCATGGACGCGCAAGAAGAGGCCGCCAAGGGGTCTGCCGGGGAGGCCGGCAAGGGGGCCGGCGAACGTACTGACGGCATCCCAGCCATAAGAGCGTCTGGTGCTACATCGGTTCCGGAGTCCTCAGCTGCCGGGGAGATGGTAGTCAAAGAACAAACGTCAACTTCCGAAGCCCCCATCCCAGGCAAATATCTGAAGGTAGGCGACGATCTGTTTATCAGCATCCCGGGGACGGCAAGCGCCTCCAACAAGGAAGACCTGCAGCAGCGGTTCCAAGGAAGACCAGCTCTTCCAAGCCATGAGCAGCAACTTACAGAAGCTCCAAGCGCTTCACCGCACCCGCAAGGAGAAACTGGACTCTAGGGCAGCGGTTGTTGACGCGGCAGAGGCAGATTTCCAGAAAAGCGTTCAGCAGACGCAGGTCTGGTTTGCCGAGGCCCGACAGGAGCTGAAGACTAGCCAGGAGCAGCTGAGCCATTGTTGGAACATGCTCCTCCTGAAGCAGTACGATGTCGAGAAGGTGTCGGTGGGAAACGACACCTATGGGATCACAAGAATCCCTACTACGGTTGTCGGGGCGCAGGGCTGTGAGAAGAGCAGGGATAACAGTCAACACGATGATCGTTTACCCAGGTTCGGGCCGCGAGGATGCGTAATACCCTAGTCCTGCTTTGGTGGTTGTATTTCAGAGAGTTCTTGAGCTCTCAAACTAGCTATGGTGGCTGCGTGGTTCAAAAGAGCCGAATCCCCCTCCATTATGCCATGGGCCTCCTTTTATAGTCGAAAGGGGCTGCCACAGTGGCACACAGGAGGTGGAAAGGTGTACAGTGCTACGAGCTTATCGCCCGTATTACAGGACGAGATGCATTTAATGCATCGCTTAGGTGTCCCCTTGCTTTATCGGGGGCGGGAACGAGGCCCGTCCCGTCCGTCGCCGCCCCTCCTCGCTTCGACACGCGCCCTGTCCAGCGATGCATGCGGCACCATGTAGGCAGGCAGGCTGCTGAGGTGGCGCGGTGGTGGAGCCTTCACGAAGATCTGCATGCCGCCACGCAGGCGCTCGCTGAGTTGGCCTGGTGTAACACCCACGATGCGGCTATATCTCCCACGTGTCGAGGAACGACTTAGAGGCATAACCGCATTGTGGTTTTGTCGCAAGAAAGGTCATCTTCACACAATCCCATGTAATGAACAAGAATGGGATAAAGAATTGGCTTACAATCGCCACTTCACACAATACATAATAAAATCATACATCATTCAAGATACACACATAGGTCCGACTACGGAACCAAAATAAAAGAAGACAACCCAACTGCTAGATCCCTGATCGTCCCAACTGGGCACCACTACTGATCAAATGGAAAAGAAACAACACAACGAACAAGATCTTCATCGAGCTCCCACTTGAGCTTGGTTGCGTCACCTGCACTGGTATCTTTGGCACCTGCAACTGTTTTGGAAGTATCTGTGAGTCACGAGGACTCAGCAATCTCACACCCGCGAGATCAAGACTATTTAAGCTTAAGGGAAAGGATGGGGTAATGAGGTGGAGCTGCAGCAAGCACTAAGCTTATATGGTGGCTAACATACGCAAATGAGAGCGAGAAGAGAAGGAACGGAGCGGTCGTGAACTAGCACTGATCAAGAAGTGATCCTGAACTCCTACTTACGTCAAACATAACCCAGAAACCGTGTTCACTTCCCGGACTCCGCCGAGAAGAGATCATCACGGCTACACACGCGGTTGATGCGTTTTAATTAGGGTCAAGTGCCAAGTTCTCTACAACCGGATATTAACAAATTCCCATCTGCCACATAACCGCGGGCACGGCTTTCGAAAGATAATTCCCTGCAGGGGTGCCCCAACTTAGCCCATTATAAGCTCTCACGGTCAACGAAGGATAAACCTTCTCCCGGGAAGACCCGATCAGTCTCAGAATCCCGGTTTACAAGACATTTCGACAATGGTAAAACAAGACCAGCAAAGCCGCCTGATGTGCCGACAAATCCCGATAGGAGCTGCACATATCTCGTTCTCAGGGCAACACCGGATGAGACATCCTACGAGTAAAACCAGACCTCGAGTTTCCACGAGGGGGCCCCGCAGTCTACTCAGTTCGGACCAACACTCGAAGGAGCACTGGCCCGGGGGGGTTAAAATAAGATGACCCTTGAGTCTGCAGAACCCAAGGGAAAAGGGGATAGGTGGTAGCAAATGGTAAAACCAAGGTTGGGCCTTGCTGGAGGAGTTTTATTCAAAGCGAACTGTCAAGGGGGTCCCATAAATCACCCAACCGCGTAAGGAACGCAAAATCAAGGAACATAACACCGGTATGACGGAAACTAGGGGCGGCAAGAGTGGAACAAAACACCAGGCATAAGGCTGAGCCTTCCACCCTTTACCAAGTATATAGATGCATTAATTAAATAAGAGATATTGTGATATCCCAACATAAACATAATCCAACATGGAGCAATCTTCATCTTCTCCTGCAACTAGCAACGCTATAAGAGGGGCTGAGCAAAAGCGGTAACATAGCCAAACAACGGTTTGCTAAGAAGGGTGACAAAGGTTAGAGGTTCATGGCAATTTGGGAGGCTTGAAAAGCAAGTGGTAGGTAGCGCGGCATAGCAATAGAGCGAACAACTAGCAAGCAAAGATAGAAGTGATTTCAAGGGTATGGTCATCTTGCCTGAGATCCCGCAAGGAAGAAGAACGAGTCCATGAAGAAGACAAACGGACGTAGTCGAACGAATCCTCACAACTCCGGAACGAAACCGAAGGTAACAAGAGAAGCAACCCAGAAAGAAACAAACAACATAGTAAACAACCATCACAGAAACATGGCATGATGCACAATCAAGTATGATGCATGTCCGGTTTAATGAGCATGGCATGGCAAAGTGCACAAACAATACTACAAATTAAGTGGAGCGCAATATGCAACGAGATGCATATTGACGAAACACCACAACAATTATTTAGTTCTCTCTCGTTTATGTACCCAACAATGTTAAATGTTGATTAACATGGCAAGAGGAGAGACATAAGTAAACTACACATATTAGGCAATTTAAATGAGGCCGGAATGACAAACAACAATTCCGGAAAATCCCCATATGCATATTTTGGAATTGGTACTGTTCTGCCTAAAACCATATTTTATTGTTGTTAAACAGTAAACCAAGGTGCACCATGTTAAACTAGGCATTTTTCTACCCCATTTACATATAAAGTTTATTAAATTCCGAGTTACGGTTAATTAGTTATGGAATAAATCATTTTAACATGGCATTTGAGCAAATTTAAACAAACAACATTTTAAACATGGATGAGAGTGGCATATTATTAAACTACACAAATTTCTGAGCATTTTACATGTTAAAATCATTTTAATCCGATGCACCATTTGTGAGTTATTATATGCATGATGTCTAGGGGTTTTACTGTAAAACAGTAAAACACTGGATAAATCCTAAAATCGCACAGACTGAAAAAAAACACTACTGGGCTGAAACTGTTGGGCGCTGGACTGCTCACCTAGCTGAGCTCGGCCCAGATCGGTGGAGGTGGGAGCTGGGCCGCAGTCAACGACGAAGGGGAGGTGGCCCAGGTGCGTGCGGTCGACCTGGAGGCAATGACGCGGTCAGCGGGCCCCACTGGTGCACTCGTTCAGTTGCTCGAAGCAGAGGATGGAGCGGTGGTTGATGACGCCGGGGACGTCGGCAGGGACAGCAACGCACAACAGGGCAAGGAGGAGCGCCGACGGAGCAGAGGAGATCCGGTCCAGATCAGGGCCGGGGGCGCGACCCTGACGGGCGGCTTGACGAACTGATCGAGGCGGCGACCCTGGCTCCTGCAGATGACAGACGCGGCGGGCGCTAGTGAGGAGGTTCACGGCGATGCGGAGAAGAAGTGGTGCGCGCGTGCAGGGTCAACGCTCGATGCAGAGCGCCGGCGCGTTACCAGTGAGCGGGACGGGTCGAGATGGAGGGCACTGGCATGCTCGTAAGACGGCGACGGAGTGAGGCTTCAAGAGCTCCTGGTGGTGCCCGTTTTGAACGACGGGGCTGACGAGGCAGCCGAGACGGCGGCGACTTGCGGGCTCGGAGGCAGTGGAGCTCGACGGGAGGCTCGGGCGCAGGTGGCGGCGACGGGGACGACCATGGATGCTCCTGTGGGCTTCCTTGAGAAGACAGAGAGCAGGTGAGAGAGGGAACCAGAGGGAATGGGGGAAGAAGGGAAGGGCATGGCGCTCATCTGCTGGTTCGGTCGACCGGCGGCGGGGGCTGTCGGGGTGGCCGTCGGGGTCCTTGGCCTAAGCGCAAGCGGGCGCTGTGCTCGCACGGGGAGAGTCGAGGAGGAGGCCTGGGGCACGCTCTGGCGGACGGGCGTTGGGGCTCCGCTCGTTGCCTAGCAGAGAAGCAAACGGACAGGGGGGATTAAAGCAGGGGAGGAAGAAGAAGGCACGGAGAAATAGAGATGCAGGGAGTCGCACGGGCCTGGATCCGGGCGCTGCTAGCTTTCTGCCGGAGACGACGACTCCAGCAGGTTGGGGCGGCTCGGCGGGAAAGAAGCAGAGGCTCGGGGCTGCAGCTGCTAGCTCCTGTAGGCGCGGACGACGACGGCTGCGGGCGGCCGGACGCGTCCAGGCCCAAGGGAGGAGGAGGCACGAGGCGCTGTGGTTTTGTGGATCGAGAGGAGTGGCTGGTTGGGAGGAGATCCCGAGGTGGGAGATGAGTGCGGCGGCGGCGGCAGGGACAAATCCCCTAGAATTTAGGGTTGGTCTATTTAAATAGGTAGGGGATTGGGGAGGGATTACTCGGTCCGTCCAATCGTAATCGGGCGGTCGAGAAAATTAGATAGGGAGTCCAAATAAGAAAACGGAGATGTTTTTTAGATGTTAGTGGATGATCCGGACCCAACGGTCACAACAGTCCGGGTCGGGTTCGGGGAAGTTTTCGGACGCATGCCAGAGGGGGTCGGTGGTTGTGCGGAGAGGGTCAAATGGTCAGACAAGAGAGAAGCGAAAACCCGATTGGTCTGGAACGGTCAACGCAGGCAAGGTGATCCGAGGGAAGGTGATGAAGGAAAAGGGAGAAACGTCAACGACGAGCGAATGCAAGTTTTAAAACATGACGGCAACAAAGTGCCGATGCAATGCAAATGATGCGATTATGAATGCAACACACAAATAAAACACACGCCGGACACGAAATATATGGAAGGCGTCTAGAGCGTCGGTCTTGGGGCGTTACAACACTCCACCACTACAAGAGGATCTCGTCCCGAGATCTAGGATGGCACCGGAGGGAAAACGGAAGATGAGGAGAAGAGGTAAAACTAAATTGCTTCTTTGACAAACGAGTGAAACCAAAGAACCTTGAGAGGTTGAAAACTTGAAAGAAGAATACGACAGAGTTGATCAAAATTTAAAACACTCCGTTATCAAAGAGGAACAAGGAACCTTACAAGAACCTTGTAGGTTGAAAAGCATGGAAAAGAGCTTAACGGATCAAAAGGAATATGAAAACACACCGGTAGAAAAGAGAAACAAGGAACTCCATGTGAACCTTGGAGTTTGCAAAGATATGAATGGCGAGAACAATGGACGAGAAGTACATGCGAGCACTCCGGTTGAAACGAGATGTACAAGGAACGATCATGATCAATTACGATAACGCTCCGGTTGGAAAATGGAAGGGGTACACTCTGGAGTTGGAAAAATGAAAACACTTGGATGAGACTCCGGTTAGAAGAGGAATGATAGACACAACACTCCGGTTAAAACAAGATAAAGAAGGAATGAGAATGATATAATTTGGGCAGCACTCCGACTGTAAATGGAAGGAATTGAACATGATCTTGACAAGATGAGAGGATACTCGATGAAATTAACAACACATTGCCTCCGGTACTAATGAAAGAATGGCACAAGGGGTAAGAAAGATTTCAGACAGCACTCCGGTTGAGGGAGGAGACAAAACTTGATAAGATGAGAGAAGTCGAATGAAAACACGACACTCTGGTTAAACGGATAAGAAAGGAAAAATTACATGATCTTGACAAAACAAGATGATTGGTCGAAGAGAGCAACCTCACAATGCCTCTGGGACGAACGAATAGAAGATAGATCGTCGGAATAAGATAACGGACAAGAAAATGACAACTTCTGCCACAAATGAGCTTGGAAAGCATCCTTCCAAGAAGGTTATAACGGAGTTGTTGGAAAAAACCAACAACAAAAGGATATGATCCTCGTGGGCTTATGGAGACATCTCAAAACATGAGGTGAAATTTTTTCCACTAACGAAAACAATTGCTTGCTTGAGATCAACGAAGAGATGAAATCTTCTCTCGCCGAGAGGATAGGAGAAAAACTTGGATCATTGATAAGCACCATAATAGCAACATTCCTTAGGGAAGGCTTTAGGTGAAACATGACACAAGATATATCCAACGAAGAGATTGGTGGATTCAAAATATCTCATTCTTGACAACATGTGAATCATGAAACGCGAACTCAAATTGTCAAAAATGACATAACATCACCTCAAAAGATAAGAGAAAGAATTGCACTTCGGAATGCAAGATGAAGAATACTTGAACTCCTCAAAACAAGACATGTGTTGAACACCATGTTTATTTTAGAGTATAGTTTGACGGATCATAACTTCAAGAGAAATCTTGAAGAACAATTGAAAAATGAAAGGAATCCTTGACGAACCACCATGTAGAGCCTCCATGAAGAACTCCGGTAATAAAAGAATGATCAAACGAAATGGAAAGTTGAAAAGAATTCCGGGAGAAGCCTTGCAATGATTTAGATGGAGCTTTGAAATGATATAATTGAAATAACTTGGAGCTCCGGAAAGAAAGATGAACAATTGAAATAAAGAATTTGATATCATGAATGAACTCCGGAAGAAGGAATTAATCACTTGGATGAAACAAGAATAAGAATTACATTATGCTTAGCCTTCACCAATTTAGATTGATGACAAGCAACGGATTCTTGCATACTACTTATTCTCGTAGAAAAGATTAAGATAGATATTGCGCAAACTTGGGAAGGTCTTCATTGAACCACCGGTAGGATTGAAACAACGAATAAGTTGATATGATAACGAAGGGAGAGAAATCTTGAACGAACCACCGCGAGAATTGAAAAAGATCGAAGTAAAGGGGTGAGTCACCGGTAAGAATTAGAGAACGAATGAAGACACTTGAGGGAATTTGATACACGAGAACGAAGAGATCACGAGCTGATTAGAGAATACATGAACGATGCACCGGAAGAATATGGAGATGAACGAAGAGACATCAATTTAGACTAATTGGAGAACGAGGCTGAAAACTTAGAACGAAGAAATCTTCTGAAATGATGGCCTTTGGATGATCAAGAAATGAAAACAACTCTGAAATGCTCCGAATGGGTAAGAAAAAGAAATGTGCAATTGGAAACAATTATGAGAGGATGGCATAAGCTAGAACTATGAATCTTCAAGAGAACGGACCAAGATTTAGGAGAAATTCTTCTTCGGTCTTCAAATGTTGAGAATGACGATGAGAAACACCATCAAGAATTATTGAGGCACTCCGGAATGAAAATTGGAAAGGTTGAACCAATGACGAAAAGAATTTAAAAGATCTTGGAGAAAGACATGACTGATGATAATTCGTTCTTACGTCAAACTTCGAAAAGAATTTAGGAATAGCTCCGAAAAGAATTAGAAGAGTCAGGTAAGATCCTGGAAAAAGACCTGTGGGTTAGGGCCCACTCAAAAGATACACTGTTGGAATGATTTAAAGGAGAGATCGCACTAGTTGAATTAAATGGCTTTAATGAGATAGCATCCTCAAAAGAACTTGAGTGAATTGAGAATGGAAACTTGAATCTTCTGAGATATCTTCATCACTCCAGAACAATTGAATAGCGAGAAGTGGAAGATTAAGAGGTGCACCGGTACGAGAAAAACATTTGAAACGAGGAAAAGATATGATCGACAAAGCTTGAATTTAATCCACCGGAGAAGAATACAAGAATGAAGAATGATGAACTTGAAGTTTCGTGAGCATCTTCATGGAAAATCACCGGATAAGAACATTGAAAGAAAAGAATGAAGAGGCTTTGCATCAATAAAAAGGATACTTGATTAAGAAATCTGAGTCCTTGAAGAAAAAGGGTGGGAGGGTGGGAAAACAAAGGCAACTTGGGTCGGATGAAACGAACACCGTTGAGAAAAAGCTTAGAATTGATCTTGCGAATGTTGGAATGACTGGATGCACTTGGAGAGAAACACGCCGGTTGGAAGGAATTAACATGACGACCTCGATGATCAAGAAGGATTATCATCCACATAGAAATATGAGAACACCACTTAGAATAAGGTACGGAATCAACACTTGTCATTGAAGCAACTTGAATACCACAAATAAAACAAAACAAGGGATTTGGCTTGCAGAATAAGCCGGAACAAACATATGATAGAGATTTCGTCCGAAGTTTTCGTGATGGGGCCCACACGGGCTCGATCGTACAGCACCATCATGTACAAGGCAGTGCACATGACATACGAAGCGTCCCCGAGTCGGCATAGCCAAGGACTCTTTAAGACACTACGAGACCACTGTAAAACCAACCGTGGAAAGGCGGACCACTAGATGTCGAACCCCAATGTCATATCATGCATCTGTCGGAAATATATCCTAGGAGCTACTTGAATTCCCACTTATAAACTCCCGAAACTTTCTGGTTATGCAATCAGGTGTTGGGGATACAGGGGACACAAAATATATCACCCAAACTAACAATACCTAGATCCAGCTGTATCCATCCTTCAAGACATAACCAAGAAACCTTCGGAAATCATTTACCTCAACCTTCGAAAAGCATCCGTTATACGAGTTATGGCAATACTCCCGAACTCCCGCCCCGGTACTAGGTGGCGTCGAGGTGATCTCACCAACAACTGCATAAAAGAGATTTCGATGTTGGCGAAACTCAGTTATTCCAGAACTGCAACGATAAAATTGTGACGACAACACCTCGGAGCTCAACTCCCCGGGACACTGCCACAACCCCTAAATGTCAGGAGGCACCAAGAACAATGTTCTCGTCACAAAACCATCGGAACGATTCCAAGATGTCATGACCGGCTTTTCAATAAAAACATTTATTGAGAAACCGATCCCTTTTACGGACCAGTAGAGAAGAATTCCTCCTCACTGGTAGACAATGTCTTGATCACAGAAGAAAAACCAGGAGTACTAAATATAATACAAGGCTGAGCGGAGGCTGCTCAACAATTTATTACAAGCACGCCAATAATACATAAAGGCGGATAGGGTGGCATGCTACTGACTCGCAAAGAAACAACGGTGGTGGATATACCACAGTGGAGTGGGTGACATGACTCCTGAATCTAACAACTCTTCAGCGTCGGAGTGAGGCTCGAGGATTCTTATTGTGGGTGGCGGAAGCGTATATAATACAAGTGACCAATATCCAGGATCGCACGGGACTGACTGGGATTCCTCTAGGCGTCGGACTCACTATCAAACTCTTCATCGATGAGATCGCCTTCGTCAACATCTGACCAAATCAACAAGCCAGGTGAGTACTATGAAAGTACTTGCAAGACAGTTCGGACATAAGATATGACAAATGTAAACATGATGCATATGAACAGATTAATAGAGCGCACTCAAACAACGAGATGGCAATGCATGGGAAATAAAAGGGAAGTCGGGCGGTAGTCCTCCCGAAATCCCAAAGTAATGCTGAAGGCCAATCGAGTGTCTGAATGACTCCTCGAAAGGATACAAATGAAATAGCAATGCCGCAGTCGGGTGTCAAGGCGACACCACATAAAGGTCTTATAATGGAAAATAAATGACAGTGCGTGCCACAGTCGGACGTCTGGAGCGACATCACATAAAGGGCTTATATTGAAACTAAATGACAAGAGTGCCACAGTCGGACGTCTGAGCGACATCACATAAAGGGCTTATATCAAAAGTAAATAACAAGAGTGCCACAGTCGGACGTGTGAGCGACATCACATAAAGGGCTTATATCAAAAGTAAATAACAGGAGTGCCACAGTCGGACGTCTGAGCGACATCACATAAAGGGCTTATATCAAAAGTAAATGACAAGGGTGCCACAGTCGGACGTCTGAGTGACATCACATAAAGGGCTTATATTTCACAACTTAATATCTCAGTAGCTCATGCATTTAAATCATTCAAGGGAATATTCAGGTACGAGATAAATGAAAGATTAGTCCATCCACAGGAATAATAATTCAACCGGGTTTACCACTCAAAACTTGTCACCGGGGATTTATCATGGAGACTGACATAGGGACTGGCATAGATATGGATAAGTTGGCCACGGTCCTTGATCATGGACACGATGACTCGGAAAGTTTTGACTCTGCAGAGTTTGTACTATTTAACCACAGCCAACGGATTTCAGTAGTCACAAGGGACTAGTTCCGTTTACGGTGTTTTAGGAGAAACACATCTAACCAGTACACACCCATTCAACATTCCGATGCCAGGAATCACCCTCGGCAACGTTCAAGAAAAACCTTGAGACGGGGAGGCTACAACCTTGCATAGCATGGGATCAAATTTATACCGCGCGCTCTAAGGGGTGCCCCCCTCTCGGTCCCAACCGGAAACACCCATGCCCCCTGACCGGATGACTGGCTTTAATCCAGGGCCATGGAACCCTCATCCCGGCCCCTCTATTTGGTGTGTACAAGGAAAGAGGTTAACAACTTACTAAACCGTATTCTTTGCAGAAAACATGTGGCAGCACGAAAGGGAAGGAACGGTAACGTGACTCAGTTCACGTTAACGTCGGAGTTTAACGGATGACGTAAGGCTGGCATGCTACAACAATACCACCTCACTACCTTTCATGTCACCACATGATCAGGTCATCTCTCATCAAAGATCCCGGTAGCTTCGGAACACACGGATAGTTGCCGTGCATGCAACGAGATACTCACCGATGCTCATATGCCATGCACAACCATTCAAGCAAACATGCAAAACACCTATCATATCAAAGGTTCAAACATGCTTGCCTGGTTCGGAGAAGTCGGAGTCTAGCTCGGCGAAGTTCGCGGCTCCGTCACCTCCTCCGGAACCTACGGTATAACGAAACCGTATACTAACGTAAAAATCATCGCGTGCATAAAAATTGTTCCAAAAATTTCCCACATAAATACTATAAAAAACTAGACAAAAATACAAGACTGTCAGAAAAAGAATCAATCAAAAATCATCTTTTATTAAAAAGTTATAAGGGTTCTAGTCCAGGGACTGATCTGTGATGAAACAGAAAAGAACCAGGGACTTAACTGAGAAAACAGAAAACGGTTCGGAAAGAAATGCGCCAGCCCAAAGAGAAGACGCATTCTTCCCGAAGGCGCCAACAGAAAACGGTTCGAGAGGGAAACAGAAGAGAGGCTGACGGGGGGGGGTCCACACGTCAGGTTTAAAAACTCCAGCGGAGCTCACCGGCGCCCGAAGGCCGCGGTGGTCGCCGGCGTTGAACCACGGCGAGGCAGAGAGATCGGAGGGTACCAAGAGGTTTAGGTGGTTCTTCCGCGTTGGTGGGTGGTGGACTTGGCCGTCGGAGAGCACCACGTCGACGGCGACACTTTCTCCGGCGGACGGTGGTTCGGGTGATGGTGGAGAACTCCAGTGGGTGCTGCAAACTCCAAATTGAAGCGGGTCAGCAGAGTGGAAGTACTAGGAAGCTACTGGCAAGAGCTGAGGGGTAGAGGTGCACGCACGGGAGCAAATTGAGCTGGGTCCCGTGGCGGGTCGAGGCGGCCGGAGTTGGGGAAGAAGGCTCCCTCGGGGCTCTTCCAGTGGCTTGGCGTGGTATTGGTGGAGTGCAGAGGTGATGTGGGTTCGAGTTCGAGCTCGGGGCCTCTATTTATAGGCGACCCGAGGGGGTGGCCGTGAACGGGATAGCTCCAGCGAGCGATTACGGCGAGGCAGGGGTTGAGCAGGGAGTTTAAGTGGCCAGGCAACATCAGGGAGGTTCACTGGTGTCGTTCCCTCGCTAAACCTCGGTCGGGCTTGGCGTAATGCGCTGATCCTCGACGGGGCGGCCGTACGGGCACGGCGGCGGCAGAGAGCGCGCTCCACGCCTAGCAGTTCACGACGAAGGATGGCAGCGCGCACGGGTGAGTGGATGGCCACGCGGCGGCCTCCGGTGGCTTGGGCGGCGTTGGACGGCGCCGTCCAACGCTGCGCCTCTCTCTGGCAGCCGCAAAGCCGCTGCTGCCGTCGCTCACGGGTGGCGCACCTCCTCCTGCTCGTCGCTGACGCCCGCAAACTTCCAGACGATCGTGCGGCGCAGGGATAAGAAGGAGGGAACAGGGAGCAAGGCGCCACCGTGGTACTGGCGAGATCGACATTGGGCTCTGAAGAAAACGACAACAGTTTACTGAAACTATTTATCTGAACTCTGAACATTGACAGCAACAGTGTCCATCAGGTGTTCGACGAAATGATTTGGCATGAAGAAAAAAAATTCTGGAGCTGGGACTTGGTGAGGTGACCTCTCAATGCATCCAGAGACTGCCTGAATTTTCTCAGATTTTTAGGAGGAGAAAACAAATGAATTTCATCAAATTTGGCAAATAAGGTCCAAACTTGCAGCAAGCACAATTTGAAATATTTGAACTGGAGACCAGTGGATCTTCATGGATCTTGGTTGAGGGCTCTAAGGACTAGCTAGGGAAACTTGTTTGGAGGCCAAACTCAAAGTAGAAATGGTAGTTCCTTTGAAAACCTCCAAGGGTCAAAATAGAAGGCAGAAATTATTTTTGAGAAGAAATAAATGGAAGGAAGAATATGGGGAGGCTCAACTTGCTGGATTTGAAGTATAACTTGGCACAAAGATGGGGAAAGGCTTATGGGGGGATTTCCACTCATGTCATGGCAAGAAGAGATTTAGAAAAGAGGGAGAAGATCACTCCAAATGCCATAGGGCTATTTTAAAAGATTTTTCAAAAGAAATCTCCCAAGTGAAAAGCATTTGGTTTTGAGTCCACTTAAGAAGGAAAAACCTCCAAGACCAAAATCAAGTCTTGGGTGAATCCAAACAAAACATTTTTTTATAAAAGAAAGTATTTTGAGAGGGAGAGTTCTTCAGAAAATTTTAAATAACATCCCTCAAATCAAATAAAAGTTTGAAAAAGCCAAATAAAATTTTGGGTGTCACACAAGATAACCGCGTGATCCTAAAAAAAAAATTTGTGAAATTTGAGGAGAGAAGAGTCAAAACTTCTACGTCAGGAGGCCTCACCAGAGCGACGAAGGGACTGAGGAGCAAAAAGAATCCTACTCTCCGATATATATAATCCTAAGACTCAAAACATTTTTGTTCTAGACTCAACAACGTCAGCGATTCGATTAAGCAGGGGGCTCCTAAGTCGGGGATGGCTCTGATTACCAACTTGTAACACCCACGATGCGGCTATATCTCCCACGTGTCGAGGCACGACTTAGAGGCATAACCGCATTGTGGTTTTGTTGCAAGAAAGGTCATCTTCACACAATCCCATGTAATGAACAAGAATGGGATAAAGAATTGGCTTACAATCTCCACTTCACACAATACATAATAAAATCATACATCATTCAAGATACACACATAGGTCCGACTACGGAACCAAAATAAAAGAAGACAACCCAACTGCTAGATCCCTGATCATCCCAACTGGGAACCACTACTGATCAAAAGAAAAAGAAACAACACAACGAACAAGATCTTCATCGAGCTCCCGCTTGAGCTTGGTTGCGTCACCTGCACTGGTATCTTCGGCACCTGCAACTGTTTTGGAAGTATCTGTGAGTCACGAGTACTCAGCAATCTCACACCCGCGAGATCAAGACTATTTAAGCTTAAAGGAAAGGATGGGGTAATGAGGTGGAGCTGCAGCAAGCACTAAGCTTATATGTTGGCTAACATACGCAAATGAGAGCGAGAAGAGAAGCAACGGAACGGTCGTGAACTAGCACTGATCAAGAAGTGATCCTGAACTCCTACTTACGTCAAACATAACCCAGAAACCGTGTTCACTTCCCGGACTCCGCCGAGAAGAGATCATCACGGCTACACACGCGGTTGATGCGTTTTAATTAGGGTCAAGTGTCAAGTTCTCTAAAACTGGATATTAACAAATTCCCATCTGCCACATAACCACGGGCACGGCTTTCGAAAGATAATACCCTGCAGGGGTGTCCCAACTTAGCCCATTATAAGCTCTCACGGTCAACGAAGGATAAACCTTCTCCCGAGAAGACCCGATCAGTCTCAGAATCCCGGTTTACAAGACATTTCGACAATGGTAAAACAAGACCAGCAAAGCCGCCCGATGTGCCGACAAATCCCGATAGGAGATGCACATATCTCGTTCTCAGGGCAACACCGGATGAGACATCCTACGAGTAAAACCAGACCTCGAGTTTCCACGAGGGGGCCCCGCAGTCTACTCAGTTTGGACCAACACTCGAAGGAGCACTGGCCCGGGGGGGTTAAAATAAGATGACCCTTGAGTCTGCAGAACCCAAGGGAAAAGGGGATAGGTGGTAGCAAATGGTAAAACCAAGGTTGGGCCTTGCTGGAGGAGTTTTATTCAAAGCGAACTGTCAAGGGGGTCCCATAAATCACCCAACCGCGTAAGGAACGCAAAATCAAGGAACATAACACCGGTATGACGGAAACTAGGGGCGGTAAGAGTGGAACAAAACACCAGGCATAAGGCTAAGCCTTCCACCCTTTACCAAGTATATAGATGCATTAATTAAATAAGAGATATTGTGATATCCCAACATAAACATAATCCAACATGGAGCAATCTTCATCTTCTCCTACAACTAGCAACGCTATAAGAGGGCTGAGCAAAAGCAGTAACATAGCCAAACAACGGTTTGCTAGGAAGGGTGACAAAGGTTAGAGGTTCATGGCAATTTGGGAGGCTTGAAAAGCAAGTGGTAGGTAGCGCGACATAGCAATAGAGCGAACAACTAGCAAGCAAAGATAGAAGTGATTTCGAGGGTATGGTCATCTTGCCTGAGATCCCGCAAGGAAGAAGAACGAGTCCATGAAGAAGACAAACGGACGTAGTCGAACGAATCCTCACAACTCCGGAACGAAACCGAAGGTAACAAGAGAAGCAACCCGGAAAGAAACAAACAACATAGTAAACAACCATCACAGAAACATGGCATGATGCACAATCAAGTATGATGCATGTCCGGTTTAATGAGCATGGCATGGCAAAGTGCACAAACAATACTACAAATTAAGTGGAGCGCAATATGCAACGAGATGCATATTGACGAAACACCACAACAATTATTTAGTTCTCTCTCGTTTATGTACCCAACAATGTTAAATGTTGATTAACATGGCAAGAGGAGAGACATAAGTAAACTACACATATTAGGCAATTTAAATGAGGCCGGAATGACAAACAACAATTCCGGAAAATCCCCATATGCATATTTTGGAATTGGTACTGTTCTGCCTAAAACCATATTTTATTCTTGTTAAACAGTAAACCAAGGTGCACCATGTTAAACTAGGCATTTTTCTACCCCATTTACATATAAAGTTTATTAAATTCCGAGTTACGGTTAATTAGTTATGGAATAAATCATTTTAACATGGCATTTGAGCAAATTTAAACAAACAACATTTTAAACATTTTAAACATGGATGAGAGTGGCCTATTATTAAACTACACAAATTTCTGAGCATTTTACATGTTAAAATCATTTTAATCCGATGCACCATTTGTGAGTTATTATATGCATGATGTCTAGGGGTTTTACTGTAAAACAGTAAAACACTGGATAAATCCTAAAATCGCACAGACTGAAAAAAAACACTACTGGGCTGAAACTGTTGGGCGCTGGGCTGCTCACCTAGCTGAGCTCGGCCCAGATCGGTGGAGGTGGGAGCTGGGCCGCAGTCAACGACGACGGGGAGGTGGCCCAGGTGCGTGCGGTCGACCTGGAGGCAACGACGTAGTCAGCGGGTGCCGCTGGTGCGCTCGTTCAGTTGCTCGAAGCAGAGGATGGAGCGGTGGTTGACGACGCCGGGGACGTCGGCAGGGACAGCAACGGACAACAGGGCAAGGAGGAGCGCCGACGGAGCAGAGGAGATCCGGTCCAGATCAGGGCCAGGGGCGCGACCCTGACGGGCGGCTTGACGAACTGATGGAGGCGGCGACCCTGGCTCCTGCAGATGACAGACGCGGCGGGCGCGAGTGAGGAGGTTCACGGTGATGCGGAGAAGAAGTGGTGCGCGTGTGCAGGGTCAACGCTCGAAACAGAGCGCCGGCGCGTTACCAGTGAGCGGGAGGGGTCGAGATGGAGGGCACTGGCATGCTCGTAAGACGGCGATGGAGCGAGGCTTCAAGAGCTCCTGGTGGTGCCCGTTTTGAACGACGGGGCTGACGAGGCAGCCGGGACGGCGGCGACTTGCGGGCACGGAGGCAGTGGAGCTCGACGGGAGGCTCGGGCGCAGGTGGCGGCGACGGGGACGACCATGGATGCTCCTGCGGGCTTCCTGGAGAAGACAGGGAGCAGGTGAGAGAGGGAACCAGAGGGAATGGGGGAAGAAGGGAAGGGCATGGCGCTCATCTGCTGGTTCGGTCGACCGGCGGCGGGGGCTGTCGGGGTGGCCGTCGGGGTCCTTGGCCCAAGCGCAAGTGGGCGCTGTGCTCGCACGGGGAGAGTCGAGGAGGAGGCCTGGGGCACGCTCTGGCGGGCGGGCGTCGGGGCTCCGCTCGTTGCCTAGCAGAGAAGCAAACGGACAGGGGGGGATTAAAGCAGGGGAGGAAGAAGAAGGCACCGAGAAATAGAGATGCAGGGAGTCGCACGGGCCTGGATCCGGGCTCTGCTAGCTTTCTGCCGGCGACGACGACTCCAGCAGGTTGGGGCAGCTCGGCGGGAAAGAAGCAGAGGCTCGGGGCTGCAGCTGCTAGCTCCTGTAGGCGCGGACGACGATGGCTGCGGGCGGCCGGACGCGTCCAGGCCCAAGGGAGGAGCAGGCACGAGGCGCTGTGGTTGGTGGATCGAGAGGAGTGGCTGGTTGGGAGGAGATCCCGAGGTGGGAGATGAGTGCGGCGGCGGCGGCAGGGACAAATCCCCTAGAATTTAGGGTTGGTCTATTTAAATAGGTAGGGGATTGGGGAGGGATTACTCGGTCCGTCCGATCATAATCGGGCGGTCGAGAAAATTAGATAGGGAGTCCAAATAAGAAAACGGAGATGTTTTGTAGATGTTAGGGGACGATCCGGACCCAACGGTCACAACAGTCCGGGTCGGGTTCTGGGAAGTTTTCGGACGCACGCCAGAGGGGGTCGGTGGTTGTGCAGAGAGGGTCAAACGGTCAGACAAGAGAGAAGCGAAAACCCGATTAGTCTGGAACGGTCAACGCAGGCAAGGCGATCCGAGGGAAGGTGATGAAGGCAAAGGGAGAAACGTCAACGACGAGCGAATGCAAGTTTTAAAACATGACGGCAACAAAGTGCCGATGCAATGAAAATGATGCGATGATGAATGCAACACACAAATAAAACACACGCCGGACACGAAATATATGGAAGGCGTCTGGAGCGTCGGTCTCGGGGCGTTACACCTGGGAGCTGCATGTTGCAACGCAGGTGCCTGCCCAGCTGGTTGGGCTGGCAGCTGCATGCGAACGGTGGTGGAAACTTGGCTGGTGCGGCCTGGCAGTGGCCCTGCTGGTGCCCTCGGCAAGGGCCTTGCCGGGGGGGCCGGCAAGGGTCTTGCCGTGGCGCTGTAGTCGTCCCCGACAAGGATCTTGCCGGGGGTCTTGTGGCTCTCCTCGGCAAGGATCTTGCCGAGGATCGTTGTCTTCCAATCCTCATCTGATCTTGAATATTCCTTGTCTTCACAAAGATCTGCATGCCACCACGGAGGTGCCTCCCGAGCCCTCGCCCAACGTAGTTGATGGTGTTGGAAACCGTGGGCTCAAGGGTGGCGCGTTCCGCTGGTGAGGGCGAGCCGCCTCGGCAAGGGTCTTGCCGGGGCCGCTGAGGCCGCCCCCGGCAAGGGTCTTGCCGGGTGAGGGAGTCCTGGATTAGGGGGTCCTCGGACAGCCGGACTATATACTTCTGCTGGACTGTTGGACTATGAAGATACAAGACTCAAGACTTCATCCCGTGTATGGATGGGACTCTCCCTGGCGTGGAAGGCAAGCTTGGCAATATGGATATGTAGATCTCCCCCCTTGTAACCGACTCTGTGTAACCCTAGCCCCCTCCGGTGTCTATATAAACCGGAGGGTTTAGTCCGTAGGACGGGAACAACAATCATACCATAGGCTAGCTTCTAGGGTTTAGCCTCTACGATCTCGTGGTAGATCAACTCTTGTAATACTCATATCATCAAGATCAATCAAGAAGGAAGTAGGGTATTACCTCCATCGAGAGGGCCCGAACCTGGGTAAACATCGTGTCCCCCGCCTCCTGTTACCATCCGCCTTAGACGCACAGTTCGGGACCCCCTACCCGAGATCCGCCGGTTTTGACACCGACATTGGTGCTTTCATTGAGAGTTCCACTGTGCCGTCACCACAAGGTTTGATGGCCCCTTCGATCATCGGCAACGATGCGATCCAGGGTGAGGTTTTCCTCCCCAGACAGATCTTCGTATTCGGCGGCTTCGTACTGCGGGCCAACTCGCTTGGCCATCTGGAGCAGATCGAAAGCTACGCCCCTGGCCATCTGGAGCAGATCGAAAGCTACGCCCCTGGCCATCAGGTCAGGTTTGGAAGCTTGAACTATACTGCCGACATCCGCGGAGACTTGGTCTTCGACGGATTCGAGCCCATGTCAGGTGCGCCGCACAGTCATGACAGGCATCACTTAGCTCTGCCGATGGACAGTGTTCGGGAGATCCCACCTGCAGCTACTCCAGCCCTCGATCCGAAGTAGATTACGCCATCCGAGGACGGGTGGATGGACCCCGCCACGGAGGCCACACACTCAGCGGCGATAGAGCCGAATACTGACTTCACCTCTTATGAGACCCGTGTTGCCGGACACTTGGATTCGTCCCCGGCCACAGGCTCCGAACGGCCCGCGTCCGTGCCTATCGAATCTGATTGGGCACCGATCATGGAGTTTTCCTCCGCGGATATCTTTCAGCACTCGCCCCTGGGCGACGTGCTAAACTCATTGAGGTCTCTTTCCTTGTCAGGAGACCCTTGGCCGAACTATGTCCGGCTAGAATGGGATGCGGACGACGAAGAAATTCGCTGCCCACCCACCACCCACTTAGTAGCCACTGTCGACAATTTAACCGACATGCTCGATTTCGGCTCCGAAGACATCGACGGTATGGACGACGATGCATTAGACGAACTGGAACCACCGCCCACAGGGCACTAGACTGCCACCTCATCATATGATATATACATGGTGGACACACCCAAAGAAAACAATGACAAGGAACGGAAGGATGCAGCGAAGGACAGCTCCCTCGAGAAGCAACCAAAGCGACGGCGTAGGCGCCGCTCCAAATCCCGCCTCGGCAAAAACAGCGATAACAGCGCAAGAAAAAATAATACCTCGGTCGACTCCAGAGGAAACGACGACCACACGGACCCAGCGGCAGAGCAGGATGAACCAGCGGACGGCGAACATAGTACGGAGCCGCTGTCTGATCACGGCGATGCCGAGGATAAAGCTGATCAACCTCTCTCCAGAGAGGAAAATAGTCCGGACGACGATGCACACATCATCCCGGAAAGGCACTTGGAACAAGAGAACCTCCGTAGAAGGCTTATTGCCACCGCGAGGAGTCTGAAGAAGCGGAAGCAAAGGCTTAAGGCCGCGCAGGATACGCTCAACAGTAGATGGAACAAAGTGATCGACACTGAAGAAAAGTATGGTGGTAGTCGCCACACAAAGAGCTATCCAAAGCGCAAGCTGTTGCCTGAATTCGATGATGAGGCCTTAGAGCCCGCACAGCCGAAAAGTAAAACGGCCGACCGGTCGGATTGACCACCTCGTGGCCACGATAGAGCGGCTAACGAGGCCACACATAAGTCAGCACACGATCCACGCGAGGGCTTGCATCAAAAGGCCGGCGTAACCAGATCCATCTATGGATCTAGGAAGCGTGCTCCAGCGCACAATCAAAACCGAACACTACAACCGTCAGAACGCCATGACACATTCAAATACAGGAGTGCTGCGCACCCCCTATGTTTCACCGATGAGGTGCTGGATCACGAATTTCCAGAGGGATTCAAACCCGTGAACATAGAGGCGTACGACGGAATGATAGACCCTGGGGTCTGGATTGAGGACTTCTTCCTCCACATCCATATGGCTCGCGGAGACGATCTCCACGCCATCAAATACTTGCCCCTCAAGCTGAAAGGACCAGCTCGGCACTGGCTGAAGAGCCTCCCCGAAAATTCAATTGGAAGTTGGGAGGAGCTTGAGGATGCCTTTAGGGCTAATTTTCAAGGGACCTATGTCCGACCTCCGGATGCAGACGATCTAAGTCATATAATACAACAGCCCGGAGAATCAGCCCCAAAACTTTGGAACAGATTTCTCACTAAGAAGAATCAAATCGTTGACTACCCGGACGCCGAAGCCTTAGCAGCTTTCAAACACAGCGTCTGAGACGAATGGCTCGCTAGAAACCTCGGCCAAGAAAAGCCGAGAACAATGGCAGCCCTAACAAGCCTCATGACCCGCTTTTGCGCGTGTGAAGATAGCTGGCTGGCACGAGTAGCACCAGCGACCCAGGCACATCTGAAGTCAGGGATGGTAATGGAAAACCACGACGCAGTAAAAGCAAGCGTCGAAATAACGAAGACAGTCCAGACAACACGGCGGTAAACGCTGGATTCAGGGGCTCTCGACCCGGTCAGCGGAAAAAGCCTTTCAAAGGCAGCAGAGATGGACCATCCAGCCTAAACAAGATTCTAGACAAATTATGTCAGATTCATGGCACCTCCGATAAACCTGCAAATCACACCCACAGAGAATGCTGGGTCTTCAAGAAGGCCGGTAAGCTAAACGCCGAACACAAGGGGAGGGAGACACCAAGTGAAGACGACGATGAGCCTCGTCAGCAAAACATTGGGGGACAGAAAAAGTTCCCACCAGAGGTCAAAATAGTGAACACGATTCATGTGACGAAGAGGAGGAGCAACCATGCACTCCGAGACATACGCGCCGTAGAGCCCGTCACCCCTAAGTTCAACCCTTGGTCGGCCTGCCCGATCACTTTTGATCGCAGGGATCACCTGACAAGTATCCGACACGGAGGATTGGCTGCCTTGGTGCTCGACCTAATAATAAACGGATACCATCTCACCCAAGTCCTCATGGACGGCGGCAATAGTCTTAATCTGATATATCAGGATACAGTCCGCAAAATGGGGATAGACCCAACGAGAATTAGCGAAAGCAATACTACCTTTAAAGGAGTAATACCAGGCCCAGAGGCCAGCTGCACGGGCTCTCTCGTATTAGAGGTTGTATTTGATTCCCCGACAACTTCCGAAGCGAAAAGTTAACCTTCGACATCGCTCCATTCCGAAGCAGCTATCAAGAACTACTCGGAAGAACGGCCTTCGCTCGTTTTAATGCAGTACCGCATTATGCTTATCTTAACCTTAAGATGCCAGGTCCACGTGGCATCATCACAGTTAGCGGAAATATTGAGCGTTCCTTACACGCAGAAGAACGTGTGGCGGCTTTGGTAGCCAAACACTAAACGGCCCCTGCAACCAGAATAAACGATCGGTTGTTAAGACCGCGGACATGGCTAGACGAGTCCGCCGCATCACTAGCAGTAACAACTTAGATAAACCTGAGATTGGTTTGATGGATATACCCACATAGGCAGTACCAGGGGCTTCCCGCATGTAAAAAGGACTACAGTTCGGCTCGACCTTACTTATCTTGAATTTTAATGGTTTATTGAGAATCACCAATTTTTCACACGACAAATTTCTAAGTTCTTCTCTTTTACAGATGATAATCGTGCTACACCCTTCCAGGATACGACACAACGGAGACACAGGCGCAGACGTGCAGCAGGGCCCCGCTCAAAGGTTTCTTTTTAGATTAAGACCATGTGTAAACCTTTTTTACTATCTCTTGTTGCTTCACATCCTCCGAATACTCAGAATAACCGAGAGGGACGCTGACGTTATTGGCATTTCACCACGTCAGAATAATGCACGTACCTGGACACTCGGGGTTCATTACCAAGGGCGTTACTCAGCCCGGTATATGTTGTAAAGACCGAATACCTTAGGGAGTGTTCGGTGTCGCGAGTTTGGCCTTATATGCATGAGCTCCGAATCATGTCTTTGGTCAAATGTTGGGTTTGCCCGGCTCCCGTGTTTTGCTACCTTACGTTCCACTCTATCGGCTAAGGCGGCACCGGGAGAACTAGTGTGATTGTGCCCTGGTTCATCCGAACGAGCATGTAACGCCCCAAGACCGGTGCGCCAGAAGCCTTCCATTTTTTCGTTGTTGTCGTATGTTTTATTTGTTTGTTGCATTCATCATGTCATCATTTGCATCTGCATGTTTTCAGAAAGCTTGCATCCGTTCGTAGTTGCCGCGTTCCCCCCTTGCCTTCGTTGATCGGTCCGAGTCCAACCGGATTTTCGCTTCCCTCTTGACCATGACCGCCTAACCCCTCCTTGCGCAGTGCATAGACCCCTCTCGCGCGTCCGAAACTTCTCCGAACCCGATCCGCTCAGTCGTGACCGTTGGGTCCGGGTCATCCCCAAACATCTATAAAACATCTCTGTTTTCTTAATTGGACACCCTAGCCAACTTATTCTCGACCGCCCGATTACGATCGGACGGACCGAATACCCCTAACCTAATCCACCCGCATATATAAATGGGGCAACCCTAAATTCTAGGAGAGCTGTCCCATCCTTCCTCCTCGCCACCGCCACCCGGTCTCGATCCACCTCGGGATCCCCCTTCTCCTCGTTTTCCTCCACCCACCAACCAGCGCTCTCCACTGCTCCTCCCCGATTTGCTCGCCCGGCCAACCAGAGCAGCTCCTCGATCCACTCCACGCCGACCCCCATCGCCCTCCTCCCGTGCTTCCTGCGCATCGCCGCAAGCAGCAGCACCACCGGAGCTCCCTTCGCCGTCGGGCACCACCAGCAGGTCGTCGTCTCCTTGCGCCCCTTCTTCCCTTTCTCTGGTTCCCCCCTGCTTCTGTTTCTCTCTCTCTCTCACGCTGCTCTCTCTCTCTGTTTGTCTTCGCAGCGCCGCCATGGATGGCCTCCCATAGCTCCCGCTCATTGCGTCGCCGTGAGTTCCGCCCGATCCGCGTCGGAGAGCCTCGGACATGTCCATCCCCTTCGTCCCTCGACGCCGAGTCCCTCTGCTCGCCCGCGCCAAGACCAGCAAGCAGCCGCCCGCGTTCCACGCCCGATGCCTCCTCTTCGACCCCCTGTGAACCCCGACGCCACCTCATCCTGCCGCCACTGGTGACCGGCAGGTCATGTCGTCGTGCCCTGCCTCCTCTTCTTCGCGTTCTGCTTCTTCCCACCGTCTTCTCTCTGCGTCTCTTGCTCAGTTCATCTCTCTCACTTTGTTATTCTGCAGAGACCTCGCCATGGATCCTCGTGGCCGGGCTCTCCCCGTCGCCGGATGCCTCGCCGACCCGCCACTTCTCGCGCCTGCCGACCCCACCATCTCCCCGCCGCTATCTTCTTCCCGGAGGACCGCCGTCGCGCCCCTGCTTCCTCTGCTTCGAGGATGAGGCCAGCGCCAAGTCCCGGCCGATCCCCTGCCTGCGCTGACCACGCCCCTCGACCGCACGCGCCTGGGCCACCTCCCCTTCCTCAGATCCGGCCCAGCCGCTCCTCTGCTTCAGCCCGGCAGCTCCCCTGCGTCGGCCTGCCAGCCATGCCTCTCCACCGACTGGGCTTGGCCCAATGTGAGCAGCTCCCCAAGCCTCCAATTTCTGCCCGCATCATTTTTTTCAGTTCTGGACGTTTTAGCATTTATCCCAGGTTTTACATAATTGCAGAAAACCCCTTGCTGTTCATGCATTTAATAACTAAATAACCATGCACCACATGTTAAAACTTCAAACATGTAAAATGCTTAGAATTCCATCTAGTTTCATAATATCCAACTTTCATCCATGTTAAAATGTTTAAATTGCTGTTTGTTTAAATTTGCTCAAATGTCATGCTAAAATGTTTTATTTCATAACTAAATAACCGTAGCTCCATTTTAAATATACTTTATATGTAAATGGGGTAGAAAAATGCATAGTTTAACATGGTGGCATTACATTGCATGTTTAACAACTCTAAAATATGGTTTAGGGCACAACAGTACCAATTTCATAATATGGACATGAGGATTTTCCGGAATTGTTGTTTGTTGTTTCGGCCTCATTTAAACTTGCCTAAATAGTTAGTTTACTTATGTTTCACTCCTTGCCATGATTAAAAACATTTAATATTGTTGGGTACATAAAGAGAGCAAACTAAATAACTTGAATGTGGTGTTTCGTCAATATGCAACTCGTTGAATATTGAGCTCCACTTAATTTGTAGTATTGTTTGTGCACTTTGCCATGCCATGCCTCATTAAACTGGACATGCATCATACTTGATTGTGCATCATGCCATGCTTATGTGTTGGTTGTTTACCATGTTGTTTGCTTCTTTCTGGTTTACGTCTCTCGTTAGCTTCGGTTTCGTTCCGGAGTTGTGAGGATTCGTTCGACTACGTCCGTTTGTCTTCTTCATGGACCCGTTCTTCTTCCTTGCGAGATCTTAGGCAAGATGACCATACCCTCGAAATCACTTCTATCTTTGCTTGCTAGTTGTTCGCTCTATTGCTATGCCGCGCTACCTACCACTTGTTATATCATGCCTCCCATATTGCCTTGTCAAGCCTCTAACCCACCTTTCCTAGCAAACCGTTGTTTGGCTAAGTTACCGCTTTTGCTCAGCCCTTCTTATAGCGTTGCTAGTTGCAGGTGAAGTTGAAGTTGGTTCCATGTTGGAACATGGATATTTTGGCATATCACAATATATCTTATCTTAATTAATGCATCTATATACTTGGTAAGGGTGGAAGGCTCGGCCTTATGCTTGGTGTTTTGTTCCACTCTTGCCGCCCTAGTTTCCCTCATACCGGTGTTATATTCCTTGATTTTGCATTCCTTACGTGGTTGGGTGATTTATGGGACCCCCTTGACAGTTCGCTTTGAATAAAACTCCTCCAGCAAGGCCCAACCTTGGTTTTACATTTGCCTACCTAAGCCTTTTCCCTTGGGTTTTCGCGAGCCCGAGGGTCATCTTATTTTTACCCCCGGGGCCAGTGCTCCTCCGAGTGTTGGTCCAAACTAGAGCACCGTGCGGGACCGTCCCTTGGCAACTTGGGTTATGTTGGTACATGTACGCTTAGCTTATCCGGTGTGCCCTGAGAACGAAATATGTGCAGTTCCTATCGGGATTTGTCGGCACAGCGGGTGGTCTTGCTGGTCTTGTTTTACCATTGTCGAAATGTCTTGTAAACCGGGATTCCGAGACTGATCGGGTCTTCCCGGGAGAAGGAATATCCTTCGTTGACCGTGAGAGCTTATAATGGGCTAAGTTGGGACACCCCTGCAGGGTATAAACTTTCGAGAGCCGTGCCCGTGGTTATGTGGCAGATGGGAATTTGTTAATGTCCGGTTGTAGAGAACTTGACACTTGACTTAATTAAAATGCATCAACCGCGTGTGTAGCCATGATGGTCTCTTTTCGGCGGAGTCCGGGAAGTGAACACGGTTTGGGTTATGTATGAACGTAAGTAGTTTCAGGATCACTTCTAGCTTCTCGGCCGTTGCGTTGCTTCCCTTCCCGCTCTTATTTGCGTATGTTAGCCACCATATTCGCTTAGTGCTTGCTGCAGATCCACCTCATTACCCCCATCCTTCCTATAAGCTTAAATAGTCTTGATCTCGCGGGTGTGAGATTACCGAGTCCTCGTGACTCACAGATTCTACCAAAACAGTTGCAGGTGCCGTTGATACCAGTGCAGGTGACGCAATTGAACTCAAGTGGGAGTTCGACGAGGAACTTGGTCGTTACTATGTTTCGTTTCCTGATGATCAGTAGTGGAGCCCAGTTGGGAGGATCGGGGATCTAGCATTTGGGGTTGTCTTATTTCATTTTGGTTCCGTAGTCGGAACTTGATTGTACTCTGAATGATGTATGGATTTATTTATGTATTGTGTGAAGTGGCGACTGTAAGCCAACTCTTTATCCCATTCTTGTTCATTACATGGGACTATGTGAAGATGACCCTTCTTGCGACAAAACCACCATGCGGTTATGCCTCCAAGTCGTGCCTCGACACGTGGGAGATATAGCCGCATCGTGGGCGTTATAATTTGGTAATCAGAGCCATCCACGACTTAGGAGCCCCCTGCTTGATCGAATCGCTGGTGTTGTTGAGTCTAGAAAAAACTGTTTTGAGTCTTAAGATTATATATATCGGAGAGTAGGATTCTTTTTACTCCTCAGTCCCTTTGTCGCTCTGATGAGGCCCCCTGACATAGAAGTTTTGACTCTCCTCTCCTCAAATTTCACTAAAAAAATTTAGGATCACGCGGGTATCTTGGAATCGTCCCGATGGTTTTGTGACGAGAACATTGTTCTTGGTGCCTCCTGACATTTAGGGGTTGTGGCACTATCCCGGGGAGTTGAGCTCCGAGGTGTTGTCGTCACAATTTTATCGTTGCAGTTCTGGAATACCTGAGTTTCGCCGACATCGAAAATCTCTTTTATGCAGTTTGTAGGTGAGATCACCTCGACGCCACCCAGTACTGGGGCGGGAGTTCGGGAGTATTGCCATAACTCGTATAACGGATGCTTTTCGAAGGTTGAGGTAAATGATTTCCGAAGGTTTCTTGGTTATGTGTTGAAGGATGGATACAGCTGGATCTAGGTATTGTTAGTTTGGGTGAGATATATTGCGTCCCCTGTATCCCCAACACCTGATTGCATAACTAGAAAGTTTCGGGTGTTTATAAGTGGGAATTCAAGTAGCTCATAGGATATCTTTCCGACAGATGCATGATATGAGATTGGGGTTCGACGTCTAGTGGTCCGCCTATCCACGGTTGGTTTTAAAGTGGTCTCGTAGTGTCTTAAAGATTCCTTGGCTATGCCGACTCGGGGACGCTTCATATGTCATGTGCACTGCCTTGTACATGATGGTGCTGTACAATCGAGCCCGTGTGGGCCCCACCACGAAAACTTCGGACGAAATCTCTATCATATGTTTGTTCCGGCTTATTCCGCAAGCCAAATCCTTTGTTTTGTTTTAAGTTGTGGTATTCGAGTTGCTTCGATGTCAAATGTGGATTCCATACCTTTTCTAAGTGGTGTTCTCATATTCCAATGTGGATACTAATCCTTCTTGATCATCGAGATTGCCATCTTAATTCTATTTCCAACCGGTGCGTTTCTCTTCGAGATGATCCCATCATTCTCCCCATCCGCAAGATCAATTATAAATTTTCTCAACGGTGTTTATTCCATCTGCCCCAAGTTGTTTGTTTTCCCGCCCTCCCACCCTCTTTCTTCAAGGACTCAGATTTCTTAATCATGTATCCATCTTATGGATGTGAAGTTTCTCCATTCTTTTCCATCAATGTTCTAATCCGCTGATTCTTAGGAAGATGCTCAGGAAGCTTCAAGTTTATCATTCTTTGCTCTTTTTTCTTCTCCAGTGGATTAAATTCAAGCTTTGTCGATCATATCTTTGCATTGTTTCAAATGTTTTTCTCGTATCGGTGCACCTCTTAATCATCCACTTCTCGCTATTAAATTGTTCCGGAGTGATGAAGATATCTCAGAAGATTCAAGTTTCCATTCTCAATTCACTCAAGTTCTTTTGAGGATGCTATCTCATTCAAGCCATCTAATTCAACCAGTGCAATCTCTCTTTTCAAGCAATCGTTCAACGGTGGTTCTTTTGAGTGGGCCCTAACCCACAGGTCTTTTCCCAGGATCTTACCTGACTCTTCTAATTTTCCCGGAGCTATTCCCAAATTCATTTCAAAGTTTGACGTAAGAATGAGTTATCATCAGTCAGATGTCTTTTTCCAAGAGCTTACAAATTCTTTTCATTGTTGGTTCAACCTTTCTTATTTTCATCCCGGAGTATCTCAACAATTCATGGTGGTGTTTCTCGTCGTCGTTCTCAGACTTTGAAGACCGAAGAGGAGTTCCTCTTAAATCCTTACCCGTTCTGCCAAAGATTCATGGTTCTAGCTTCATGCCATCCTCTCATAATGGTTTTTGATTATGAGAATTCTTTTCACCCATCCAGAGCAATTCAGGAGTCTTTTTATTTTGATTCTCCGGAGCCCATCATCTCAGAATTATTCATTCTCAGCATTCAGATATCCTCTAATCAGTTCATGATCTCTTCGTTCTCATGTATCTTAATCTCTCAAGTATCTTCGTTCGTTTTCTAATTCTTCCCGGTGTTTCTTTATCTTTTCTTCGTTCATTTTCAATTCTTACGGTGGTTCATACAAGAATTCTCTTCCGTTGTTATCGTATCAATTCATTCGTTCTTTCCAAATTCTCTTCCGTTGTTACCGGTGGTTCGTTGAACTCCTTCCCAAGTTTGCGCCATATCTATCTTAATCCTTTCTACGATAATAAGTAGTATGCCAAATCCATTGCTTGTCATCAATTTAATCGGTGAAGGATAAGCATGATGTAATTCTTATTCTTGTTTCATCGAGTAAATTCTATTCCTTATTCCGGAGGTTCATCAAAATTCTTGGTTTCAATTGCTCATCTTTCTTTTCCGGAGTTCCAAGTTTTCTTGGTTACATCATCGCGAAGCTCCATCTAAATCATTTCAAGGCTCCACCTTGTGTTTTCAACATCTCTTCCTTTTATCATCCTTTTATTACCGGAGTTCTCCATGGAGGCTCTACATGGTGGTTCGTCAAGGATTCTTTTAATTCTTCAATTGTTCTTAATGTTTCTCTTGAAGTTATGATCCGCCAAGCTATACTCAAAATTAAACAGGGTGCTCAACACATGTTTGTTTTGAGGAGTTCAAGTATTCTTCATCTTGCATTCCGAAGTGCAATTCTTCATACCTTATCTTTTGAGGTGGTGTTATGTCATTTTGACAGTTTCCTTCATGTTTCATGATTGACAAGTTGTCCGGAATGACATATCTTAAACCCATCATTTTCAATTCGTTCATGAGATCCTTTGCAACCCATCAATGTCTTCATTGGAATTGTCTTGGGTTATACTTCACCTAAAGCTTTCCCTAAGGATTGTTGCTTTTATGGTGCTTATAAATGACGCAAGTTCTTCATTTATCCACCCGGTAAAATAAGTTTCTAGTCTCCTTGTTGATATCAATCCAATTTGTTGCTTTTCATTAGTGGTAGAATTTCACCTCAAGATTTCGAGATGTTTTCCATAAGCCCACAACAAGCTTACTCTTTTCGTTGTTGTTAATCCAACAACTCCGTTCTAGCATTTGTTGTAAGCGTGCTCTCTCAAGATCTTGCTTCCCTCCGTTCATTCCATTCCATTCCTTCATTTCTTCCGAAGGCATTGTCATGTTGCTCTCTTCTCTCATCATCTCGAGTTGTGAGGATTGTGTTCTTTTCATGCTATCCATCAACCAGAGTGTTTTGTCCTCTGCTCAAGTTCTTCTCATCTTATCTAGTCTTGCATCTCTTTTCAACCGGAGTGCGGTCCGAATTTGTTCTTCCTTGTTCCCCTTTTCTAACGGAGTGTTTTCAATGTCGATCATCTCCATTCTATTCTTTTCCCAAAATGGTTTAACCTCTCAAGGTTCTTTGGTTTCACTCGTTTGTCAAAGAAGCAACTTTGTTTTACCTCTTCATCTTTCGTTTTCCCTCTGGTGCCATCCTAGATCTCAGGACGAGATCCTCTTGTAGTGGTGGAGTGTTGTAACGCCCCAAGACCGGTGCGCCAGAAGCCTTACATTTTTTTCGTTGTTGTCGTGTGTTTTATTTGTTTGTTGCATTCATCATGTCATCATTTGCATCTGCATGTTTTCAGAAAGCTTGCATCCGTTCGTAGTTGTCGCGTTCCCCCCTTGCCTTCGTTGACCGGTCCGAGTCCAACCGGATTTTCGCTTCCCTCTTGACCGTGACATCCTAAGCCCTCCTTGCGCAGTGCATAGACCCCTCTCGCCCGTCCGAAACTTCTCCGAACCCGATCCGCTCAGTCGTGACCGTTGGGTCCGGGTCATCCCCAAACATCTATAAAACATCTCCGTTTTCTTAATTGGGCGCCCTAGCCTACTTATTCTCGACCGCCCGATTACGATCGGACGGACCGAATACCCCTAACCTAATCCACCCGCATATATAAATGGGGCAACCCTAAATTCTGGGAGAGCTGTCCCATCCTTCCTCCTCGCCGCCACCCGGTCTCGATCCACCTCGGGATCCCCCTTCTCCTCGTTTTCCTCCACCCACCAACCAGCGCTCTCCACTGCTCCTCCCCGATTTGCTTGCCCGGCCAACCAGAGCAGCTCCTCGATCCACTCCACGCCGACCCCCATCGCCCTCCTCCCGTACTTCCTGCGCATCGCCGCAAGCAGCAGCACCACCGGAGCTCCCTTCGCCGTCGGGCACCACCAGCAGGTCGTCGTCTCCTTGCGCCCCTTCTTCCCTTTCTCTGGTTCCCCCTGCTTCTGTTTCTCTCTCTCTCTCACACTGCTCTCTCTCTGTTTGTCTTCGCAGCGCCGCCATGGATGGCCTCCCATAGCTCCCGCTCATTGCGTCGCCGTGAGTTCCGCCCGATCCACGTCGGAGAGCCTCGGACATGTCCATCCCCTTCGTCCCTCGACGCCGAGTCCCTCTGCTCGCCCGCGCCAAGACCAGCGAGCAGCCGCCCGCGTTCCACGCCCGATACCTCCTCTTCGACCCCCTGTGAACCCCGACGCCACCTCATCCTGCCGCCATCGGTGACCGGCAGGTCATGTCGTCGTGCCCTGCCTCCTCTTCTTCGCGTTCTGCTTCTTCCCACCGTCTTCTCTCTGCGTCTCTTGCTCAGTTCATCTCTCTCACTTTGTTATTCTGCAGAGACCTCGCCATGGATCCTCGTGGCCGGGCTCTCCCCGTCGCCGGATGCCTCGCCGACCCGCCACTTCTCGCGCCTGCCGACCCCACCATCTCCCCGCCGCTATCTTCTTCCCGGAGGACCGCCGTCGCGCCCCTGCTTCCTCTGCTTCGAGGACGAGGCCAGCGCCAAGTCCCGGCCGATCCCCTGCCTGCGTTGACCACGCCCCTCGACCGCACGCGCCTGGGCCACCTCCCCTTCCTCAGATCCGGCCCAGCCGCTCCTCTGCTTCGGCCCGGCAGCTCCCCTGCGTCGGCCTGCCAGCCATGCCTCTCCACCGACTGGGCTTGGCCCAATGTGAGCAGCTCCCCCAGCCTCCAGTTTCTGCCCGCATTATTTTTTTTCTGTTCTGGACGTTTTAGCATTTATCCCAGGTTTTACAGAATTGCAGAAAACCCCTTGCTGTTCATGCATTTAATAACTAAATAACCATGCACCACATGTTAAAACTTCAAACATGTAAAATGCTTAGAATTCCATCTAGTTTCATAATATCCAACTTTCATCCATGTTAAAATGTTTAAATTGCTGTTTGTTTAAATTTGCTCAAATGTCATGCTAAAATGTTTTATTTCATAACTAAATAACCGTAGCTCCATTTTAAATATACTTTATATGTAAATGGGGTAGAAAAATGCATAGTTTAACATGGTGGCATTACATTGCATGTTTAACAACTCTAAAATATGGTTTAGGGCACAACAGTACCAATTTCATAATATGGACATGAGGATTTTCCGGAATTGTTGTTTGTTGTTTCGGCCTCATTTAAACTTGCCTAAATAGTTAGTTTACTTATGTTTCACTCCTTGCCATGATTAAAAACATTTAATATTGTTGGGTACATAAAAGAGAGCAAACTAAATAACTTGAATGTGGTGTTTTGTCAATATGCAACTCATTGAATATTGAGCTCCACTTAATTTGTAGTATTGTTTGTGCACTTTGCCATGCCATGCCTCATTAAACTGGACATGCATCATACTTGATTGTGCATCATGCCATGCTTATGTGTTGGTTGTTTACCATGTTGTTTGCTTCTTTCTGGTTTACGTCTCTCGTTAGCTTCGGTTTCGTTCCAGAGTTGTGAGGATTCGTTCGACTACGTCCGTTTGTCTTCTTCATGGACCCGTTCTTCTTCCTTGCGGGATCTCAGGCAAGATGACCATACCCTCGAAATCACTTCTATCTTTGCTTGCTAGTTGTTCGCTCTACTGCTATGTCGCGCTACCTACCACTTGCTATATCATGCCTCCCATATTGCCATGTCAAGCCTCTAACCCACCTTTCCTAGCAAACCGTTGTTTGGCTAAGTTACCGCTTTTGCTCAGCCCTTCTTATAGCGTTGCTAGTTGCAGGTGAAGTTGAAGTTGGTTCCATGTTGGAACATGGATATTTTGGCATATCACAATATATCTTATCTTAATTAATGCATCTATATACTTGGTAAAGGGTGGAAGGCTCGGCCTTATGCTTGGTGTTTTGTTCCACTCTTGCCGCCCTAGTTTCCGTCATACTGGTGTTATATTCCTTGATTGTGCATTCCTTACGCGGTTGGGTGATTTATGGGACCCCCTTGACAGTTCGCTTTGAATAAAACTCCTCCAGCAAGGCCCAACCTTGGTTTTACATTTGCCTACCTAAGCCTTTTCCCTTGGGTTTTCGCGAGCCCGAGGGTCATCTTATTTTTACCCCCCGGGCCAGTGCTCCTCCGAGTGTTGGTCCAAACTAGAGCACCGTGCGGGACCGCCCCTTGGCAACTTGGGTTATGTTGGTACCTGTACGCTTAGCTTATCCGGTGTGCCCTGAGAACGAGATATCTGCAGCTCCTATCGGGATTTGTCGGCACAGCGGGTGGTCTTGCTGGTCTTGTTTTACCATTGTCGAAATGTCTTGTAAACCGGGATTCCGAGACTGATCAGGTCTTCCCGGGAGAAGGAATATCCTTCGTTGACCGTGAGAGCTTATAATGGGCTAAGTTGGGACACCCCCTGCAGGGTATAAACTTTCGAGAGCCGTGCCCGCGGTTATGTGGCAGATGGGAATTTGTTAATGTCCGGTTGTAGAGAACTTGACACTTGACTTAATTAAAATGCATCAAACACGTGTGTAGCCGTGATGGTCTCTTTTCGGCGGATTCCGGGAAGTGAACACGGTTTGGGTTATGTATGAACGTAAGTAGTTTCAGGATCACTTCTAGCTTCTCGGCCGTTGCGTTGCTTCTCTTCCCGCTCTTATTTGCGTAACCTCATTACCCCCATCCTTCCTATAAGCTTAAATAGTCTTGATCTCGCGGGTGTGAGATTGTTGAGTCCTCGTGACTCACAGATTCTACCAAAACAGTTGCAGGTGCCGTTGATACCAGCGCAGGTGACGCAACCGAACTCAAGTGGGAGTTCGACGAGGAACTTGGTCATTACTATGTTTCGTTTCCTGATGATCAGTAGTGGAGCCCAGTTGGGACGATCGGGGATCTAGCATTTGGGGTTGTCTTCTTTCATTTTGGTTCCGTAGTCGGAACTTGATTGTACTCTGAATGATGTATGGATTTATTTATGTATTGTGTGAAGTGGCGACTGTAAACCAACTCTTTATCCCATTCTTGTTCATTACATGGGATTGTGTGAAGATGACCTTTTGCAACAAAACCACCATGCGGTTATGCCTCCAAGTCGTGCCTCGACACGTGGGAGATATAGCCGCATCGTGGGCGTTACAATTTGGTAATCAGAGCCATCCCCGACTTAGGAGCCCCCTGCTTGATCGAATCGCTGGCGTTGTTGAGTCTAGAAAAAAAATGTTTTGAGTCTTAAGATTATATATATCGGAGAGTAGGATTCTTTTTACTCCTCAGACCCTTTTTCGCTCTGGTGAGGCCCCCTGACGTAGAAGTTTTGACTCTCCTCTCCTCAAATTTCACTAAAAAAAATTTAGGATCACGCGGGTATCTTGGAATCGTTCCGATGGTTTTGTGACGAGAACATTGTTCTTGGTGCCTCCTGACATTTAGGGGTTGTGGCACTGTCCCGGGGAGTTGAGCTCCGAGGTGTTGTCGTCACAATTTTATCGTTGCAGTTCTGGAATACCTGAGTTTCGCCAACATCGAAAATCTCTTTTATGCAGTTTGTTGGTGAGATCACCTCGACGCCACCCAGTACTAGGGCGGGAGTTCGGGAGTATTGCCATAACTCATATAACGGATGCTTTTCGAAGGTTGAGGTAAATGATTTCCGAAGGTTTCTTGGTTATGTGTTGAAGGATGGATACAGCTGGATCTAGGTATTGTTAGTTTGGGTGAGATATATTGCGTCCCCTGTATCCCCAACACCTGATTGCATAACTAGAAAGTTTCGGGAGTTTATAAGTGGGAATTCAAGTAGCTCATAGGATATCTTTCCGACAGATGCATGATATGAGATTGGGGTTCGACGTCCAGTGGTCCGCCTATCCACGGTTGGTTTTAAAGTGGTCTCGTAGTGTCTTAAAGAGTCCTTGGCTATGCCGACTCGGGGATGCTTCATATGTCATGTGCACTGCCTTGTACATGATGGTGCTGTACAATCGAGCCCGTGTGGGCCCCACCACGAAAACTTCGGACGAAATCTCTATCATATGTTTGTTCCGGCTTATTCCGCAAGCCAAATCCTTTGTTTTGTTTTAAGTTGTGGTATTCGAGTTGCTTCGATGTCAAATGTGGATTCCATACCTTTTCTAAGTGGTGTTCTCATATTCCAATGGGGATACTAATCCTTCTTGATCATCGAGATTGCCATCTTAATTCTATTTCCAACCGGTGCGTTTCTCTTCGAGATGATCCCATCATTCTCCCCATCCGCAAGATCAATTATAAGTTTTCTCAACGGTGTTTATTCCATCTGCTCCAAGTTGTTTGTTTTCCCGCCCTCCCACCCTCTTTCTTCAAGGACTCAGATATCTTAATCATGTATCCATCTTATGGATGTGAATTTTCTCCATTCTTTTCCATCAATGTTCTAATCCGCTGATTCTCAGGAAGATGCTCAGGAAGCTTCAAGTTTATCATTCTTCGCTCTTTTTTCTTCTCCAGTGGATTAAATTCAAGCTCTGTCGATCATATCTTTTCATTGTTTCAAATGTTTTTCTCCTACCGGTGCACCTCTTAATCATCCACTTCTCGCTATTAAATTGTTCCGGAGTGATGAAGATATCTCAGAAGATTCAAGTTTCCATTCTCAATTCACTCAAGTTCTTTTGAGGATGCTATCTCATTCAAGCCATCTAATTCAACCAGTGCAATCTCTCTTTTCAAGCAATCGTTCAACGGTGGTTCTTTTGAGTGGGCCCTAACCCACAGGTCTTTTCCCAGGATCTTACCTGACTCTTCTAATTTTCCCGGAGCTATTCCCAAATTCATTTCAAAGTTTGACGTAAGAATGAGTTATCATCAGTCAGATGTCTTTTTCCAAGAGCTTACAAATTCTTTTCATTGTTGGTTCAACCTTTCTTATTTTCATCCCGGAGTATCTCAACAATTCATGGTGGTGTTTCTCGTCGTCATTCTCAGACTTTGAAGACCGAAGAGGAGTTCCTCTTAAATCCTTACCCGTTCTGCCAAAGATTCATGGTTCTAGCTTCATGCCATCCTCTCATAATGGTTTTCGATTATGAGAATTCTTTTCACCCATCCAGAGCAATTCAGGAGTCTTTTCATTTTGATTCTCCGGAGCCCATCATCTCAGAATTATTCATTCTCAGCTTTCAGATATCCTCTAATCAGTTCATGATCTCTTCGTTCTCATGTATCTTAATCTCTCAAGTATCTTCGTTCGTTTTCTAATTCTTCCCGGTGTTTCTTTATCTTTTCTTCGTTTATTTTCAATTCTTACGGTGGTTCATTCAAGAATTCTCTTCCGTTGTTATCATATCAATTCATTCGTTCTTTCCAAATTATCTTCCGTTGTTACCGGTGGTTCGTTGAAGTCCTTCCCAAGTTTGCGCCATATCTATCTTAATCCTTTCTACGAGAATAAGTCGTATGCCAAATCCATTGCTTGTCATCAATTTAATCGGTGAAGGATAAGCATGATGTAATTCTTATTCTTGTTTCATCGAGTAAATTCTATTCCTTATTCCGGAGGTTCATCAAAATTCTTGGTTTCAATTGCTCATCTTTCTTTTCCGGAGTTCCAAGTTTTCTCGGTTACATCATCGCGAAGCTCCATCTAAATCATTTCAAGGCTCCACCTTGTGTTTTCAAGTTCTCTTCCTTTTATCATCCTTTTATTACCGGAGTTCTCCATGGAGGCTCTACATGGTGGTTCGTCAAGGATTCTTTTAATTCTTCAATTGTTCTTCAAGGTTTCTCTCGAAGTTATGATCCGCCAAGCTATACTCAAAATTAAGCAGGGTGCTCAACACATGTTTGTTTTGAGGAGTTCAAGTATTCTTCATCTTGCATTCCGAAGTGCAATTCTTCATACCTTATCTTTTGAGGTGGTGTTATGTCATTTTGACAGTTTCCTTCATGTTTCATGATTTACAAGTTGTCCGGAATGACATATCTTAAACCCATCATTTTCAATTCGTTCATGAGATCCTTTGCAACCCATCAATGTCTTCATTGGAATTGTCTTGGGTTATACTTCACCTAAAGCTTTCCCTAAGGATTGTTGCTTTTATGGTGCTTATAAATGACCCAAGTTCTTCATTTATCCTCCCGGTAAAATAAGTTTCTAGTCTCCTTGTTGATATCAATCCAATCTTTTGTTTTTCGTTAGTGGTAGAATTTCACCTCAAGATTTCGAGATGTTTTCCATAAGCCCACAACAAGCTTACTCTTTCCGTTGTTGTTAATCCAACAAATCCATTCTAGCATTTGTTGTAAGCGTGCTCTCTCAAGATCTTGCTTCCCTCCGTTCATTCCATTCCATTCCTTCATTTCTTCCGAAGGCATTGTCATGTTGCTCTCTTCTCTCATCATCTCGAGTTGTGAGGATTGTGTTCTTTTCATGCTATCCATCAACCAGAGTGTTTTGTCCTCTGCTCAAGTTCTTTTCATCTTATCTAGTCTTGCATCTCTTTTCAACCGGAGTGCGGTCCGAATTTGTTCTTCCTCATTCCTCTTTTCTAATGGAGTGTTTTCAACGTCGATCATCTCCGTTCTATTCTTTTCCCCAAATGGTTTAACCTCTCAAGGTTCTTTGGTTACACTAGTTTGTCAAAGAAGCAACTTTGTTTTACCTCTTCATCTTCCGTTTTCCCTCCGGTGCCATCCTAGATCTCGGGACGAGATCCTCTTGTAGTGGTGGAGTGTTGTAACGCCCCAAGACCGGTGCACCAGAAGCCTTCCATTTTTGTTGTTGTCGTGTGTTTTATTTGTTTGTTGCAGTCATCATGTCATCATTTGCATCTGCATGTTTTCAGAAAGCTTGCATCCGTTCGTACTTGTCGCATTCCCCCCTTGCCTTCGTTGACCGGTCCGAGTCCAACCGGATTTTCGCTTCCCTCTTGACCGTGACCGCCTAACCCCTCCTTGCGCAGTGCAGAGACCCCTCTCGCGCGTCCGAAACTTCTCCGAATCCTATCCGCTCAGTTGTGACCGTTGGGTCCGGGTCATCCCCAAACATCTATAAAACATCTCCGTTTTCTTAATTGGACGCCCTAGCCTACTTATTCTCGACCGCCCGATTACGATCGGACGGACCGAAGACCGCTAACCTAATCCACCCGCATATATAAATGGGGCAACCCTAAATTCTGGGAGAGCTGTCCCATCCTTCCTCCTCGCCGCGGCCACCCGGTCTCGATCCACCTCGGGATCCCCCTTCTCCTCGTTTTCCTCCACCCACCAACCAGCGCTCTCCACTGCTCCTCCCTGATTTGCTCGCCCGGCCAACCAGAGCAGCTCCTTGATCCACTCCACGCCGACCCCCATCGCCCTCCTCCCGTGCTTCCCGCGCGCCGCCGCAAGCAGCAGCACCACTGGAGCTCCCTTCGCCGTCGGGCACCACTAGCAGGTCGCCGTCTCCTCGCACCCCTTCTTCCTTTCTCTGGTTCCCCCTGCTTCTATTTCTCTCTCTCATGCTGCTCTCTCTCTCTCTGTTTGTCTTCTCAGCGCCGCCATGGATGGCCTCCCGTAGCTCCCGCTCGTTGCGTCGCCGTGAGTTCCGCCAGATCCGCGTCGGAGAGCCTCGGACCTGTCCATCCCCTTCGTCCCTCCACGCCGAGTCCCTCTGCTCGCCCGCGCCAAGACCAGCGAGCAGCCGCCCGCGTTCCACGCCCGATGCCTCCTCTTCGACCCCCCTGTGAACCCCGACGCCACCTCATCCTGCCGCCGCCAGTGATCAGCAGGTCATGTCGCCGTGCCCTACCTCCTCTAATTCGTGCTCTGCTTCTTCCCGCCGTCTTCTCTCTGCGTCTCTTGCTCAGTTCGTCTCTCTCACTTTGTTATTCTGCAGAGACCTCGCCATGGATCCTCGTGGCCGGGCACTCCCCGTCGCTGGATGCCTCGCCGACCCGCCACTTCTCGCGCCTGCCGACCCCACCATCTCGCCGCCGCTATCTTCTTCCCGGAGGTCCGCCGTCGCGCCCCTGCTTCCTCTGCTTCGAGGAAGAGGCCAGCGCCAAGTCCCGCCCGATCCCCTGCCTGCATTGACCACGCCCCTCGACCGCACGCGCCTGGGCCACCTCCCCTTCGCCAGATCCGGCCCAGCCGCTCCTCTGCTTCGGCCCGGCAGCTCCCCTGCGTCGGCCTGCCAGCCTTGCCTCTCCACCGACTAGGCTTGGCCCAATGTGAGCAGCTCCCCCAGCCTCCAGTTTCAGCCCGCATCGTTTTTTTTCCAGTTCTGGACGTTTTAGCATTTATCCCAGGTTTTACAGAATTGCAGAAAACCCCTTGCTGTTCATGCATTTAATAACTAAATAACCATGCACCACATGTTAAAACTTCAAACATGTAAAATGCTTAGAATTTAATCTAGTTTCATAATATCCAACTTTCATCCATGTTAAAAATGTTTAAATTGTTGTTTGTTTAAATTTGCTCAAATGTCATGCTAAAATGTTTTATTTCATAACTAAATAACCGTAGCTCCATTTTAAATAAACTTTATATGTAAATGGGGTAGAAAAATGCATAGTTTAACATGGTGGCATTACTTTGCATGTTTAACAACTCTAAAAGATGGTTTAGGGCAAAACAGTACCAAATTCATAATATGGACACGACGATTTTCCGGAATTGTTGTTTGTTGTTTCGGCCTCATCTAAACTTGCCTAAATAGTTAGTTTACTTATGTTTCACTCCTTGCCATGATTAAAAACATTTAATATTGTTGGGTACAAAAACGAGAGCAAACGAAATAACTTGAATGTGGTGTTTCGTCAATATGCAACTCGTTGCATATTGAGCTCCACTTAATTTGTAGTATTGTTTGTGAACTTTGCCATGCCATGCCTCATTAAACTGGACATGCATCATACTTGATTGTGCATCATGCCATGCTTATGTGTTGGTTATTTGCCATGTTGTTTGCATCTTTCCGGTTTACGTCTCTAGTTAGCTTCGGTTTCGTTCCGGAGTTGTGAGGATTCGTTTGACTATGTCCGTTTGTCTTCTTCATGGACCCGTTCTTCTTCGTTGCGGGATCTCAGGCAAGATGACCATACCCTCAAAATCACTTCTATCTTTTCTTGCTAGTTGTTTGCTCTATTGCTATGCCGCGCTACCTACCACTTGCTATATCATGCCTCCCATATTGCCATGTCAAGCCTCTAACCCATCTTTCCTAGCAAACCGTTGTTTGGCTAAGTTACCGCTTTTGCTCAGCCCTTCTTATAGCGTTGCTAGTTCCAGGTGAAGTTGAAGTTGGTTCCATGTTGGAACATGGATATTTTGGCATATCACAATATATCTTATCTTAATTAATGCATCTATATACTTGGTAAAGGGTGGAAGGCTCGGCCTTATGCTTGGTGTTTTGTTCCACTCTTGCCGCCCTAGTTTCCGTCATACCGGTGTTATATTCCTTGATTTTGCGTTCCTTACGCGGTTGGGTGATTTATGGGACCGCCTTGACAGTTCGCTTTGAATAAAACTCCTCCAGCAAGGCCCAACCTTGGTTTTACATTTGCCTACCTAAACCTTTTCCCTTGGGTTTTCGCGAGCCCGAGGGTCATCTTATTTTTACCCCCCGGGCCAGTGCTCCTCCGAGTGTTGGTCCAAACTAGAGCACCGTGCGGGACCGTCCCTTGGCAACTTGGGTTATGTTGGTACCTGTACGCTTAGCTTATCCAGTGTGCCCTGAGAACGAGATATGTGCAGCTCCTATCGGGATTTGTCGGCACAGCGAGTGGTCTTGCTGGTCTTGTTTTACCGTTGTCGAAATGTCTTGTAAACCGGGATTCCGAGACTGATCGGGTCTTCCCGGGAGAAGGAATATCCTTCGTTGACCGTGAGAGCTTATAATGGGCTAGGTTGGGACACCCCTGCAGGGTATAAACTTTCGAGAGCTGTGCCCGCGGTTATGTGGCAGATGGGAATTTGTTAATGTCCGGTTGTAGAGAACTTGACACTTGACTTAATTAAAATGCATCAACCGCGTGTGTAGCCGTGATGGTCTCTTTTCGGCGGAGTCCGGGAAGTGAACACGGTTTGGGTTATGTATGAACGTAAGTAGTTTGAGGATCACTTCTAGCTTCTCGGCCGTTGCGTTGCTTCCCTTCCCGCTCTTATTTCCGTATGTTAGCCACCATATTCGCTTAGTGCTTGCTACAGATCCACCTCATGACCCCCATCATTCCTATAAGCTTAAATAGTCTTGATCTCGCGGGTGTGAGATTGCTGAGTCCTCGTGACTCACAGATTCTACCAAATCAGTGGCAGGTGCCGTTGATACCAGTGCAGGTGACGCAACCGAACTCAATTGGGAGTTCGACGAGGAACTTGGTCGTTACTATGTTTCGTTTCCTGATGATCAGTAGTGGAGCCCAGTTGGGACGATCGGGGATCTAGCATTTGGGGTTGTCTTCTTTCATTTTGGTTCCGTAGTCGGACCTTGATTGTACTCTGAATGATGTATGGATTTATTTATGTATTGTGTGAAGTGGTGACTGTAAGCCAACTCTTTATCCCATTCTTGTTCATTACATGGGATTGTGTGAAGATGACCCTTCTTGCGACAAAACCACCATGCGGTTATGCCTCCAAGTTGTGCCTCGACACGTGGGAGATATAGCCGCATCGTGGGCATTACAGAGCACCTCAGTAGAGAAAGCCGAAAACTGACTGTCATGATAAAGTGTGAGACTGGTCAACCACTCACTGACTCATCGGAATCTTCGGGATTCCTCCGCATTAACGAAGGACCGGTTTTCCCGGTCTTGTATGTACGCGCACCGTATTTGGATAGACGCGGAAATACCAGGGGCTATATAGTAGCCCCACTGTCAAACTCCTATGGTTAAGTGAAAGTGTTAAAGCAATTTAGTCTGATTGCCTCGTTCGCCGCGCTACCACCTCCTTAATGGACCAAGACGTTGGATCAAGTGTGAAGACGCACTTTTGCGAACACCCCTGCATTATATGCGTGGGGGCTAAAGCCGACGACTGCAAACTTCCAGGTTATATATCTATACATAAACGACCGCACAGGAGGCATAATAATACTTTCAGGCAAAAGTATAAACACAGCCTTTATAATTCAAATAACATTGTTCTTACAATCGGGATACATGTCACTAGAACATGATACTCTTCGAGCACTGAGCCTCTATTAAACGAGCGCCTTCTAATACTTCTTCAAAATAGTGCTCGGCCGATACCCGGTCTACGGCCGAACTCTGGGTTGCAATAGCGGTGGCCTCCATTTCTGCCCAGTATGTATTGACACGAGCAAGAGCCATCCGCGCACCCTCTATGCACGTCGACCTCTTTACAGCGTCGATATGAGGCACAACACCAAGGAATTGTTGCACAAGACCAAAATAACTATTCGGCCTTGGTCCTTCCGGCCAGAGACGATCCACGACAGACCTCATGGCAAGCCCGGATAACCTATGGAGCTCGGCCCACTCGGACATTTGCTCATTTAACAGCAGTGGACGCGCCGGAGCATTGAACTGCGACCAGAACAACCTTTCCACTTCATGATCTTTTTGATCTTCGAAAAACTTGGTCGCATCAGCAGCACATGCTGCCAAATCCAGGTACGCATTCCCAGAACTCCATAATTGATCCAGAAGGGCATACTTAGGATCTCTGAACTTCGTCCGCAACAAAAAGAACTTCCCAGCCGCGATATCTCCGGCTTGACATAGCTCCTCCTTCGCCGCTCTGATGTTAGAGCGGGCTTCCTTGGCTGCTACCATGGCTTTCTCCAGGTCCGCCGTCTTCATTTTGCTTTCCTTTTCAAGAAGCTCATAATGGTCGGCGGCATCTTTCAACTCAACAGCCATTTTGGCCATTTTTTCTTTGCTCTGGCAATGCGCAGCCTGTTCGGCTCTTAGCTCTTCGACCGCCTTTAGGGCGGCCGCATCACTCTTCCTGGCTTGTTCCTTGGCTTGGGCAAGTTCCGCCCAAAGGGTCTCCACGGCGACAGCTCCATCTGCAGTCACAACATATTACAGATACTAGCATCATGCTCCTCTTAATATGCGTTGATCATAGGAGAATACATACCCTGTGCCTCATCAAGCCGGTTGTTTACAAGCACGATGTCAGCATCTGCTGCATCAAGCTGTCGCTTCAGTTCGGCAAACCCACCAGTCAGGCTAGCCACCGGACCCTCAGCCGCTTGCACATGAAAGCAGCACGGTTATTACCTGGGACTATGATGTTCTATTTGCCGTCTTTTTCGACAGCAACCAGAGTCTCAGGGGCTACTATCTGCATAGGGCACACCTAGCGTGTGCGGTACCGTCAAAAAATATATATTACTTTGCGTACCTCAAAGCCTCTCAGCAGGCTCATAAAAGCTTCATGCAACCCGCTTTCGGCGGATGAAATCCCCTCAACCACCGTACCCATTAGCGTACGATGCGGTTCTGAGATAGCCGCTTGCTCCAGAAGATTCATCAGTGCATCTGGTCGCGCACCAGACAGTTCTGGACTCTTTCTGTTGCTCTCCTTAGGAGCCGAATACTCCGGACTTCGGGTGGCCGAAGGGTTACCCTCTGGCCTTGGTGGATCAGCAGAAATCCTCCATGACGACACCTCAGGGTCGTCCGCCTCATGAGGCGAGGAGGCATGGGGAGGCGTTTCGCTCTCCATCATCTCCGGAAGAAGATCCCCCAAAGAAGAACTCTGTCGAGAAGGGCTACTATCCGAACTACAAGACGTACGTCTCAGTTATTGTCCTCAGAAAGAAAGTAGGATATATTCACTATAAAGTACTTTTGTTTACTTACAGCTCGGTGGAGGGCTGGTCCCCTAGCGGGCACTAGGCGGGAAGGATGCCCTCCGGGGTAGGGCCCCCTGGCAAAGGTTTCTTCCCTCGCTTGGAGACCATTGCTTCCAAGTCTTCAGAGGCGGTCCTCTTCCTTCCCTGGGGAGAGGGAATTTTAGATTCTTCTCCCCGGTTATCCTCCTTCGCGGAGGCACTAATTCCCCAGGTTTGGATGAATAATGAGTGAGGCTCGCTTTCGGCCTCTTTGTTCCTCCCTTTATCTTCCCCGGACGGCGCTTGCTAAGGCGCAAGCTCAAGCATCCTGGCTAGTACGGGATCCGGTGAGCCTTCGGGGAGGGGGGCCGAACACCTGATCAACTTCGCCTTCTTTATCCAGTCCTGGTCAAAGAGCGACTTTTTCGGAATGATGTTGTGACAAATAAAGAGACAGCATGTTCGGCTGCGGAAATACTTACGTTGGTGTCTGGACGATTGCAGTTCAGACCCGCATCCTCGGTGGTGTCCGGACACTTTATTCGTGATCCGAAGAACAATCCATACATCTCTTCGAGCGTCACGCCGAAGAACTGCTGAATGATTCGCGGCCCTTCTGGGTTGAACTCCCACATACGGAGAGGTCGACGTTTGCAAGGCAGGGCTCGACGAACTAGCATGACTTGCATTACCTTAACAAGGTTGATATCTCTCTGGAGGAGATCTCGGATGCGACTCTGCAATGTCAGCACGTCATTTGCTGGCCCCCAGTCCAGCCCCTTGTTGACCCACGACGCCAGTTGTGGCGGGGGGCCCGAACGGAAGGCAGGGGCGGCCACCCACTTAGTACCTCGAGGTGTTGTGATGTAAAACCACTCCCGTTGCCATAAATTGGATGTCTCCGGGAAGGAACCCTTTCGCCATGGAGCATCCGTGCCTTTGCTTATTATGGCACCTCTGCACTCTGCGTGTCTCCCATCGATCATATTCGGCGTCACATTAAAGGTCTTGAGCCATAAGCCGAAGTGTGGGGTGACGCGGAGGAAGGCCTCACACACGACGATAAACGACGAGATGTGCAGAATGGAATCCGGAGCTAGATCATGGAAATCGAGCCCGTAGTAGAACATGAGCCCTCTGACATAGGGATCTAGACTAAAGCCTAGCCCTCGGAGGAAGTCGGAGACGAATACGACGCTCTCGCCGGGTTCGGGAGTGGGAATGACCTGCCCTCGAGCAGGCAGCCTGTGCGAGATTTCGCCGGTCAGATACCTAGCTTCTCTTAGCTTCTTGATGTCCTCCTCTGTCCACCGACCTTGAAGGTTGGATCCGGACATGACTGAAGGTCCGAAGCGCCTAGCCTAAGCCTTGGGTGTTGGAACTCGAGATGGGGGAAGGATTCAATTGAGTGCGAGAAGAAAAGGACAGGCCTTGGCCCCTTTATAAAGGGGGTCAACATCAAGCTTGCTCCGCGTGGCCGTTTGGAACTTGCCTAAAATCGAGGAGTCATTCCAGCGGGCACGATTGGGTTACCCACACCCGTATTGATGAGAATCCCGTGAAAGGAGGGACACGATCTCTGCTTCGACAGGACGTGCCAATAAAACCGCCTCGCAACACGTGCAGTGGCAGGCACGGGAAAAACGGTTCGTCATGACCAAACCACGGCAATACGTCACGTTGTGAAAAGCTGTCAGCAGATTAGATTGGTGGAAATATTATTCTCTCTACGGTGGTATGTGGAATTTGTTTTGCAGAGCCGGACACTATCCTTGTGTTCAAAATCTTCTATGGATTATTCGGAGGAGGAACCCGCCTTGCAATGCCGAAGACAATCTGCGCGCCGGACTCATCGTCATTGAAGCCTGGTTCAGGGGCTACTGAGGGAGTCCTGGATTAGGGGGTCCTCGGACAGCCAGACTATATACTTCTGCCGGACTGTTGGACTATGAAGATACAAGACTCAAGACTTCGTCCCGTGTCCGGATGGGACTCTCCCTGGCGTGGAAGGCAAGCTTGGCAATACGGATATGTAGATCTCCTCCCTTGTAACCGACTCTGTGTAACCCTAGCCCCCTCCGGTGTCTATATAAATCGGAGGGTTTAGTCCGTAGGACGGGAACAACAATCATACCATAGGCTAGCTTCTAGGGTTTAGCCTCTATGATCTCGTGCTAGATCAACTCTTTTAATACTCATATCATCAAGATCAATCAAGCAGGAAGTAGGGTATTACCTCCATCGAGAGGGCCCGAACCTGGGTAAACATCGTGTCCCCCGCCTCCTGTTACCATCCGCCTTAGACGCACAGTTTGGGACCCCCTACCCGAGATCTGCCGGTTTTGACACCGACACCGGGGGAACCTACTTCACCCCTCTGCTTCTTTGTGTTCTTGGCCTTGGCATTGTCTTGGCTGTCTTGTGCTTCGGCTTCTCTCCGGCTTCCCTCCTTTGCCCTGCTACGTGTGGCCGTGGCGCGTGGCTCTGACTGCCCGTGCACAAGTACAGGGGTCAAAAGGAGAGCCCCTACTTTTGTACACCGGCAGGAGCCCCCGGGCCTGGGCCACACATAAGCGCGACACGTTGTTGGGCCAGGCCCAGAACGGTGCGCGGGCAGGAGGGGCCGATTTTACCGTGGTAACTCCTCGTCCGCTGCACTTCCCCACGACCCGCGTTGGACGCGCGTCGTGGAGGATCGTGCGTGACGTGGGGGGCATGTGTGGGGTGGTCCCCGCACGCATGCATCACATCGTAGTAAAGAGGCGGCTCGCGCCTTCCCCATAAAAAGAGGAAGGCGTGGAGGCGCGGCACATTTACTGGATGGACTCGGGTCGCAGTCTTCAAGGCGCCCACGCCCCCCCCCCATCACGAGGCGGGGAACAGTCGCCTCGCCCGTCCTTTCGACCCTGCACGTTCGCCACGCGTCCTTCATGCAAGTGGCGAGCTGCGGAGGCAGGAAACCGGGCCGTCGCTGGTTGGGGCAGTGGGTCAGTCCTGATTCCCCGCGCCTCCGCTGGCTGGATTGGCTGAGCGGGGTGGCCGAGCCTCAACTCCGCCCCTTCATAAAGAGGGGGAGGGAGGGCGCCATCCCACATTCTTCAGTATCCATCCTCCTTCATCTTTGCTTCATTCTTCGACCTGCAATGGCGAGAGGAGGTGCTGGGCCCTCGACGGTGGCGGTGAGGGTTGCTGCTCATCAGCGCGTCCCTCCTTCCCATGATCCCGTGGCGGCGGAGCCGACCATGAGAGGAAGGGGGAGGGCGTGGCCGAGGTCACCGCGGCGGTCGGGGGAGAGGGGGACGAGGCGGCGTGGTGGCCGCGCCTCCGCTAGCGGTGCCTCCCGCGACGGAGGGTCACGTCGGGGACCAGCCCCGCGAGTTCTTCATCAGGCTGCGCCGGCCACCGTGTCGTCGCCTCCGTCTCCCCACCCCCTTCGCCCAGGAGATGGAGCTCGATCCGCCCCAGACCCTCAGATTGCACATGAGGGGCTACGGGACCGGCGGCACGCTGGTCGACGTCGACTTCCCCGCTCCTCATGTCATGTATCTCCGCCGCGGATGGAAGACATTTGCTCGCATCCATAGCTTGACGGTGGGGCTCGTCCTCTACTTCAAGTTAATGGAGGGCGGCCTGCTCTCTGTCAAGGTCTTCGGGGATCTTGGAACTCGCCTGAAGTGCTACGTGAGAGCTCCTCCGACGATGAAGATTCCTCCTCGAGCGAGAGTGACGAGGAGGACAGCGACAGCGACGACGAGGGTAGTAGGCGGGAGGATGACGGGTTCGACTAGGCGTCGTACGCGCCGTCCTCGGGCGATGGTGGCAGCAGCACCATCCGCACCTGGCCCTTCTTCCCGGCAAGGTAGCTTGCTGGGGGCAGGGCCAGCTCCTTGAACTTCTCGAGGTCGTCTCCTTGGGCGGCTGGCGTTGGGAGGCCTGGGGAAGGCGAAGAAGGCGGGTGGCGGGCCGTCAACTTGGAGTACGCGGGCACCGATGCCTTCATCGTTTATTGCCGGCCCTGCCGCCTCGTCTTCCAGCTCTTCTCCCACCATCATCATCACGAGCCTCCCTTTGGGGCGGCCACCGAGACGTTCTCTTGGTGTCTTCTGCTGCTCGTACCCCGCCTAGGCGCCCCTTTTGCCCTTCCTCCATCTTGCTCTGTCTCCTGAGGAGAGGGACAAGAAAGGGATAACGGGCACCTTATCTCTTTTTAGTTTGTAAGCCTTCGGGCCTTAGTAGAATTTAAAACTTGTAATCCCCTCGCTCATGTTTTTCATTCCGTATGAACTGTACCTGTATGGGATGTTTTTAATGAAAAAGGGTGCTTGCCGGGTTCTTTTGTGAGTGAGCGAGGCCCACGCCAAGGATGAATCCTTGTTATTTTTATAATAAACATTGTTTCCTGGCAATAGGCCTTGTCGTTTCTCCCCTTCAGTCGACCATTCTCGCGCTTTTGGCGGAGGCAGGGATGAAGTAGAGTTAGGCTCCTCGTCCATCTCCTCGCCACCGCAACTACTACCAGATTCCGACCCAGGAAGTAGCTCTCGGGTACAGGAAAAGGGGAGCATGGTGGTTTTGAGAATATAAACGAGGCTTCATATGCCCCAGTTCTCTACGGAAACGCATAACAGGGGGATGAAAGACTTATCTGAATCCGCAGCCCCCGGCAATCTTGGCTTGCCGTGGTTGGACCCTTGTATCTTCAGCCCCCGGCAGCCTCGCCCTGACGGGGCCGGAGCGCCGGTTCATTCTCCTTTTCCCAAGCGGCTCAGCAGAAGTGCCCTGTGAACCAAAGAGAACAGAAAGACGCACACTCGACCTCTAGGCTAGGGGTTAATCGCCACTAAGCACTATCAACCCTAACCGAGGGAGAGACTTAACCTTGCATGCATGCTATAACTTAGGGCGCCAGCGCTTCATTTATTTATGCTTAGGGTCTGCGCCTGGCATTGTACAGAGGGTTACATGCCTTGCCGGCACAGCTTGTACAAAAGGTGACTTGCCGGGAGGCCCGGCAAGCCGCGCCTTATGGGTAAAACTTGCGAAGATGCTCGATGTTCTAGGAGTTGCTCACTGGGACAACATCTTCGGTCTCCAGGTGGACTGCGCCAGGCCTGGTGACTCTTATTTCCCGATAAGGGCCTTCCCACTTCGGCGTCAACTTGTTGGAATTCTTGGCCGACTGAACGCGCCGAAGAACAAGTTCGCCTTCCTCAAAGCTTCGGGGATGAACCTTGCGGCTATGGTAGCGGGGCAAGGCTTGCTGGTAGTGTGCTGCTCTCACAGCCGCCCGAAGACGATCTTCCTCAAGGAGCGTTGCATCATCTTGCCACAACTGCTCTTGCTCAAGCTCGTCATAAGCGAGCACTCGAGGTGACCCGTATATGAGTTCCGTGGGGAGAACTGCTTCTGCCCCGTATACCAGGGCAAAGAGTGTCTGGCCGGTGGCTCGATTTGGCGTCGTCCTGATCGACCAAAGAACTGTCGGCAACTCATCAATCCAGTGCCTCACGCTCTTGTGTAGCTTGTCAAAAGTCTTTTGTTCTCAGGCGTCGCAATACTTCAACATTTGCCTTCTCAGCCTGGCTGTTGCTCCGCGGGTGTGCCACGGAAGCGAAACATACCTTGCTGCCGAGGTCTTGGATGTATTGCATGAAGGTGTGGCTTGTGATTTGCGTGCCGTTGTCGGTGATGACTCTGTTTGGTTCACCAAAATGGCAGACCAGTCCCTTGAAGAACTTGACGGCTGACTGTGTTGTCACCTTTCTCAATGCTTCCACCTCCGGCCACTTTGTGAACTTGTCGATTGCAATGGACAAGTACTCAAAGCCCCCGACAGCACGGGGGAAGGGGCCCAGTATATCGAGCCCCTAGACCGAGAATGGCCAGGAGAGAGGAATTGTTTGGAGGGCTTGAGCTGGTTGTTGAAGCTTCTTTGAATGGAACTGACACGCTTCACACTTGGTTACTAGTGTAGTTGCATCCTGGAGGGCTGTGGGCCCGAAGAAAGCTTGCCGGAACGCCTTGCCGGCAAGGGCCCTCGACCCTATGTGGGAGCAACATAGGCCTCCATGTATCTCTGCCAACAGCTCCAGTCCTTCCTCCCGGGGGATGCAATTCAATTTCACGCCGTTCGGTCTTTTCCTGTACAGGATGTCGTCGACGAACTAGTACAAGGCGGACCGACGGGCTACTTTCTCCGCTTCTTCCTGCTCCTTAGGAAGTTCCCCTGTTTGGAGGAATCGGATGGTATGCTGCGCCCACGCCGGAGCTTGGGGCTCAACGGCAAGGACCAAAGGCATTTCCTCTGCCATGGGAGCGGATGTCTCTACGGCCAGGGCTGGACGCCCTGACGGAGCCAGTTGCTCTTTGGCAGGCTTAGGGTCCATGGCAACATCCTTGCTGGCAGCCCCAGGGGGCTCGGCGGGAAAGTACTTGCCGGGGCCTGACTTCTTCCGCTTGTTCTGCTCCGTTGATGTTTCGACGGATGGCTGAGTTAACCGGAGCAAAAAGGTACCTGGTTCCACAGGTAGCTTGAATGCAGTGCGCTTTGATTGGTAATCGACGATGTCGTTCTCCGCACGGGGAACGTGCTACGCTTGGATACCATCAAAGCAGTCCTCCAGCTTCCTCACCTCATGTATGTAGGCCTCCATCAATGGGCTCTGGTAATCCTTGTTGACCTGTCTGACAACAAGCTGCGAGTCACCCCTGACGATGAGCTTTTTAACTCCGAGGTCTGCTGTGATCCTGAGACCGGCAAGCAGCCCCTCGTACTCAGCAGTGTTATTGGTGGACATCTCCCTGGGAAAGTGCATCTACATTACATACTTGAGGTGCTCTCCGGTGGGTGCGACGAGCAGCACACCAGCACCGGCGCCTTGCAGCGAGAAAACTCCATCAAAGTATATAATCCAGTCGCGAACCGTTTCCTTGCCGGGGAGGGTAGTCTCTTGGATCTCTTCATTAGGCGTTGAGGTCCATTCTGCAATGAACTCTGCCAAGACTCTGCTCTGGATCGTCGAGGTACTTTCAAACTTCAAACCAAAGCTTGACAACTCCAAAGCCCACTCCACAATCCTTCCGGTCGCGTCTGGGTTGTGCAGTATCCATTGCAACAGGAGGCGGGTGATGATAGTGATCTCGTGGGCTTGGAAGTAATGACGCAGCTTCCTCGAGGCCATAAGGAGGCCGAAGAGCAATTTCTGCACACCGGAGTACCTTGATCTAGCCCCCTGCAAGAGGGAGCTGACAAAGTAGACTGGGTGTTGCATCATCTTCTTCATCTGCACCATCTCACTTGGCTGCGCAGGCTCCGTCCCGACGGCGTCAGATTCTGTCGGGGGCCTTGCCTTGCCAGCATCAGGCCCTCCCGGGGGTGTCTCTGACTTGCCGTCCGCCAGTCCCGCTGTCGTCACTGTGTCTCCGTCAACCTCCCTCTGCGCCACTAGCGCGGCACTGACCACTTGATTCGTCGTCGCTAAGTATAGCAACAACGGCTCTTGTGGTTTAGGCGCAACTAGTATTGGCGTAGAGGAAAGATATCTCTTCAGGTCTTGCAACGCTGCCTCGGCCTCTGGGGTCCACTCCATTGGGCCCGCCTTCTTCAAGATCTTGAAAAAGGGAAGGGCGCGCTCGGCGGACTTGGAGATGAATTGGCTCATGGCAGCAACGCAGCCAGTGAGTTGACACACATCCTTGATTCGCTTGGGCGCCTCAATCTGTTCGATAGCCTTGATCTTGTCTGGGTTTGCCTCGATCCCACGCTATGATACAAAGAACCCGAGAAGTTTGCCGGACAGGACGCCGAAGACACACTTCTCAGGGTTCATCTTGAGGTTGATCTTGCGCAGGTTGGCAAACGTCTCTTCTAAGTCTTGCAAAAGAGTTGCCCTGTCCTTGGTTTTGACCACTATGTCATCCATATATGCTTCCATATTTCTATGTAGCTGGGGTTCAAAACCAATTTGGACTGCTCTTGCAAATGTCGAACCAGCACTCTTCAACCCGAAGGGCATCCGTAAAAAGCAGTACGTACCACATGGGGTGATGATGTTGTCTTCTCTTCGTCTTCTCTCGTCATGAAGGTATGGTGGTAGCCTGAGTAGGCATCGAGGAATGATAACAGATCACACCCGGCCATGGAGTCAACAATCTGGTCGATGCGCGGCAACAGGAAGGGGTCCTTAGGACAAGCCTTATTGATAGATATCTGTGTAGTCAATACACAGCCTCCACTTCCCATTTGCCTTGCGCACCACCACCGGATTGGCCAACCACGTCGGATGGAGCACTCCTCTCACCAAACTTGCCGCTTCCAGTTTCCTGATCTCCTCTGTGATGAACTCTTGTCGTTCCAAAGCTTGCTTCCTGACCTTCTGCTTGACGGGCCGTGCATGAGGACAGACAGCAAGATGGTGCTCAATCACCTCCCTGGGAACACCGGGGATGTCGGATGCTTGCCATGCAAACACATCGACATTCGCCTGCAGGAAGGCGACGAGCGCACTTTCCTATTTGCTGTCAAGGGTGGAGCTTATGGTGAAAGCCCCTCCCGTGCCATCCTCCTTGACGGGCACCCTCTTGGTCTCTGGTGGCGTAGCTCTGGATTTATTGCTCTTGCCGGTGGAGCTCTCTAGCACGTCCTCGACAGTAGCGCAACACTCCGAAGAGGTGCGCTTGTCGAAGTGGGTGCGAGAGGTCTTGCCGGTCTTCTTCTTTCCTCCCAGGGCTTCGGCGGCAGGAGCAAGTGCCTTGGCGGCAGCTGCTGCGACTGCCTCCCGGTAGAGTAGGTCGGCACAGATCAGCACGTCCTTCTTGTCGGAGGGGTCGGTGATGATGTTCGTCGGCCCAGGCATCTTCAGTGTGTTGTAGGCGTAGTGCGATGCCGCCATGAACTTGGCTAGTGCTGGGCGGCCGAGGATCCCGTTGTAGGGCAAGGGGATCTCGGCTACATCGAAGACAATCCTCTCCGTCCTGTAGTTCAACACGCCTCCAAACGTCATAGGCAGCGTGACCTTCCCCTTCGGCTGGCTCCTTCCCGGGTTGACCCCTTGAAATGTGCCCGTTTCCTTGAGGTCTCCATCAGGAATTTGCAGCCTTTTGATCACAACGGGCGAGATCAAGTTCAGACCGGCCCCGCCGTCAACCATCATCTTGTTCACCTTGAGGTTCCGTATTGTTGGTGAGACCAACAACGGCAAACACCCGACCGCAGTTGTGCGGTCAGGGTGATCCTCGGCATCAAAGATGAGGGGCGTGCTGGACCACTTCAGCGGCTTCTGAGCGTCGAACGAGGGCTCCACCGCTGTAATCTCACGCGCCAACTATTTGAGTTGGCGGTGAGAAGTATGCGGCAAGGCGCCACCATCGACGCACATGGCATCTGTAGCCTTCTGGAACTCTTGCTCGCCGGACTCGTCGTCCTCGTCATGATCATCATATTCGTGCTTCTTGTCGCAGCCCCGAGCGGGCCTCTCTTGTTGGTTATCCTTGCCGCGGCGACCTCCTTGGCCGCCACACTTCTTGCCGGATCCCTTGGCACCATCCTGGCCCTTCTCCTTGTCCCACCTCTTCTACTCAGCTTTTTGCTTCTCAGCAAGCAGCTCGACTTGCCGGCAGTTCTGGAGGTCGTGGCCCTTGGTGCGGTGGATCTTGCAGTACTGCTTGTCGGAGCCTCCTGGCTTGTCGGTAGCCGCCAAGGCCCGACAGGCGGCGCACCCGGCAATCTCCTTGCCGGGGTCGTCTGCCTTGTCCTTCTTGGCGGCGCCGGCGCTGTCGGATCCCTTGTCGGCAAGCACGGTCTTGCCCTTGCATTTCCTGTTGCGACGTCGGCCCTTCTTCGTCGGGGCGGCGGTGTCTTCATCCGTAGAGTCGGTTTCCACACCGGTGTCCTCGTCGGGGTACTTCCTTCCCTCTTCGGCCCGGGCGCACCTATCGGCCAGAACATAAAGTTCGGCCACATCCTTAACCTTGTTCATCGCCAACTCTTCACACATCTTGCGGTTGCGCACGTTCTGATGGAATGCGCTAATCACGGCGGTGGGATGAACATCGGGGATGTTGTACTGCACCCGGCTGAACCTCTGGATGTACTTGCGCAGGGTTTCTCCATCCTTCTGGGGAATGATATGCAAATCACTCGCCTGGCCGTGAGCTTGGTGGCCTCCAGTGAAGGCACCAACGAACTCATGACACAGGTCTGACTAAGAAGAGATGGAATCCACCGGCAAGTGCATCAACCAAGACATGACGTTGGGCTTCAGTGCCAACGCGAAATAATTGGCAAGCACCTTGTCATCGCGAGCTCCAGTAGCTTGCATCGCGATGGTGTAGATGCTGAGGAACTCCGACGGATGGGTCATGCCATTGTACTTCTCGCCGACGTCGGGCTTGAACATGCGTTGGGATGGCCACTGGAACTGCCGCAGCTCACGGGTAAAGGCTGGGCAACCCACCACGTAAGGTAGGCCGCCGGAGCTCCCCGGTGCTCGGTGGTCCATAGCGGATCCCGCTCGCGTATCCGACTGGTGGCGTGTATCGCGTCGGCGCTCGATGGTGGTTCGAGCGTCTTCATGGGCTCGTTCCCGAAGAACTTGGTGCTGGTCGCGGTGAGTCCGCGGGTCAGACGACACTATGGAGATGTTATCACAAGCATCGTCGCGACGGGCTGACATCCGCGGCGGCTGGCGTGGAGCAGGAGAGTGCACTGTGACTACAGCACCCCCAGTCCTTCCACCGCTGGCATGTGGTGGCTCGACGAAGCGCCGGCCCGAGGGCCCGGTCGGTCGCGGATCATCTCTGTTGGCGACGGCGACGAGGCTCTGGATGGTGCGCATGCCAAAGCTTCTGCTGGCGTGGGTGGTGGCGAAAGCTGCATGGACCGTGGCGCGCTTCGACTTCTAACCACGTTAGAAGGAGCGCTGTCACGGCCTAGCGGCTGCGTGCCACTTTCATAGCGCTTCGGTGGGCATGCTGACCTTCTGCGTCCCGCGGATGGTGCACGGGACTCTTCCCGCGGCGGCACCCGGGGTCTTCAGCGTGGTGACGCCGTTCGTCGCGTGCAGCCTGGGAGGAGTGCACCGTGGGCGCCAGCGTAGGCGTCTTGGAGGCGGCCGCGCCGCCCGTGGGCGGCACAGCGACACTCCTGGAGGGCCCTGCGCCGCCAGCGGGGGGGCCAGCTCCGTCTTTGGATTTGGCGGCGGGCGGCCCTTCGCCTGGCGCACGGGGGACGCCGCTCGCCAGGCTCCGACTGCCAGAGCGAGGCTGGTGCTCGCGGTCTGCGGCCCGGGTCCTGTCCGCGACCGGCCCACTGCTCGCCCGTACTGGCACGCGCCATTCAGCTCCCGACGAGCCGATCACCGTGATCGTCTTCTTCTTGGGAGCCATGGCGATGAAGAACTTCTAGGTTAACTACTAGACCAGATTCTCACAATTGCGCCCCCTACCTGGCGCGCCAAAGATGTCGGTGGGAAATGACACCTATGGCATCACAAGAATCCCTACTATGGTTGCCGAGGCGCAAGGTTGTGAGAAGAGCAGGGATAACGGTCAACACGAGGATCGTTTACCCAGGTTCAGGCCGCGAGGATGCATAATACCCTAGTCCTGCTTTGGTGGCTGTATTTCAGAGAGTTCTTGAGCTCTCGAACTAGCTATGGTGGCTGCGTGGTTCAAAAGAGCAGAATCCCCCTCCAGTATGCCATGGGCCTCCTTTTATAGCCGAAAGGGGCTGCCACAGTGGCACACGGGAGGTGGAAAGGCGTACAGTGCTACGAGCTTATCGCCCATATTACAGGACAAGATGCATTTGATGCATCGCTTAGGTGTCCCCTTGCTTTATCGGTGACGGGAACGAGGCTCGTCCCGTCCGTCACCGCCCCTCCTCGCTTCGACACGCGCCCTGGCCAGCGATGCATGTGGCGCCATGTAGGCAGGTAGGCTGCTGAGGTGGTGCGGTGGTGGAGCCTTCACGAAGATCTGCATGCCGCCACGCAGGCGCTCGCTGAGTTGGCCTGGGAGCTGCATGTTGCCACGCAGGTGCCTGCCCAGCTGGTTGGGCTGGCAGCTGCATGCAAACGGCGGTGGAAACTTGGCTGGTGCAGCCTGGCAGTGGCCCTGCTGATGCCCTCAGCAAGGGCCTTGCCGGGGGGCGGCAAGGGTCTTGCCGTGGCTCTGTAGTCGTCCCCGGCAAGGATCTTGCCGAAGGTCTTGTGGCTCTCCTCGGCAAGACTGGCGGGTCTTGTGGCTCTCCTCCGCAAGGATCTTGCCGAGGATCGTTGTCTTCCAATCCTCATCTGATCTTGAATATTCCTTGTCTTCACAAAGATCTGCATGCCACCACGGAGGTGCCTCCTGAGCCCTGGCCCAACGTAGTTGATGGTGTTGGAAACCGTGGGCTCAAGGGTGGTGCGTTCCGCTGGTGAGGGCGAGCCGCCCTGGCAAGGGTCTTGCCGGGGGAACCTACTTCGCCCCTCTGCTTCTTTGTGTTCTTGGCCTTGGCGTTGTCTTGGCTGTCTTGTGCTTCGGCTTCTCTCCGGCTTCCCTCCTTTGACCTGCTGCGTGTGGCCGTGGCGCGTGGCTCTGACTGCCCGTGCACAAGTAAAGGGGTCAAAAGGAGAGCCCCTACCTTTGTACACCGACAGAAGGCCCAGGAGGAGGCCGTTGCACAGGCCGCCAAGGACGATGCCCGACTAAGGGAGCGCCGCGTCCTGCTCGACGCTCAAGAGGAGGACCTTGCCGCTCGAGAAGGGGCACTTGCCGCCAAGCTCCGCGGCAAGGATGAAGAAATTGACAAACTTGTCGCGCAGCGGACCCAGGAGCTGGAGCAAAAGCATAAGGACACACTCGACGCTCTGGTCCTGGATCATGCCGGCAAGTTGAAGGAAGCTGTCGATGCCGCCAAAGCTATAGAGGCCGCCAAGAGCGAGCTGGCCGGGAAGGTGGAGCTGGAGAAGCACACCAATGAGGTCTCGACGCTCAAGAGCAACAGAGACAAAACTGCCTACACCTTGGCGGAGTTGCAGGTCACCATATCTGACAAGACCAAGCTGCTCCCGAAGCCAACGACTCCATTGCCGATCTGGAGCTGAAGCTGACCACTCTGGAGGAGTCCCTTAAGGGCAGCAGGGCTTGTGAGAAGACCCTGGCTAAGGACCTCAAGGACGAGAAGCTACTTCTTGGGAGTGCCGCTACCACCCACAACGATTATGTGTAAGGCAACGGGATCTGGACTGAGCGCCACATCGACGTCGAGGAGAGGCTCACCATGCAACTATCTATCATGGGCATGCTGAGCTTCAGGTTCTCCCATGAGGAGAGGGTGACTCAGAGCGCCAGGCTGACCATGTTCTTCCAGGCCGTCCTTGATGCCCTAAAGCTGCTCCACTCCAGCCGAGCAACCCAACTGGCCAACGAGTCCCGCAAGCTTTGCCGGGGCGTCCTTCTCGAGGTGCTCACCAAGGTGGCGTACAGGAACCCTGGCCTCAACCTCACCAACGTGCTCGACAGCCTGCTGGATGATGCTGACCACCAGGCGCTCGAAGCGCTCATCACGCCTATCGTCAACATGGTTGACCAGGTCAATAGGGTGGAAGGCCAGCGCCGGGACTAGCCGCTTCACTTCTCCTTGCCGATATGAACTCGTGCCCAAGATAATTTATCTTAAGTTAGAACCGCGGCAACCATCAATGTAACATAACTTGCTATGTTTTGAATCGAGTGCATGCTATATTCCTCATTTCATCTCTCTTTGTATGGCATACACCCTATGCTTTTCTGGAAAGGCTTGCCGGTGCACGCATCCTCGCAACTTAGCTTTTCGTTGTTGTATTCCTTCTCGCAAGATGCCACTTCGAACGTCGCCTGTTGGTGCCCATACTCTCTATCCCCCCGGCAAACTTGTACGTGAGGCAACCTTCTGTCCTTTGAGAAAAAGAAAGAAGAGAAAATATGTCGGTGTTCTGGGAACGGGGGTCCCCAGACTTGCATGCCTGCGGCACACGGCGTGGCTCCACAAGCGGGCTCGTACGGCCCATCTTCACCAGCAAGCACTCAAGACCCTCGCGAGGGGCCAAGCCTCGCGAGGCGGACGACACAAGACCTCCTCAGGAGCGGCCTCACCAGGTTGGCTCGTGAGGGGCGGAGAGATCAAGGCAAGGCAAACCTCGCGAGGTTCTCATGACGTGAGCCATGACGACCAAGGCCAGGCGGGCGCCAGCGCGCACAGTGTCCTTGCTTCCTCTTTGGTGCTAAGGAGGCAAGCGCAGGCGAGGAGTTCCGAGGCATCAGGAAAAGGTTTCCATATCGGTGCAACGAGACCAAGACCAGCAGGACAGCAAGACGGAGGTCACCGTGGAGCCCAAGACGGCGTCACCACCAGAGCCTTTGGCAGGCGAAGACTACTTTTGTCAGGATAAGCTGTACTAGCTGTCCCCTTTCAAATTGGCCGTTGTTGGCTCCCTTCCCGCTCAATATTTGGGAAGAGGACCAGGGCCTCTATAAATAGGGTTAGCCACCACCATAGGAAGCATCTCATCTGGCATCGGATCCTCACCTACCAGAACTCACTCGAGTGATCCTCACACCCACCAAGCACAAGAACACCTCGCCTCGGGAGGCTGTTCTTCCCCTTGTACTGTTCATCCTCAGCCCAAGAGGCAGTCCACCACCACCACACTGGAGTAGGGTATTACACCACAGCGGTGGCCTGAACCAGTATAAATCTTGTGTCTTGTGTGTTGAGAGTTCGTCATGCTTAGCCTAGAGATCGTGAAGCGTGTGAGGGCATGATCGGTGAGGGGGAGATCTTCGCGCGCACCCCAATGTTCGAACCTTAAGGGTTTTGCCAGAACCCAAAATCCGACATTTGGCACGCCAGGTAGGGGTGCACCGAAGCCTTCTTCTCGTCGATCCGTGCTCCACCGCTCCACGACAACCATGTCGGACGCTCGTCGCGCCCGCGCTGAGCGCCGGGCCGCCCTCGCCACCCGCGCCATTCAGACGGCCCCCGTCGGTGAGCCTCCCCGTCGTTCTCCGTCGCCTGCCGCCAACGCTGCCACCGGCCCGGCGGGAAACAAGCAGCAAGCATCCTCGCTGCACCCCTCGGTGCGGTGGGACGGTTGCACCACCACCCCGTCGTTGACCCAGGCTGGTTCATCGTCTCACGCTCGTCGTGCTCCCACGGATGCGCGGGCCGCGCTTCTCATGGCACACGAGCTCCTGCCTTACCGCCCAGTCGACGACCTCTACGAGGACTGGCTGGACCGCATCGCTGCAGGGGGCTCCCCTGCACTGTCCTTCTCGCTGCCTCGCCCCCCGCTGGCTACGGGTGACGTGGCTCATGGAGCGCCGCCACCACCTCTGCACCAAGACGGTGCCCTGGCGCCGAGACACGCGGCTCCGCGGCGCGACCCGCCGCGCCAAGCACCTGCGCGTGAAGAAAGAAGCTGTCAAGAAGTCCCTCGGCCGCAAGGGGACGCTCCACCGCTCCCCGCACCGCCACGTCAGGATCGCTTGCCGCGGCAGGGCCTTGCGCCGCTTGCCGTGGCGGCACGCGGGCGCCAAGATCAAGCTCCGCCTCCATGGCGGCCCCCGGTGACCACGGCAGGCTGCCGTGCCTTTACCCCCGAGCTGCGTAGTGTCGCCTGGCCGGGCAAGTTCAAGCCAGACCTGCCTCCGCGCTACGACGGCACCCCCGACCCTGCGGAGTTCCTGTAGCTCTACGAGCTGAGCATCGAGGCGGCTAACAGTGACGAAGAAGTCATGGCGAACTGGTTTCCCATGGCTCTCAAAGATGGTGCCCGCTCTTGGCTCATGAACCTGCCTCCTGGCTCCATCTCCTCCTGGAACGAGATGTGCGACTGCTTCGTTGCCAACTTCCAGGGCACTCGCGACCGTCCCCCGGCCGCGGGTGACCTACGCCGCGTCAAGCAGCAACTAGGGAAGACCCTCCAGAAGTACATCGAGCGCTTCAACAACGTTCGCCTCAAGATCCGCAAGGTGACGGACGAGTCCATCATCTCTGCGTTCTCCGATGGCGTCAGTGACGTCAAGATGAAGGAGGAGCTCGCCATCCACGAGGAGTTGTGCACATCCCTGGAGCTGTTCAACCTGGCGACAAAGTTTGCAAGGGCTGAGGAAGGGCGCCTTTCCCTTCTCGAGCTCCCGGCTGCCGACCCGGAGGAGAAGAAAGCCAAGGCCAAGGACATGAAGTGCAAGGGAGTCTCTGTGCTCGCGGCGGAGCCGGACACGAAGCGCGGCAGGGACCAGCCCGAGTCATCCAAGAGCAGCCGACCGTTCTGCGCCTTCCACAACGTGCACAGCCACAACACCAACGATTGTCAAGAGCTCAGGGCCATTCGCGACGGACGCTTTGGTCGACGCCCCGAGCGCAATGACCGAGGCTATGGCCGAGGAGGAGGATGTGGCGGAGGACGCTGGGACGACCAGTGCCCGCGCCAGGAGTGGCGCGACCGGCCTCGTGAGGACCGCTGGCAGGATCCACCTTGCGAGGGTGCCTGGAGGGATCAGCCTCGCGAGGAACGTCCTCAGGGCAATGCTAGGCTTCCTCCGCTGCCTCCGCGCCCGCTCAGGTGGTCCAAGTGCGCCATCACCTTCAGTTTGGAAGATCAGCTCAAGTGCGCGGCAACCGCTGGCACTCTCCCGATGCTTTGTTCGCCCGTCATCAGCAACGTACAAGTCACCAAGACCCTCATCGACGGCGGCGCAGGGCTCAACGTCTTGTCCGTCGACACGTTCGACAGTCTCCAAGTGCCCTACGATCAGCTTCAGCCCACTAAGCCCTTCTCAGGAGTGACCGACGATTCCACCACACCGATAGGGCAGGTCCGCCTCCCTGTCACCTTCGGAGAACGCAACAACTACCACACCGAGCTCATCGACTTCGACGTCGCTCACATCCATCTATCGTATAATGCCATCCTCGGATATCCGGCCCTGGCAAAGTTCATGGTGGTCATGCACCACGGCTACAACGTCCTCAAGATGCCAGGGAGCGGCAGGATCATCACGGTCCCCTGTGAAGAAAGAGATGCGGTGTGCTCCCTCGAGCGCGCCTTCCAAGCAGCGTCAATCGAAGACCCCGATAGCAATGCAGCTCAGTACCCTCCCGAAGTCATCCCCAAGAAGAAGAAGCAGCTACTCCGTGCCAGACCTCAGGAGAGCGGCACCGCAAGTGGTACCTCGTCAGGATCAGCGCCCGTGCCTGGGGCGCCTTCTTCCCTCGCATAGGAAGGCGCACCCAGCGCCCTCCTCGGGCAGGGCTTGGGGGTTCTCTTCTGGAGGGCCTCAGACCTTGCCAACGTCACGAGGGAGGCGCTCGGGCACCACGTGGAGGCGTGCTTCGCAGCACGTTTCCCTCAGGAAGACAACGGGCGAGGATTGCCCAATGCTCAGGAGTTCATCGCCAAGACCACTCAGGAGCTAGAGGAAGCAAGAGCCATGTGCGGCAACCGCCGCTCACCTGCTGCAGCTCCCCATCCAGGCGAGGATGGCGGGTTGCGCGTCTGCATCGACATTCCAGGGCTCAACAGAGCCGCATCTCAGGAGCTCTTCTGGCCTTCGCGCGTGGGATGCTGCGAGGGCCCACCTCACAGCTACGTTCGCATGCCTTTTGGCCTGCCGAGCGAGACTTCCGCCTTCCAGCGCAACCTGCAGAGCATCCTGGCGGCTCGGGAGGCCAGGCACCACGCAGTCCTGGCAGAGATGGAGACGGTCCTCAAGGAACTGCCTGGACCCCCAGAGCCTCTCGAGGCTCAGGGCCCCAGTAGCTCATGAGGAGCAACCCCTTCGCTGCGCGCCTTCAGCTGCCTCAACATTCCTTCATCAACAAAATCAGGTGACATTTTCCAAGTCTATTTAGCTGGGCGCGCCCTCAGGGCTGCATCATTCCCAGGCCGCGTGGGTCTGTCCCTGCGGCATGTATCCCTTTTATGTCTTTAGCTTACCTTGCTGGGGGCGCCCCTCGGGCTGCATCATCCCCAAGCCGCTCGGGCCTGACCCAGTGGCATGTATCTCCCCTGCGTTTACTTAAGCGAGTTTGCTTCCATGCTTAATCTATCTATGACTATCACCTGCTTGATTATCACCTACCGCGGGAGCCGCGCGCCGATTGTCTTTCTTCAGGACCCTTTGCGTGAGAAAGGTTAGGCACGGCGTCTGTGCTCGGGCCCTTCCCTGCAGCGTCGATAAATCCAACGGCTGAGCTCTGTCTGGCGGGCCGGTCGCGTTCACGTCACCTCCTGGGGCCGTTGGTGCTTGGCCTTCTCATGCGATAACCTCAAGAGATTCGTTTGGCACAGGTTGTCTAACCACCACGCAGGGCCACCACAGCAAACAAGAAACAAGACCAGGCACAACCCGCCTCGAGGTAGGGCCTCGTGAGTCCCGCGCTGGCTCACAAGTGCCCAGACACACCTCGTCCAGCCCTGCCGTGCAAGCCACGTGTCAGGGCGGGACTGTACACGCCCCGGGGGCTCTCCGCAGTAGGGAGTCCCCCTCCCACGCACCAGTGGAAGCACCATGCTCCGCGCTGGCCGTCGACATTGCCGAGGAGCGGCTACGCCCGTGCAAGTACGGAAGCGCTATGCTCCGCGCTGGTGATAAACAACTGAGGGCGGCCCCACGGCCGTATCAACCTCAGGGAGCCCTTGAGCTCAATGCCTAGCCTCACCGCGCTGCTTCCCCTCGGGAGGGTAGCGCGAGGGGGCTGGGCACAGGGGCTGCGCTCAGGTCACGCCTGGCGTACGCCCCACCAGGTCCCTCGGACCTAGTCGTCGCGCGACCCTCCCGAGCGAAAGCCCGGAGAGGACAGGTATGAGGTCTGTTCGTACGTCAAGGGGGACCCATGGGCATCGCGACCCAAGGGCCTAACTGGTCACGTAGCCCCTCATCCCCTGGCCTCGTCCTGTACTCCGGTCGAGTCAGCGGCGGCTGAGGTATGCGCGGGGCCGGGCCCTGCCGACGTAAAACGCTAAGGCCTGCTCTTGCATTTCCTCCTCAAGGTCGTTTGAGCGTCAAGGGGGACTCCTGAGCATCGCGACTCAGGAGCCTAACTGGTCAAGTAGCCCCTCACCCCTGGCCTCGTCCTGGTCTCCGGTCGAGTCAGCGGCGGCTGAGGTATGCGCGGGCCTGGGCCCTGCCGACGTAGAACATCAAGGCCTATTCCTGCATCTCCTTTTTGTAAGCTGTTTGCGCGTCAAGGGGGACTCCTGAGCATCGCGACTCAGGAGCCTAACTGGCCACGTAGCCCCTCACCCCCTGGCCTCGTCTTGATTTCTGGTCGAGCCAGTGGTGGCTGAGGTATGCGCGGGGTCGGGCTCTACCGATGTAGAACATAAAAGCGAACAGGAAGGAAATCCCAAAATCTCAAAGCAAATATTACAAGACATATTGTTCTCCGAATATCAAACACAAGTCTAAACGCCTCCACGAGGCACGATACATGTTGCAGGAATTTAAACAGGAAAAGAGCCGCAAGCGAGTCATCCCTGAGCACCGCTAGTGCCGGCAAGAGGCACTCCTTCCTTGGTGGCGTCGCCTTCACCTGCACCACCAGCCGGGGCTGCAGGATTAGTAGCACCGTCGGTCAAAGGTGCGAGAGCAAAGGCGCGGAACTTCTTCAGCAGGGCCTCCACCTGACCCTTCACGGCTGCGGCAGCAGCTACGTAGTGCTCGTCGCCCATAGGCTCCAGAAGCTGTCAAGGCGGACGGTAGGATCACGAAGATGGAGGTGGCTGAAGACGCGCGTTAGCACAGCTGAAGAAAGGACGCGAGCTTCTTCCTCTGCCATAAGGCCGACACCGCTCATGACTTCCTCAAGCGCCTCGACCAAGTAGGGAAGCAGCTGGGCGGGGCCGTCCTCGTCGGTGGCCAGCGGCTTCTCCAGGCCCTTCTCATAGAGTGCCTTCAATGTCATGCGAGACCTCTTCTCGAAGAGCGAGAAGGCCGCGCGGTCCTCGGCCAGGACCTTTGCCTTGGCATCAAGCTCGGCCTTCTCCACCTTCACTTTCCACTCCAGCTCCTCAAGCTGGCCACGCTCAACGCCCTGCGCCTTCACCGACTGCGTCAGCACGGCTTCACGACCCTTGACGGCATCCTCCCGGGCCTTCATCATCTCCTCCTCTGCTTTGCGACCACGAGCTTCTTCTGCACGCTCGTCCCGCAGGGCTTTCAGTTCGGCCTCCAGCGCCCGGCAACGACCCTGGGCGGCCTCGGCGTCCTTCACCGCCACCTCGCGAGCAGCTGCTGCCTGGGCGGCAGCCTGTTTCTCCCCCTCGGAAGTCGCTGCGGCCTGGCTTAGCGCCGCCCGAACGGACATGTCGGCATGAAGCCAGCCAGAGGCCAGCTCCAGGCGCCCAGCTGCCAGGCGGGGTTCGGCGCCCTGGAGATCTTCTTGCAGCCGGGCCATCTCATAAAAGGCATGCTCTAAGACATCAAGGGAGGCGGAAGGACCTGGAACTAGCGGCGCGGCAGGAGGAGGAAGAGGCGACGACATCACCATGGCTTGGGAGAATGGGGGTTCCTGAGCTTTGGGCACCTCAGCAGCCGCACCGGGTGTCAGCACCTCCGGAGCCAGCAGGGCCACGGGGGCTGACTTCTCACGAGGATTCTTCCCCGTGCCTCGCGAGGACGACCGGGCTGGAGAGACACGAGCGTCAACGCTACCCCTCGCCACGGAGGGAGGCGCAGCCGGAGCAGGCAGGCTAGTCCCGAGCAGCACCTCCGCCCCCTCCTTCCTTTTCTTCGCCATAGGCGTTGGCCTAATCACGCAGCGGAGAAGCGTCAAGATCAAGCAATAGAAGCGAGAATGAAGCAAGGAAGAAGCACTTACTGGTCCACCGCGGTGTAGTCCACCTTCCTCTTCATAAGTTTGAAACCTGAGAGCTTCCCAGCCTGGGGCGCGGGTGCACGGGCCCCAGGGGCAGAGGGAGCAGGAGCAGACGGGCCAGAAGCAGCCCCAGGCGGCGTCAGAGTAGAAGCAGCATCTCGGGAGATCAGCGCTGACCGGCCCCTCGTCGGAATCACGGGAGGTTCCCCCCTCTAGAGGTCGTCGGCCTCATCGTCGTCGTCAGGCATGGTGCGGAGAAGGTCAACCTTGCGCACGGGGGAGGTCTCCCCCATACCCTCGGGCGTCGCCTCCGAGTCGTCCTCCTCGTCCTCGTCTCCCTCCTCCTCCTTCTCCTTGCGGGAGTCGTCAGAGGACACCTCCACCGGCACCGTCACAGCCGAGACCACAGGAGGTGCTAGTGGCACCAGCCCGCGTCCGTCAAAGGTTGGCCTGGCGGCCACGACCTACGCCACGTCCGTGCAGCGGAACAGGGGAACGAAGATGCTCGGCAGGTACTCTTGGTCGTCCCCGACCAGGAGGTGGAGAGCTGCGGCTAGCTCCTCGTCAGACAGGACGGATGGGCTCAGGCGAACCTTGTCCTCCTCGTCCCCAAGCCTCCACAAGGGGCGCGCACGCGACTGAAGCGGGGCCACGCACAGCATCGGGAATTCCCTCAGCAGCATGGCCCCTGTCACCTTAGCCGCCTTCGCATTGCCCGGCTTCAGGTCGGAGATCATTTGCTCCAGCACAAACGTCGCCCGCTCATCAGTGAGCTTTGCGGAAGACCACCCCTTGTCAGACTGGGGCATCTCCGTGGGCAGCATCAAGCATAGGTGGACGCACTTGGCGTCCATCATGACCCACTTGCTCCTGAAGCCGTCAGCCTTCTTCCCAGTCTTCGAGATCGAGTTGGTCTTGCCGGCCGCGATGAAATTGGCGCACTCGGAGGTGTGACCCTCGTTGATGCGGAGGAATAAGAAGTGGCGCAGAAGAGCCACGGACGACATCACGCCGAGGTACGCCTCGCAGTAGTAGGGGAAGATCGACAAGAGAAGGATAGAGTTGGGATGGAGATGCAGCGCGTGCAGCCCGAAGTGGCCAAGGACCTCATAGAAGAAGTCAGAAAGGGGGGAACCAACCCTGCAACGATGCTTCTCGTGAAGAAGGGGAAGAAGGTGCTTCCCTCGGGTTCCGGCACATCAAAGTCGGCCCAGAGCTCAGTGTTCCCCCTCTCGTTGCTCTCCCCCGCTGTCAGCAAGCGCGTGGCGGCGAGGTTTTTCTCCGAGACGTTGGGCGCGTCGAGGGCAGGCTCGTACCAGGCCGGCGACGAGGCAGGCTTGACCCTCCTGGGCGCCATTGGTCACCGATACGGAAGGAGGTGGGAGCAGATCTGGGGATTTCGGAAGCAGGGAGCGAGAAAGGGGATCTGGAGCAAGGCGGAAGGAAGCAATGAAGGCAAGCGATGTCTATGCTAGCCTTTTGACAGTCGGGCAGTTGACGAGGCAGCGCAGGGAAGCGGAGACGCCCACGTCCAATCAACCGCCACGCGTCGACCAAGGCCGCAGGCTATTGGGGCCCGTGGCGCTCCGCACTTGCCCTTTGGCTTCGTCTCGAAGCCAAGCCCGAGCGCGCCTTGGGCCCGGGGGCTACTGTCGGCATTCTGGGAACAGGGGTCCCCAGACTTGCCTGCCTGCGGCCCACGGCGTGGCTCCACAAGCGGGCCCGTACGGCCCATCTTCACCAGCAAGCACTCAAGACCCTCGCGAGGGGCCAAGCCTCGCAAGGCGGACGACACAAGACCTCCTCAGGAGCGTCCTCACCAGGCTGGCTCGCGAGGGGCGGAGAGATCAAGGCAAGGCAAACCTTGCGAGGTTCTCATGACGTGAGCCATGACGACTAAGGCCAGGCGGGCGCCAGCGCGCACAGTGTCCTTGCTTCCTCTTTGGTGCTAAGGAGGCAAGCGCAGGCGAGGAGTTCCGAGGCATCAGGCAAAGGTTTCCATATCGGTGCAATGAGACCAAGACCAGTAGGACGGCAAGATGGAGGTCACCGTGGAGCCTAAGACGGCGTCACCACCACAGCCTTTGGCAGGCGAAGATTACTTTTGTCAGGATAAGTTGTACTAGCTATCCCCTTTCAAATTGGCCGTTGTTGGCTCCCTTCCCGCTCAATATTTGGGAAGAGGACCAGGGCCTCTATAAATAGGGTTAGCCACCACCGTAGGAAGCATCTCATCTGGCATCGGATCCTCACCTACCAGAACTCACTCGAGCGATCCTCACACCCACCAAGCACAAGAACACCTCGCCTCAGGAGGCTGTTCTTCCCCTTGTACTGTTCATCCTCAGCCCAAGAGGCAATCCACCACCACCACACTGGAGTAGGGTATTACACCACAATGGTGGCCCGAACCAGTAAAAATCTTGTGTCTCGTGTGTTGAGAGTTCGTCGTGCTTAGCCTAGAGATCGCGTGTGAGGGCGTGATCGGTGAGGGGGAGATCTTCGCGCGGACCCCAGTGTTCGAACCTTAAGGGTTTTGCCGGAACCCGAAATCCGACAAAATAGAACATGGAACCTTGGCAGTTCATTAGTACTTGCTGGAAACGAAGGGAGCACAATATCCTGGACATGCATGCATATATATATAAACATGGAAATCAACAAGAACTGTACATACTCAAACTTATTCAACTACGCACAGGGTCTGCGCCTGGCTCTTTACATAGGGTTATATGCCTTGCCGGCAAGGCTAGTACAAAAGGGGGTTGTCGGGGGACCCGGCAACCGCGCCTCACGGGTAAAACTTGCGAAGATGTTCGATGTTCCAGGAGGTGCTCACTGGAACGCCATCTTTGGTCTCTAGGCAGACTACGCCGGGCCTAGTGACTCGTATTACCTGATAAGGGTCTTCCAACTTTGGCATCAACTTGTTGGAATTCTTGGTGGACTGAACACGCCAAAGAACAAGGTCGCCTTCCTCAAGGCTTCGGGCATGAACCTTGCGGCTATGCTAGCGGCGCAAGGCTTGCTGGGAGCGCGCGGCTCACACAGGAGCCTGAAGATGATCTTCCTCAAGGAGCGTAGCGTCATCTTGTTGCAACTGCTCTTGCTCAAGCTCATCATAAGCGAGCACTCGAGGTGACCCGTATATGAGTTCTGTGGGGAGAACTACTTCTGCCCTGTACACGAGGGAGAAGGGCGTCGGGCCGGTGGCTCGATTTGGTGTCGTGCTGATTGACCAAAGAACCGCTGGCAACTCATCAATCCAGCGTCTTCCGCACTTGTGCAGCCTATCAAAAGTCCTTGTTTTGGGGCCCCGCAGCACTTCAGCATTTGCCCTTTCTGCCTGGCCATTGCTTCTTGGATGAGCAACAGAAGCAAAACAGATTTTGCTACCGAGGTCTTGGATATACTACATGAAGGTACAGCTTGTGAACTGTGTGCCGTTGTCGGTGATGACTCTGTTTGGCACACCAAAATGGCAAAGTAGTCCTTTGAAGAACTTGACGGCTGATTGTGCTCTCGCCTTCCTCACTGCTTCCAATTCTGGCCACTTTGTGAACTTGCCGGTTGCGACGTACAAGTACTCAAAGCCCGCGACAGCACGGGGAAAGGGGCCCAGTATGTCGAGCCCCCAGACCGAAAATGGCCAGGAAAGAGGGATCGTCTAAAGAGCTTGAGCTGGCTGATGGAGTTTCTTTGAATGGAACTAGCACGCTTCACACTTGGTTACTAGCACAGTTGCATCCTGGAGAGCAGTGGGCCAAAAGAAACCTTGTCGGAATGCTTTGCCGGCAAGAGCTCTTGATCCTATGTGAGAGCCACATATGCCTCCATGTATCTCTGCCAACAGCTCCAGTCCGTCCTCCCGAGGAATACACTTCAATTTCACGCCATTCGGTATTTTCCTGTACTGGACATCGTCCACAAACTGGTACATGCTGGACCGACGGGCTACTTTTTCTGCTTCTTCCTGTTCCTCAGGGAGTTCCCCTGTTTGGAGGAACCGAACAATGTGTTGTGCCCATGCCAGAGCCTGAGGCTCGACGGCAAGGACTAAAGGCATGTCCTCTGCCGTGCGGCAGTTATCTCGATGGCAAGGGCTTGAGGCCTTGCCGGAGCCTGTCGCTCCCCGGCAAGCTTGGCGTCCCCGGCATCTTCCTTGCCGGCAGCTCCTGGGAGCTCGGCAGGAAAGTACTTGCCGGGGCCTGACTTCCTTCACTTATTCTGTCCTGCTGATGGTTCAATGGATGGCTGAGTTAATTGGAGCACAAAGGTCCCTGGTTCCACAGGTAACTTGAGGGCAGCACGTTTTGACAGGTCGTCAGCAATGTTATTCTCTGCTTGAGGAACATGCTCTGCTTGCAGATCGTCAAAACGCTCCTCCAACTTCCTCACTTCATCTACATAGGCCTCCATCAACGGGCTCTGATAATCTTTGTTGACTTGCTTGACGACAAGTTGTGAATCACCCCTGACGATGAGCTTCCTAATTCCAAGGTTTGTCGCGATCCTGAGACCGGCAAGCAGTCCCTCATACTCCGCAGTGTTGTTTGTTGATCTCTCCCGGGGAAAGTGCATCTGGACTACGTACTTGAGGTGATCTCCGGTGGGCGCAACGAGCACTACACCAGCATCGGCGCCTTGCAGCGAGAAAGCACCATCAAAGTACATGATCCAATCACGGCACGTTTCCTTGCCAGGGAGAGTGGTCTCTCGAATTTCCTCGTCGAGCGTTGAGGTCCATTCTGCAATGAACTCCGCCAAGGCTCTGCTCTGAATTGTCGAAGTGCTTTCAAACCTGAGACCAAAGCTTGACTGTTCCAACGCCCACTCCACAATCCTTCAGGTTGCATCTGGGTTGTGCAAGATCCGTTGCAACGGGAAGCGAGTGATGACGGTGATCTCATGTGCCTGAAAATAGTAACACAGCTTCCTCGAGGCCATAAGGAGGCCGAAGAGCAACTTCTGCACACTAGAGTATCTTGATCTAGCCCCCTGCAAGAGGGAGCAGACAAAATAAACTGGGTGCTGCATCATCTTCTTCTCATGTATCACTTCGTTTCCTTGCGCAGATCCTACCTTGCCGGCACCAGACTCTGTCGGGGGTCTTGCCTTGCCGGCAGCAGACCCTGCCTGGGAGAGCTCTGGCTCGTCATCCGACGGTGTTGCCATCGCCACTGCTTCTTCATCAACTTCCCTCTGCGCCACTAGCGCAGCACTGACCACTTGATACGTTGCTGCTAGATATAGCAGCAACGGCTCTTGCGGCTTAGGCGCGACTAGTGTTGGCATAGAGGAGAGGTACCTCTTCAAATCTTGCAGCGCTGCCTCCGCTTCCGGAGTCCATTTCATTGGACCTGCCTTTTTCAAGATCATGAAAAAGGGCAGGGCGCGCTCAGCAGATTTGGAGATGAACCTACTTAAAGCAGCAACGCAGCCAGCAAGCCGACGCACATCTTTGACTTGTCTTGGTGCTTCAATCTGCTCAATCGCCTTGATCTTGTCGGGGTTCGCCTCGATCCCACGCTAAGATACAAAGAACCCAAGAAGCTTGCCGGATGGGACACCGAACACACACTTCTTGGGGTTGAGCTTGAGGTTCATCTTGCGCAAATTCACAAATGTTTCTTCCAAATCTTGCATGAGTGTTGCCTTATCCTTGGTCTTGACCACTATGTCATTGGGCCGGGCATCTTCAGTGTGTTGTAGGCGTAGTGTGATGCCGCCATAAACTTGGCCAATGCTGGCCGGCCAAGGATCCCATTATACGGCAATGGGATCTTGGCAACATCAAAAATGATCTTCTTTGTCCTGTAGTTCAGCTCACCACCAAATGTGACTGGTAGTGTGATCTTACCCTTGGGCTGGCTTCTCCCCAGATTGATCCCCTGAAGCATGCCCGTCTCTTCGAGATCTCCATTAGGGATTTGCAACCTCTTAATCACCTTGGGCGAGATCAAGTTCAAACCGGCCCCACCATCCACTAGCATTTTTGTCACCTTGAGGTTGCGAATTGTTGGGGACACCAACAATGGCAAGCACCCGGCCACAGTTGTGCGATCAGGGTGGTCCTCGGTGTCAAAAATGATAGGCGTGTTGGACCACTTCAGCGGCTTCTGGGCATCGATCGACGGCTCCATCGCATTAATCTTGCGCACCCACTGTTTAAGTTGGCGGTGAGAAGAATGCAACGAGGCGCCACCATCAATGCACATGGCTTCCGTAGCTTTCTGAAACTCATGTTCACTGGACTCGTCGTCCTCTTCGTGGTCATCATCTCCCTCTTTCTTGTCGCGGCCCCGAGCAGGCCTCTCTTGTTGCTTGTCCTTGCAGCGGAGACCCCCTCGGCCACCATGCTTCTTCCCGGACCCCTCAGCACCATCCTGGCCCTTCTCCTTGTCTCACCTTTCATACTCAGCTTTCTGCCTTTCCACAAGCTGCTCAACTTGCCGGCAGTTCCGGAGGTCATGGCCTTTGGTGCGACGGATCTTGCAATATTGCTTGTCAGAGCCCTCTGGCTTGTCGGCAGCCGCCAAGGCCTGGCAGGCGGCGCACCCGGCAACCTCCTTGCCAGGGTCATCAACCTTAGCCTTCTTGGCGGTGCCGGGGTTGCCGGATTCCTCGACGGCAAGCACGGTCTTGCCCTTGCGCTTCCTGTTGCACCGTCAGCCCTTCTTTGTCGGGGCGACGATGTCTTCATCTCCGGAGTCACTTCCCGCGACAGCATCTTCGCCAGGGTACTTCCTTCCTTCTTCAGCCCGAGCACATCTGTCAGCCAAAACATAAAGCTCGGCAACATCTATAACCTTGTTCATCGCCAGCTCTTCACGCATCTTGCGGTTGCGCATGTTCTGATGAAAGCTAATGACAGTGGCAAGATGAACATCTGGGATGTTGTACTGCACACGGTTGAATCTCTGTATGTATTTGCGCAAGCATTCGCCATCCTTCTGGGGGATGAGATGCAAATCACTGGCTTGGCCAGGAGCCGTGTGGCCCCCAGTAAAGGCGCCAACAAACTCGTGGCACAAATCCGACCAAGAGGAGATGGAATCTACTGGCAGGCGCATCAACCACGATCTGACATTGGGCTTGAGCACCAACGGGAAGTAGTTGGCGAGCACCTTGCCGTCTCGAGCCCCGTCAGCTTGCATCGCGATGGCGTAAACGCTTAGGAACTCGGACGGATGAGTCTTTCCGCCGTACTTCTCTAGGACCTCTAGTTTGAACATGCGGGTAGTGGGCCACTGGAACTGCCGCAGCTCACGGGTAAAAGCTGGACAACCTACCTCGTCAGGCAAGTCACCAAAATCCCCCGGCGCAGGCATGTACGCAGTGGGCCATGCACGCCTATCAGACTGATGACGCGCTTCCCATCGCTGCTCGATGGTAGTTCGAGCGTCCTCTTTGAACCGTTCCTGAAGAACTTGACGTTGGTCACGACGAGCTCGTGGATCGGACGATGTCGTGGATCCGTCGTCATGGGCATCGACCCGGCGAGCCGGCGACCACTACTGTCGTGGTGGAGGGGAGTGCACCGTGGTTGCAGCACCTCCTCCCCTTCCGCCGTCGGCACGTGCCGGCTCGGTGGACCGACGCCGCGAAGGACCGCTCTCCTGGTGCCCATCTTTATTGGCGTGGCCAATAAGGCTCTGGATAGCAGCCCTCCCCTCTTCTTGCTTCTCTGCAGCAGGAGGAAAGTCGAGGAGTAGCTATGCTCGTGCCAGCGCTTCTGCTCGCGTAGGTGGCAGCGACAAGGGCGAGGAACGGGAGGTGCTCGAACTTCTAAATATGTTAGAAGGAGCCCCACCACGGTTCTGTGGCCGTGCGCCATTTTCGCCAGCATCTTGGCGTGCATGCCGACCCTGCGCATATCGTGAATGATACTGAGGGCTCTTTCTGCGGTGACTCCCGGGGTCACCAACGTCGCGGCGCTGCTCGTCGCGCACGACCTAGGAACACCGTGGCGCGGGCACCGGCGGTGGCGTCTTGGAGGTAGCCTATCCACCCTTGGAGGCCCCCGCGCCGCCCGTAGCCGGCACGGCTCCGTCCTTTGGTGCGGTGGTGCGCGGGTCGTCGTCGCGGTCACAGACAATGCTGCTCGCCTGGCTACGGTTACCAGAATGGCGTGGGTGCTCGTGATCTCCACCTCCGCCGCCATCCGCGTCTACCCCATCGCCCGTCCGTGTTGGCACAGGCAGATCGGCCGCAGACGAACCGATCGTCGTGATCGTCTTCTTCTTGGGAGACATGGTGATCTAGAAACTGACACACCGACTGCTAGATCAGGTTTGCGCAACCTTCTCCCCCCTACCTGGCGCGCCAAAGATGTCGGGGAAATGACGCCTATGGGATCACGTAGATCCCTTCTACGGTTGGCGGGGAGAGAGGAGTGCACAAAGAGCAGATCTAACGATCAACACGATGGATTTTTACCCAGGTTCGGGCCGCTGAGCAGCGTAAAACCCTAGTCCAACTTTGAGTGTATATTGAGTGTTCTTGAGCTTCGGCTAGGTGCTACGCATGCAAACTGGGCCGGGAAAGTCCAAAAAGTCCGAATCCTTCTCCAGTACGCCTTGGGCCTCCTTTTATACGTCCAAGGGGTCGCCACAGCGGCACACAGGAGGTGTAAAGTAGCTATGCTTATCACTGACGTCTTAGGACAAACGCATTAAATTCCCTGGTTACGTGCCCCTAACTTTATCGGGGACGGGAATAGAGCCCGTCCCATCCGTCGCCGCCTCACCCCATCTTGACACGCATCCAGGCTGACGAGGCATGCAATGCCAAGCTGGCTGGCTAGCCGCTGCGCTGGAGCGGTGGCAGGATCTTCACGAAGATCTACATGCCACCACGCAGGTGCTTGCCAGGCTTGCAGGTCAGTCGCTGCGCTGGAGTGGTGGCGGGGCGGCGGAGCCTTGCCATGCGCGAGTCTCACCGTGGCCTCGCAAACGTCCCCAGCAAGAATCTTGCCGGGGCCTCCCAAACGTCCCCGGCAAGGATCTTGCTAGGAACTTTGCCTTCTGGTCTTCACGAAGATCTGCATGCCACTACGCATGCGCCCCTGGGTCTTGGTCTTGACATTGTCGATGGTGTCAGAGCTCTCAACCTCAAGGGTGGTGGTCTTCTCAGTGCTTCGCAAGCCATGCCAGCAAGGATCTTGGCGGGGCTTCGCGAGCCGTCCCGACAAGATCGTGCCAGGAGTCCAGCTTGTCTTCTGCTCTCTGGTTACTGGCTTGGATGTCGTCTTGGCCGTCTTTTATTTTGCCTCCAGCTGCCCCCGTCAAGCCTCGCCGCAAGTGCGGCTACGACTGCCCGTGCACAAGTAAGGGGTACCAAAGGGCCCAAACTTTAGTACACCGACATGGGTGGACCGGTCTTAGGTGCCGTTATTACTTGAACAAACCTCCTACTTATGATTAACCCCCTTGCAAGCATCTGCAACTACGAGAAAAGTATTAAGATAAAATCTAACCATAGCATTAAACTTTTGGATCCAAATCGTTCCCTTATGAAGTAGCGCATAAATTAGGGTTTAAGCTTCTGTCACTCTAGCAACCCATCATCTAATAACTACTCCACAATGCATCCCCTTAGGCCCAAATATGGTGAAGTGCCATGTATTCGATGTTCACATGACACCACTAAGGGAATCACAACATACATATCATCAAAATATCGAACACATATCAAGTTCACATGATTACTTGCAACATGACTTCTCCCGTGACCTCAAGAACAAAAGTAACTACTCACAAATGATAATCATGCTCAAGATCAGAGGGGTATTAAATAGCATAATGGATCTGAACATATAATCTTCCACCAAATAAACCATATAGTAATCAACTACAAGACGTAACCAACACTACTAGTCACCCACAAGTACCAATCTGAGGTTCTCGTATAAAGATTGAACACAAGAGATGAACTGGAGTTTGAGAGGAGATGGTGCTATTGAAGATGTTGATGGAGATGGCCCTCCCAAAGATGAGAGGGTTGTTGGTGATGACGATGATTTCCCCCTCCGGGAGGGAAGTTCCCCCGGCGGAATCGCTCCGCCGGAGGGCAAAAGTGCTCATGCCCAAGTTCTTCCTCGAGACGGCGGCGCTTCCTCCCGAAAGCCCCCCCTTATTTTTTTTCTAGGTGAAAATGACCTATATACTAGAAGATGGGCACCGGAGGTGGGCTAAGGAGGGCACAACCCACTAGGGCGCGCCTGGGCCCTGGTGTCTTGTGCTCACCAGGGTGGCCCCTTCGGTAGTTATTTGCTCCAATATTCCTTAAATATTCCAAAATAATTCACCGTGAAGTTTCAGCTCATTTGGATATGTGCAGAATAGGTAACTCTGACATAGCTTTTTCAAGTCCAGAATTCCAGCTACCGGCATTCCCCCTCTTTGTGCAAACCTTGCATATTATGAGAGAAAAGGAATTAGAAATACTTCAAAAACCATTATTATTCATAAAAACATTACAAATAATAGTAGGGAATCATGATGCAAAATGGACGTATCAAGGAGGTGAGCGCATGGCTGCAAAGCGCGGCGACCGCGAGGTCACGTGGTAGCAGAGTTGCCATCGGACGAGCTGGGCATAGAGGAACGCGGGTGTGGAGAGAAACGTAGCGGCATGCACGGAGACAAGCGCCCGACTTGAGGACGTTGTAGAAGTTGTGGAGAAGGGACGCATTGTGGTAGAGGAGGAGAGCCATGACGGTGGTGGCAGTTGAGGGCCATACCCGCGACGGAACTTGCATAGTGGTTGTAGTTGGGGTTGTGGCAGTGGCTTGCTGCGGTGGGTTGTGCCAGCGAGGTCACCCGAGCTTGCGCCCTCTCAGAGGTAGGGTTGCCCCGACGTGCACGCCTCGCCCATGCAGCCGTCGCGATGTCTGGGTGTGCTCTGCACGTGCTCCAGCAGTGCCGCATAGGACCTACTCGATGGATTGTGTGAAGTAGGGAGGACAATTTAGGGGGTGTGGTTGTATGGCATGAAAAGTGGGGGTTCAAAGCATACACGCCCAGACACTGTCCAGATGTGTCTGTAGGAGGATAGATTTGTGCATTATAGTTGTAGATATTGTGACAAATCAAAATGGAATACTTGTTTTCTAGAGGTCCCTTGTGTTGTACAAACTAGATGATACCCCGCGGGTTTAATAAGAAATCATTGTATGGAACATGAATATTTGTGTTAACAACATGAGAACTAAAACTTAAAAATGCATATGATTTATTTCATGGAATTATTTTGTGGGTAAAATATTTATTGAATATAAACTGTATAATAAAATGGGAAGCATTTTTTCATGCGTGGTTGCTTGTTGTGGAGGACCTTTCCATGCACGGTTGCATGTCACTACTACAAATCCGGCACCACTAACCACACGTCGGTGATGAGGGTCATCACAGACTGGCCAGCGGAAACTCGTAAGTGTTATTGCTCTGAGGGTTCTCAACACTGACCGGACTAATTTTGGACCGTCTGTGATATGGTCTTCTTCAACCTCCATTCACTTCTTGCGAACCAGATTGCTATCACAGCGGCTCTCAAAATTAACATGTGTGTGATATGTGTTTATCACTAACCAACGAGTTAGTGGTCAGTCATTGGTGTCTGTACAACATTTAATCGGCCTCCTTCCAACGTTGATCAACGAGAATGTGAAATGGAGGCGCATTCACACGTCTTCGATTACCATCACATGCCGGAGTTACCAATGTGTGCCATTCAACCGGCGATGATTAACACAGCTCGACGCCGCCCCTTTGGTTGCTGGGACGATTCCCACACCTGTTTCCGTCCATTTATACGGAGCAATGTCATTGCAACACCCCTCACCAGCATTTCCTCACTCCCTCTCCCCCTCACCGGCGTTGTCTCGGTGCCTACCACCCCCACGCCCACTCCAGCCACCTCACTGACGTAGCCTCTTCCTCCCTTCGTCTACAACATGGCACACCAACGCGGCCAAGTTACTAATCTAGAGAGCGGGCAGTCCCAGTGGACTCTGGAGTATTTGAACTTTCAGCCGCGTTCCCCCACCCAAGTCGAGATTTGGGCAATTCAAAATGCCATTATGGCTAAAGAGTATCGCCAAAAGGAGAAACCCGTAAGTTCGAGCATTTTATCGCTTACTCCAAAAAAGCCCTCGCGCAGTCTAACATATAGAGGTCGTGGTCTGCACCGCTGCGGAAGTAGTTATTGGCCCCGACCGCCTCCATGTCGTGTACCGCTAGACTGAGGATGTGCAAATTGTCGCGGGCCTAGAAGTCAAGGGCCAAATCAAGAGGGCCCAGGACTCCGCCGCTCGCATCAAGGAGGAGGAGGAGGAGAGAAGAAGAAATAGTAGATAGTGTAGATAGTTCTTATATTTTAATTATTTTCAGTTATATGTCTTTTGTCTTATATATTTTATCTTATCATTTTCGCTTTGTGCAATATATACGTATGTATATATTGAGTTTCATTCCTCCTTTACCCTAATTATATCTTAAATAATATATTATCAAATGATACACCTAACCTATACACACACGAGACCTACCCCCTATCCCTCATGTTCGATATACAAGTGTAACACCCCAAAAATTTGACCCTGTTTTATTAATTAAATTTTGCCAGGAAATTAAATTTTTATTTTTCTGGATTTCTTCTTTGATTTCAGAACCCTCTTCTCTTTAATATTGTGGGTTTTTACCTCTAGTGGAAAACTCTTCAAAAGTATTATTGGACTTGTATTCCCTTTTTATAAAATCAATTCTTTATCAGTGGGTTTATTTGCATAATTATTTTCCATGAACTTTAGTCTTTTAAAATGATCTTTCATAAATTTGGAGCCCCTTTTTCACTGCAACCTTTTGATGAATGCGTTCAAAAATTTCACCAAAATTTGGGGATGTCAGTGGATGCTTATAATTCAACTTCATGCAAAAACCCAGTGATGTTCTATGATAAATTTGAGTAAATCAACCTCATCTTCATTCTGGTCCAGTTTTGTGATTTGTACTGCAACTCTATTTTATTTTGCCCTAGTGCCCATGAGCTTTTTCCTACTTATAGTCCTCCCTACCAAACTCTTAAGTCCAGGAGTTTGGACCCATTGGAGTATTTTTGGTGCATGCAATGAGAGCATTTAGTTTCTGCCCAAAACTGTTTTTCTCAAAAACTTGCACTAACAAATTCCTGTTTTTGCCAAACTAACCTTACCACCTTCTTGAGCTCCTAAAAAGACTAGGATCTGGAGAGTTTGGCCACCCCAAGAGTTGCCTAGATGACCATGGCATTCTGTCGAACACCCTGTGTGCAGGAACAGTTTTGGCATGTCTTTCTAGTTTGCATTGTGGACTTGAGCCCCCGACCCATCCAGCATGTCCACTAACCTCCTGGCTATCCCTAACCCTGTCCTGTTATCTACCAGCATCACCCAAGCTCTCTAGCACGCGCTGGCATTTCGTCGAACACCTGGTGTGCGTGCTCTGGGCGCGGCCAGAGCGCGCGTTTTGCACGTGCGTGCGCTCGGGTCGACGCGTCCCGTCACTGGCCCCAGCTCGCCTGCAGAGCCACGCCATGCACTCGCCCACTCACCGAAAACCTCCAAGCCGCACTGGCGCCCTACAGCGCCGCCGTCAGATGCTCCCTTGGCGGCACGCCGGCGTCGGCAGCGGGCTCTGCCGTGGACGGCGCCGCCCAAACCACCCGCGCGCGCCAGCTGCCCCCTATGAACAACCCGAGCCCATCCACTTGCTCATCGGCACGCTCTCGTCGCCGCCACGACGCCCTGCAGCTACAGCAACGGCGACTCGTCGTCAATCTTATCCACCGCCGCGGAGCCAGCCCCGTCGCGCTATAAAAGGAGGCCCCGTGCTCCTCCGAGCACTCAGGCAACCCCAGGCCACCCCCATAGTACTCCCGTAGCCAGCAATCGGCGAGGAGGGGCTTTCTTCCTCGTCTCCGGCCAGTTCGGCCGCCGCCGAGCTCCGGTGCAATACGTCGCAGCCAGGCCCTCCCCTGCCAATCCAACGCCACCAGACGTCTCCCCATAGCCTTGCGGAGCTGCCTAGCGCCTCAGCCTCAACCAATGACCACCATAGCCCGAAGCTCACTTTGCTCCCCGACCTCCGTCCGCCGCGGAGCTCGCCGCCGGTGACCTCCTCCGTCCCCACCTGCCTAGCACCCACCGGGAGGACCGCCCCGGTCTGGCGGATCCATCCCTGCCCTCGGGGCCCCGTGGGGAGCTGCCGTTCACCGACGGCGATCGCCGGAGCCCCGCCCCGTTCGGGCAGAGAGAAAGGAGGGAGAGGGAGACCAGTCAAACCTGACCAGTGGGCCCTCTGGACCCACTGTCAGTGACCCGCGCGGCCGTCCTCTCTGGTTAAGTGAAAGCGCAAAGTCCGGAGTACGTCTTCTCTGCTTCGAAAGTGTATTCTCCCCCGAAGCGTTTTCCTTTTCTGATTTTCTTTTTTAAACAAAAGTTTGACTAATCTTTGACTGGCTATAACTTTTTAAATGAAACTCCAAATGAGTTGATTCTTTTTCCTACCTCCCTCATATTTCATCTAGTTTATTTTAAGATTTATTTCAAAAATATTTGGGACAACTTTTTGTACTGCATTTGAAATGTATGTTATTTGAATATTTCCCAAAATAGGATTTTGGAGAAAAGGCAACCTTCAAAAAATGCAACCCCACATGCATACACTTGAAGGCAAGCATTCTGAACCCTGGCTTAATATTTTTGGATGTTGTAGATACGGTTACAACATCATCTTGACTTGGAGTATATGCTATTTTATGTGACGGTAAGATCATACGCATGAGTGCATATATGGAGATTTCTTTGCTGTTAATAATAGATACGCTGGTGATAGTGATCATCCTCGTAAGCTTCTCATGCATGCCGGAAGGAAGTCGGGAAAGTCGCGGTCTTGGGTAGACGCGAGCTTGTCCCTAGTTCCTCGTTGAGACGAGTATGTCCGGTATGGCATGGTGAGGCTTGATGAGTGTTAAGCTTATCTGTTATTCAAAATATTTTTGTTATGCTAATCATGCAGGGAACACTTGAACCTCCTGAGTCGGCCTTAGATCGAGTCTTGTCCAGTAACCCCCATACTTGCTTCGTACTACCACTTGTCCCTGCCATAGGTAGGGTACGGTTCAGTAAGTTGTCAACCCCTTTCTAGCACACACCGTACAGAGAGGCCGCGATGAGGGTCCCATGGCCATGGATTAAAGCCAGTCATCCGGTCCGGGGGCATGGGTGTTTCGGTTGTAGCCGAAGGGGTAGCTCCCCTAGTTTGCGCGCGGTATAAATTTGGTGATCCCATGCTACGTCGAGGTTGTAGCCTCCCCACTTAGAGTTTCGCTTGACAGGTGTCGTGGGTGATTCCAGACACCGGTAAGTTAAGCTGGTGTGTGCAGGTCAGGCGTATTTTCAATTAAAAGACCGTAGACGGAATTAGTCCTGATGGACTAAAGAAATCCGTTACCCGTGGGTAAAGAGTACACCCTCTGCAGAGATTATACATCTATTCGAATAGCCGTGTCCATGGTCAAGGACTACAGTCTGGGATAGGTCAAGTGTCGGTCTTAGTGTCGGTCTTCGGAGGGAAATACTGCTAAACCAGAACATTGATTATGAACTGTGACACTGTGAATTATGATCATTATTATTGTGGACTAACCATTTACCTTATTTGAATTATTGAGTATCCCTGGGACGGTTCTATCTCCTGGATATTCACTGTGATTATCCTTTATAAGCCCTTTATGTGGTGTCGCATAGACGCCCGACTGTGGCATGCTGGTTATTCCTTTTATTTATAAGCCCTTTATGTGGTGTCGCATAGACGCCCGACTGTGGCATGCTTGTTATTTCTTTTATTTATAAGCCCTTTATGTGGTGTCGCTCCGACTGCGGTCTGCTTGTTATTTATTTATTCTTTATAAGCCCTTTTTGCGGTGTCGCTCAGACGCCCGACTGCGGCATGCTTGTTATTTAATTATTCTTTATAAGCCCTTTATGCGGTGTCGCTCAGACGCCCGACTGCGGCATTGTTAATTTATTTGCCCCCTTTTTTAGGAGTCATTTCATACACTCAATCACTACACTCTATTTCTATATTGCATATGCATATTTTACTTGCATGCGTGCATCATGAATTGTTGTTTATCTCGTGACTGACGTTATGGTCATAGAATATTTTTGGGCATGATTACTCCATGTTATATTATACCCGTGTTCTAAATGTTTGCGAGTACATTCAAACGTACTCACTGGCTTGTCCCTGGCTATTGTCTTGGCCAGATTTCTTGCGTGGAGAAGAGCGTTACGACGACAGCCCCGGAACCCATGTAAAGGTGATAGCAGCCTCGCGAAGATAGGAGTTATCCTGGTCAGCTGTTCTTGTGGGAAATGGAGTCCCATAGACGCAGTTGAACCTCAAACCGCTTCCGCCATCAACCACTAGAAACCAAGTGTTGTACTCATAGGCCACAATGGTCTTGTACTTCATATTTTGTACTTTGCTTGGAATTCTTGTATCAAGTTGGTGCCTCATCAGCTAACAGTAATCCTGGGGCTGATGAGCACAAGGGTCATTTTCTGGGAATTAATATCCCGAAAACCCGGTCCTGACAACAAGTCCCCGCAAAAGAAAATGTTCGATATACAAGTAAATTTTGTACACACAGGCAAAAAACCCTGAAAATAATAGGAATTTCACATAAGAACAACTAGCCTGTACACCCCAAGATTAGATCATGTTCTCTCTAAAAATCTATTATCAATTAATCAAACATGATAAAACAAAAGGTTTCACAGGTGGGCCGTACAGTAGGTCGGTCTGTGATGAAGTTTAAAAAATCAATTTTCATTTTATTTTTTTAGTTCTTTGGGTGCACAAATATTTTCAAAAGTAGGTTCCTCTTAAAATGGTCTTATTAATTTGTCCTAACTTGTAAACAAACGAAACCGACCCCTTCTCTCTCATGTCCGATATACAAGTAAAGTTGTTCATGGGTGCAAAAAACCCTGAAAATGACATGAATTTCACTAAAAACAAATTGCACACACACCCCAAGATTAGATCAATGTGCTCTGCACTCTATTATCAATTATTAGAAAACTAAAATATTTATGCCCTAGATACGTTACACTGACCAGTCACGCATGGTAGCCGGCCAGTCTATGTACTTATCATTGACCGGCCATTCTTAGCGGTCGGCCAGTGACGACTACCCGCGCCCTTATTACATCACTAGTAAGCTCGCACGTGCAACGCACGTCTAAAATGTTGATGAAGTTAGTTTACATGTTACAAATTTAAAATAATTCTTGAAAAAAAATATAAATGAAATGGATACAAAATAGCATGTCACTCAAATTGTATTTTTAAAAGTGAGTCACCATTGTGATCCAGCAACCAAGTTGAATCTGTCTGGCCACAATCACCAAGCTTTTTGAACAAACTGATTTTCAAGATGAATTTACACATGGTAAGCAGGTTAGTTGTGAGCACATGCAAGCAAAAAATTGAATTTATGCAACCCTTGCTCGATCCTACCAACGACTATTAAACTCTACAATTATGGTAGTAATACTTGATCAATTTCTCCTTTCTACAATTGTGGTAGTATATTTTCTTTGTGGAACTGGAACGCCTTGCATTCCAAACTTAAGACAGACCGGCACAATCAGCGGTCACTACATCCAGCAGGAGGTCTGGAGGCCATAAAACTTGGCTCGCAGAGGCACTCCGGCTACCAAGGTTCGGCAGTACATGACTTTGGCCTCTATGAAACCTAACTGGAGTAGATATCTGGCTTCACAGAATAGCAACCCCAATGGAGACCGGTCTGATGATGTAGAGGCTGATTGTTGCAGATCCAGGGAATCAGTTTCAGAAATCTCACGCCCCATAACTTGCATTTCAGCAAATTAGATTGCCTGCAGAAGGGCCGTAGCCACAGCTTGATCAGCGCCTGACTGAGCTGTTAGATGACCGGCAGCAGCACAAAGGATGTTTCCATCAGCGTCCCTAGCAATCAGGCCCCACCCACCCTCCTTTAACTCGTCTAGGAACACTGCATCCACGTTCAGTTTGATAAAATCAGTGGGGGGTTTCAGCCAGGAAGAAACATGTTTCTGCACACCAGGAGGTTTAGGTACTTGGAACTCTTTCGATTCAGCACACCGAGCGATATTAAATTGAAATTCCCATCTCTACTTCTCTAGCATGCGCTTTTGCTTGTGATTCACTTTCTTTATCTCACTCCACCAGGCCCATAGAAGAGAAATAGCTCGCATCTTCACTTAATTTGGCATTTTCAACACGGCTAAAAGAACCTCCTTCAGGGTTTGCCAGTACAGATTTTTTTGACAACTTCCATATTACAAGCATACTGCAACTCTGTCTCCAAATTGCTGAAAAGGGGGCTAAATAGTTATTTGCTCTAATTAGAAACTCGAGTTCAGCTTTAGTATTTTGGTCGCATCTCGCACACCATAAATTCTATTTGAACAAAATTGCACCTGTTGGCTTACAATGAGCCACATAACTTTCACGATTGGCTTAATTTGGAATTAAGCACTGTTTAATTCCAGTTTGACCAGCAAGTTTACTTGGCACGAATTTTTTCAAACCATGTATCTACTTTCCATCTAAGGCTAATTGTGGTTTACTTTTTTTTGAATTTTAATTGGGGTTTACTTTTGCTGCATCGAATCACTCATTCATGCCAAACTCACAAGAGTGTTCATGATAAGGGAAAAAAGTGTTCATGATAAGGAAAAAATGTTCATAATTTCCATTACATAAGAATGCATGAAGAAGCAAAACTGAGGAGCAGAAGACATAGCTGCAACATAGGGAGGCTACTGGTGGAGGCGAGAGGCGATAAATGTCATGGTGGAGTGGCTCACTGTGGTAGAGACGTCGGCCGTGTCGGAGGGATAACTGAGTTGAGGAAGACAACTGAGATGGTAACTGGTGAGGGGAACATATCACGTGCTGCTGAAGTAAGCCTCTGGTGATACTTGTTAGCCTAATTTTTTTGGTCACATCTGGAGATGAAGTCAAACTCATTGTCCAGGATCTAAATAGTTCAACACTTTTTCACTGCAAATGGTATGCATATCTTACTGGTGTTATGAATAGTTTAGTGATGAACTTGTCTTCCTGTTTTACTTTCTGAACCGTGCATGACCAAAGCCTCTAGAGCCAAAGTGAAAAACAAAAAAGGATCAATGCAGTGAGTTCGAGTGGTACTGACAACAGTTTGGGACAACAAATTCACAACATTTTTTTGGCACAATAATTCAGTGCGTTGATATAACCACAAAATACAGAATTTCCAAATAAAGATATAGTCTGTCAAGATCTCAGAAAAAAAATACCTGTTTAGGTGCAGGATCTTTGTCTGACAGATAAAGATATATTTCTCGACAAGGTCCAATAAGCTCTGCACTGACAACGACATTCAACTCAACAGATAAACCCAGTCTTATAGAAGAAAATAGATCCTTTCTAACAAACTGTCTCAGCTCAATGCACCACACAAGGGCATTACTTTAGTCACTGCTTTACTATCTGTCCAACTGAACACTTCAAAAGTTATTCTGAAAGCAGTTAGGGAAATGTCAACATTAAGCATAAGAAATCTGCAAATAATTAGTACCAGTCAGTCTTTGTTCATTTGTTAAGGTGTGACTCTGAAATTTAAGAACTAAGGTAAACACACATATATGGCAAGAAAATTTTCTAGTACCAAGTAAGAGAGCTGGAAGCAAATGATTCCAGACTTTTAAGAGAAGAATCAATCCGGTTGACAGTTCCAAGTTGTTCCAAGGATGGAAGTCCACTGTTCAAACCAGGTAATGCTAAAACCCAAATCACAGAACAAACTTCACGAGTCAAGTCTCGTAACAGCTTCTCTTCCATCACCTCTACCTTAAGTTCTGACCCAGAAAGATTACCGAAGTTATCAGGAACCTTAGCTTCTCTTCTCACTCACAAAATAAACAACACGGAGAGCCACTCAGGAGAAAGGACAGCCAAAGAATAAACGTTGAATGGTCTCTTGTACAAATAAAAATGAACATCTCTCGGTGTTTGATTTTTCACTACAAAAGACCATGCATTTGACATCTACAACAATGTTCTATACTGATTTCCAATGTCCCTGACCAGATTGTTCTCAAGAAAATTGTTTTGACAGAAAAAGAAGTGCTACCTAGCTCGGCGGTGGATCTCGGGCTGGACGCCGTTGAGGGAGGGTGTGTTGGCCGGGGGCGCCGCTGAGGGAGGGCGCTGCAGGTGGCACGGGGCGGGGGAACCGCGGGGGGACACCGCCCTGGGATGCAATGGGCGGCACGGGGCTCATGTGCCGCGGAGGGAGGCCGCGCTGGGGCGTGACGGTCGGCAAGGAGCCGGAGGCGGCGCCACCGAGGAAGGGCGCGAGGAGCAGCGGCGGCTGGTGGCGGGGCGGGCGTTCGAGCGAGGGACCGGCGGCCGGCGGCTGGGGGGTGGCCGGTTGTCGGGCGGGAGACGCCTGAGCACAGGTTGTTTCCGCAAATCGTGGCCGGGGGTGCTGATTTTTTTTCGTTGACCAGATAGATGCACGGCGGATGGCAGAGTTTCGTCCGCCTCATGTAAATCGGTAAACGTACACAGCGAGGATTAATTTTTACATGAACGGTGAGATCTAATTAGGTGGACGGGATCGTGAGGTGGTATTTTGTCTAGGTTGTGATGTGTACATGTTTCTGGGTGCACTTAGGAATGAATATGTTTGCTTGTTTAATAGTAGTAGAGATACCTAACACTTAGTCCAGTGACATATCGATAGTTCGATGTACACATTGCCGCATTTTGTCTGTTTTCCCACCTGCTCATCTCATTGTCCTCCCCACCACACCATTACATCATCCTCTGACCTCCTCACCGCAAGATCTCTCGGAACAGGCTTTGCCCCCCTTTATAAATAAAGGCAAACTGAACAAAGTACATGGCCGAATGATACAAAGTGGTAAGGTAGCCCTCTTACAAAGCAGATTCTAGGCTGCCTGGATCGCGTAGAAGGCAAGCGACTACACTACCGAAGGAAAACATAGGAGAAACCGAGAACAACCCCTAGGACATCTAAGCTCCTCAACAACGCCCTCAAGAGGGGGAACTATGCAAAGCGTCGTCACTGCCTAGCCACACTAGACAAGGGTCTTCACTCGAAACTCTAACGCGGAGAGAGGTCCACAGCGACGTCTTCGAGAAGATAGCGGCGCCCGCGAGCGTCGCCGTCGCCAACGCAAAAACTCGGAGCTTTCGCTCAGCACCCCATCCTTGTCACCATGAGCCCCCCCAGGGCAAGCGCGACGTGCCCATGCCCCAAATCCAGATCCGGGTGACGCCCAACAGAGGACGTGCCCGAGCCACCAACTGTTCCCCCGCTCGTCACCCACACGACCGAGAAGGAAACCACGGCTGCCACCATGGTGCCCGCCGGAGAGCCAACCATACGGACCGCCATCCGGAGCCACCTTCCCGGCATCCATGTCACCCACCGACGACAACACAGTGTAACAACCGTAGTAGGAGGAGTCAAAAGGCAGCTCCTTCCACTCCTTGCCCGGCATCAGACACGAAGTTTGGGATGACGCCACCACCGTAGGAGGCCCTACCCTATGACCCCAGCCACTCTCGGTGGACTGGGGGGTGGGGCACAACTCCGTGACTCCCGACGATCGTCGCCGAGCACCCTCTCGCACGACACCATGCGCCCGTGGCCCTCGACACTGCGCTGCCCGACAATGAAGCAATGTCTCGACCACCACCACCGATCACCGCACCCGCGGCGGGAGGGACCTCGTCACCTACGGGCACCACCCGGATCGAACCCATTCTCACCTACCCGGAGCCTCAACTCCGGCTCACCTTGGGCCTCACCGCCAGATCTATGATACACCATTATTTAGTCTTCACAATAGCGAGATTAGGGAGACAAAAAAGTGAAAAGAAGAGTTGTTGTTGTTGAGGACATCTAAGCTCCTCAACAACGCCCTCAAGAGGGGGAACTACGCAAAGCGTCGTCACTGCCTAGCCACACTAGACAAGGGTCTTCACTCGAAACTCTAACGCGGAGAGAGGTCCACAGCGACGTCTTCGAGAAGATAGCGGCGCCCGCGAGCGTCACTGTCGCCAACGCAAAAACTCGGAGCTTTCGCTCAGCACCCCATCCTTGTCACCATGAGCCCCCCCCCAGGGCAAGCGCGACGTGCCCATGCCCCAAATCCAGATCCGGGTGACGCCCAACAGAGGACGTGCCCGAGCCACCAACTGTTCCCCCGCTCGTCACCCACACGACCGAGAAGGAAACCACGGCTGCCACCATGGTGCCCGCCGGAGAGCCAACCATACGGACCGCCATCCGGAGCCACCTTCCCGGCATCCATGTCACCCACCGACGACAACACAGTGTAACAACCGTAGTAGGAGGAGTCAAAAGGCAGCTCCTTCCACTCCTTGCCCGGCATCAGACACGAAGTTTGGGATGACGCCACCACCGTAGGAGGCCCTACCCTATGACCCCAGCCACTCTCGGTGGACTGGGGGGTGGGGGCACAACTCCGTGACTCCCGACGATCGTCGCCGAGCACCCTCTCGCACGACACCATGCGCCCGTGGCCCTCGACACTGCGCTGCCCGACAATGAAGCAATGTCTCGACCACCACCACCGATCACCGCACCCGCGGCGGGAGGGACCTCGTCACCTACGGGCACCACCCGGATCGAACCCATTCTCACCTACCCGGAGCCTCAACTCCGGCTCACCTTGGGCCTCACCGCCAGATCTATGATACACCATTATTTAGTCTTCACAATAGCGAGATTAGAGAGACAAAAAAGTGAAAAGAAGAGTTGTTGTTGTTGTTGGCAAAAATAAGATGTGAGCATGGAAAGGACACATGTGGATCTAACAAAACTTGTGATATACTCCCTCCGTCCCATAATATAAGAACGTAGTGTCAAAAACGTTCTTATATTTTGGGACAGAGGGAGTAGTATCTTGAAGCCAAATAATAATGACCCCTCTTATTAGTTGTTGACTGAATTGTTTTGAAAGCATGAGCTGAATAAATCCTCAAACAAGATATGTTTGAAAGTCAAGTAAATAATCAGAAAACCTATTATTGATAATAAACCTATTATTGATAATGAGATTAGGGATACAAAAATGTGTGCGGTGAGCGTGGATCGAACACGCGACCTTCAGATCTTCAGTCTGACGCTCTCCCAACTGAGCTATCCCCGCTTGATGCTTTTAAGTGAAATTAATATACTTATATAGATACCCAACGCTCTTCAAATTTTGTTCCTCATGCAGGCCTGAGAATCTCGACGTAGCAGCGATCAGTCAGTGAACATCAGTATTACGCATCCCTTGGAACCGTAACATAAACTTATCGCTATATAATACGTACACGACAATGTTTTTTTACATGAAAAATCTCTATGACGAAACAGTACTACTACAAACGGAATAGTCCCGTTCGCTCATCACCAAATTATTTAATTAACCTGCAAATTTTCTTCTGGGAGAAAAGCTTTGCAGCATCAACCTCCAAGAACCAGCTCGAGAATGACGCGCTCCAACTCGCTCTCGTCCTTCTTTGCGCGGTAGATCTGCACCGCCGCTTCCTTAACGGAAGCGAACGGATCGGTACTCGAGCCGTCGCCGGCGCCACGGCTCCGGCGAGCAATCTCTTTGACGCAGGCCACGTGCAGGTACACGGTCTTGCAGGTGGAACGGTAGAACCAGGTCCTGCCCCTGCCTCTTTCCCGGCAGCTGCTGCAGCGGTGAGACGCCTCCTTCCGGAGCTCGAGCGTGAGCTCCTCCTGAGGGATCACCAGCGGCAGTGCCGCGCAGCACGGGTGGAGGTCCGAGCCCTTCTTGGCGGCGCAGTGGTAGTGCAGCCCGAGCACCTTCCCGCCGCAGGCGCCGCATGTCCCGCCGCCGCCGTCGCGGTGGCGCGGGTGCTCGAGGCGGAGCTGGAACTCTCTGCCCTTGAGCAATGGGTGCGCCAGCGTGGCCTCTGCGAGCGCGCAGTCTCTGTGGAGGTCGAAGTCGCAGGGTCGGCACGTGTACCGGTCCCCGGCGCCTAGCTCCTTGCAGACGTCGCACTGGAACTCCGCCGCGCCGGTGGCCATCAGCTTCAGCTTGTGCTCCGGGTGGGCGGGGTGGGAGATCTCCGTAGGAGCATCCTTGGAGAGGATGGTCATGGTTTTGTCCCCGGGCGCTCGGCTTCTGGTGTTTAGAACTTTAGATATGATGGTTAACGTTGGAGATTTGGGGTTCCTTGCCGTTAATAACTGCAGTGCAAAATGAAACATGAGAGAGGTTATTTATAGCTAAGTTAGCCCGCCGGACCAAGAGTGTAGACAAGTGTTTTTTTTTTGAAATGGAGGCATACCCCGGCCTCTGCATCATGATGATGCATGCGGCCCTTATAAAAATGGGGGAGAATTTTACTTCCCAGCCTCTGCACCGGAACTAAGGATGCATACGGCCATTCTAGGAATTGAATTCGGGTCATTAGGCTGTACAGTCGCATGCCCAACCACTAGCCAGAGTGTAGACAAGTGTATGCGTCTTTGTCTTTGTGGAAACAAAGATGAACATTTAGAACATAAAGATCGTGTACGCATCTCTTTAACCTGAAGCGCGTGTGTCATATTTGACTCGTACCCGTTCCTAATTCCTAGGATTTTTTTTGTTCGTGATGTGCTAGTTCTGATTTGAATAGCTACTGGTTATTATGTTGAGCTGATTTTGAATAAATAAATAAGGACGTCGATAAGTGCCACACGTGTGGGCATTAGGGGTCTGCCCACACATTTTGTGTGAAGTATATAAGGAACAGTCCACACATCTACGTGTGGGCAAAACAAGTAATGTCCACATACCTCTTTTTCCCTCCCGATCTCTCTCACACACGTGCGTGTGGGCGAAATAGATAACGCTCACACGCTCCGTACGTCAGGCCTCATACCTCGTGGTCCCGCACGCCCGCGTGACAGTCACCGCGCGCCCGCAGTTGCCATGGTCCAGACCCTCGTCCATGTTCGTTTAACTGCAATTGCCATGTTGTTGAACTACGGTTGCCATGTCGGACAACTACAGTTGCCATCTCATGTCAAAAATTCCAGATGCCATTTTTGGGCAACTACGGCTGTTGCCATGTATGGTCTGGTTTACTATAGTTGCCATGATTTGGAAACTTTAGGGGTTTGCCACCTACTAACACTAGGCAGTTGCCGTGTAGCGCTACAAAAAGACATGGCAAAACAACATGTTCGAGTAAAAAAGAGAGTTACCATCTGCTTACAAGCACGCTAGGGCAGTTGTCGTGTACCCTGCAAAATACATGACAACTGACATATTCGGGTAAAAAGAAAAGAGTTGCCACCTGCTTATAAAGCACACTACGGCAGTTGCCATGTACACTGCAAAACACATGGCAAGTGGCAACTTGGGTGTGGGAGATGAGACGGGCGTGTGGGCGAGATGGCAAATACCCACACACCAGCCCTTGTGCGTGAGTGGAAAGTGGCGTCTGGGCGAACTGCTGAACGCCCACATACCAGCCCCTCCCGTGTGGTGAAACGGCTGTGTGGGCGACCGAGTGAATGCTCACACACCAGCCCAGTCCTACGTGGCATTAGAAACATGTCAAGATTCGTGCGCTCGTAAACAGACACGGATCCACGCGTGTGGGCAAGATGCAAACGCTCACACGTGTGGGCGTTAGACTTTTCGATAAATAAACAAAGAGAATTTGTATCTATCCTATTAAGCGTGTTCCTACCGGTGAAGAAAAGTAAACACGCTCTTTTTTTTAGAAAAGAAGGAGATCACTCCTGGCCTCTGCAGCATAGAAAAGTAAACGCGCTCTTAACTGTCTGTCTTAAGAAGTTAATTTATCATCATGTTTATCTGTTTTATTAGTTGGTCTAACAAGCAAGACGACATATGTATGTACAATGTTCTTATTTTATTTGTTAGATGTACCAGAAGTTTTAGCTGGTCTAACAAGCTTAAAGATTATACAGTTGAACCTGAACCAGGCATGTCATATTTGACTCGTCCACTTTCCTCATTGCTACGTCTGGATTTGAACTGCTACTGGTGTTGGTGATAAGCTGATTTCGAATAAATAAATGGGATTTCTATCTGTCCAAGTAAGCGCGTTTCTAACTGGGAAAAGAGGGTAAACGCGTTCCTATCTGTCAATCTGGAACACTCTGTGTGGGAGGAAGATGGAAGGCCCGGGCTCTGGCGACTCCGGCTCTCTGCGGGGCGACGCGCTCGCCCTGCTCCCGCCGGCGCCGCCCGCCCTCCCGGCCCCGTCCGCTGGTGACCCCACCGCCCCCCTCTCCCCGCCTCCGCCCTCCTCGCTGTCCCCTGGACCCCCGGGTAGGGTGGTCTGGGCGGATCTGGCTGAGGACGCCGACCGCGCCGCCGGCCGGCCGGTGGAGTGCCGCGACCGGGTCCCCCCGCCCGCCCGGCGGCCTTACTCCCGGGGGTGGGAGTTCGGCCGCCCGGGCGCGGACAAGGCCTCCCCGCCGGCTGCCGCGTGCTCCGCCGGGCGTTGGGGAGAAAGGCAAGGACTTGGGCCCCGGGATTGGCCGCCGTCGCCGTCGGAACGCTGGCTGGGTTGTCGCCGGCCGAGCCGACTTTGGCCCCGCTCGCTCGTCGTGGTGCTCCTCTGGCCGGCTCGCCCTGGCCCGGCCGCCCGCGCTGCCGCAGGTTGTCGGCTCCCCCGCGCTCTCCCGGCGCTCCCCCTTTCACCCCTTCATTGCTTTCTTCGGCTCCTCAAGACTGTGCTGCTCGACGTCCCCCTGTCGCCCTGCCTCGCCCCCCCCCCCTCGCCGGCCGTCGGCCGCCTTACCCGCGCCGGCGGCGGCTGGGGATGCCCTAGCCGGGCGCGTGGTTCCCGTCCCTGGGCTGGGCCGCCCGATTCTGGGCCTGCGGCCTGGAGTGGGCCTGCTCCCCTCCCCGCACCGGCTGTCTGGCCCGCCTGACCTGTCTGGGCCGGCTGGACCGCCCCAGCCCACTAGGGGCCCAGCGCTGGCCTCGCCCACCCAGTCCCGCCTGGGGGAGGATTTGGCTCCCGCGAGGGTTTCCCCTCCAGCCGCCTCCTCCCCCCCCGCGCCCGCTCCTCGTCTGCATCCTCCTGCTCCCTCCTCCCGCCCCCGTCGCCCCCTTCGTCCCCACCTCCCGCCGCGGCCCCACCGCCCATCCCCATGCCGCGGGACTGGGGAGATGGCTCTGGGCGCCCCAAGCGCCCCCTCGAGAAGTCCCGCGCGACCTCCCGCGCCTCGCCGGACGGCCACCGCCAGGAGGCTGACCTCCGTCGCCAGCTGACCTCCCGGGAGCCCGGCGTTCCCCGGCGCGCGACGCCCGCGCTCCCGCTCCCCCGCCCGCGACTCCCGGCGCTCCCCTCCGCGCGATTCGCGCCGTTCCCCGCCCCGTTCTGACCGGCGCTCCCCGGCGCGCGGAGATGGCCGGCGCTCCCCGCAGCGGGATGTGGACCGGCGCTCTCCCGCGCGGGAGAGCCGCCGCGACCGCGCCCGCTCCCCTTCGCCCGTGCGTCGCCGTGGCCGCTCGCCGCTCGCCCTCCCGGCCGCTCCCCGTTAGCGCCGAGGTGGCCCCTCCGCGCCCCTACCAGCCCCCCCTCAACCAACCAAGCTTGCCTCCGGCCAGGGGGGCGCCGGGGCTCAGGGTCGCCAAGGTGCCAAGAAGAAGAAGCGGAAGGGCCCCGGTCGCCCGCCCAACCCCGCGCCCCGACTCCTGCATCCTCGGCCGCGGCCGTTTCCGGGCCCCCCCCCCCCGCCGCGATCCCCCGCCATGCTTCAACTATGGTATTGCCGGCCACTACCAGATCGAGTGCCCCAACCCGCTGATGTGCTACCTCTGCAAGGGCTCGGGCCACCCCGCGGCCCTCTGCCCGGACCGCCCGGTGTCGAAGGAGCTCATGATGTACGGCCACGGCATTTAGGGTCTCGGCTTCTTCCACATCGAGGTCGAGGACGTCCCTCCCCCATCCCCGTCACTCCTTGCGGTCGTGACCATTGTGGGGGCGGGGGTCGCCTCACCGGAGATGATCGAGGCCGAGCTTAATCACCTCTGCCGCCGTGTCTGGGACTGGCAAGTGACTCCGACCTCGGACAGCTCCTTCACCGTGGTCTTCCCTGACGCCCTTAGCCTGGGCCTCTGCACCCGTAGCGACGACATCACCCTCACCCTCAACAAGCTCGTCGTCAACATCTCTGAGCCCCTGATGGACCCCAAGGCTGTGGCCGTGCTGGATACTGCTTGGATCCTCATCGCTAGCCTCCCCGACATTGCTCGCTCTGAGAAGGTGATCCGCAGTATGTCCAAGCTCCTGGGCCAGGTGGTGGTGGTGGACGAGCTCTCTCTCCGCAAGGAGGAGGAGGTCCGTGTCAAGGTCAAGAGCCTGGACTCCTCCACCCTCCGTGCCACCGTCCGAGTTTTCTTCAACGACCAGGGTTTCGACCTCAAGATCTACCCCGAGCCTCCCAACCACATCGGCCACCCCCGATGCTTCACTGACGACCACTTTGCCGGGGGAAGCGCGGACCACCGCGACGACTCCCACTACCGCCGTCCGCGCCCCTCCCGCCACGAGGACCCGGAGGACGACGATGAGCGCGTAGGCCGCAGCCGCTCCCCCTCGCCCGTCCCTTCGGACCCCCTCCGAGGCGCGGGCATTCGGGAGCAGGCCGGTCGCGGGGGTTGGCCTCCATCGAGGCGGCCCCCGCCGTGCTGCCTGACTCCTCCCCCTCCTCTTCGGCCGAGCTCAGCGACATCTCCAGCGTCAGTCTCCTCGTCCTCCCGGCATCTTCGTCGCGCTCGCCATGCCTCTCCACCGAGGCCACCCCGCCACCTCCGCCCCCGACAGTGGCCTCTCCGCTGCTGTCGGGCTCGCCGGCGTTGGATCCCGCCCCCCTTGGGTCTGCCTCGGCTGACCCTCCTGGGGAGGATCCTCCGTCACCTCCCGCCTCTCCACCGGCTTCCGCTCCCGCCCCGGTGGCCGACCTGCCTGCCCCGGACCCGCCCTCCCCCGACTTGGCGGGGTCCGGTGCCCTGCTGGCGCCACCGGCTCCAGCGTCCCCGCCGCGCCTGCTCCTGGTGGCCTCCACTGATGTGGCCACCCCTGTCGCCTCGCACCCGCCTCGGTCGGTTCCGTATGTCCGCCGGGCTCGGGCCGCGTCGACTCCGGTGGCTGCCTCCCGCCGCAGTGCCCGACTAGATGCGGACCGCCCGGCCGGCCTCCTGGTTCCGTCCATCTCAGAGCGGGCGGAGATCCAGGCTGCGGCCCGGAACCTCGAGACAGGTGCGTCCGACACCCCCCTCCAGTTCTTCCGTCTGCTCACTTTTTGCGCTTGAAGCGATCCCGCTGGGCCGCCTCGCCAAGGTGGCCCTAGACTCGGCTATAGTTTCAGGGGGAAGTGGGTCCCCCCTCAGAGCAGATTGCGGCTATCCAGGCTCGCAAGATCCTTGACGGGAAACTCGCCTAAACCCGGGCCCGCCTCCTCCGCACCCCGGCACCCCAGACCCCTTCTGGGCCGCCGGCCGAGGAAATCCGTGGTCGCACTCGATCCCGCACTGCCGCTCTTAGAGCCCACAGTGCTTCCACCGTCTTGGGGTCAAGCAGCCCCTCAATGGCGGTTTAGATGCGTGCCCTCTTCTGGAACATCCGCGGCTTCGGCCATGACGGCCGCCGTCGCCAGCTAGTTGAGTACATCCGTGACGAGCACATCGACATCATTGCCATCCAAGAAACCATGCGCATGGATTTATGTCTTCCTGAGCTTGACAGCCTTAGCTCCCACCTGTTCGCCTGGCATTGGCTCCCTTCTAGTGGGAACAATGGCCACTCGGGTGGCATCCTCTTAGGTGTTAAGGATGCCACCTTTGAGGTGGGAGGTATGGATCGGGGCGAGTTCTTCGTTAGTATGGAGATCTTCGAGCGTGCGCTCAACTTTAAATGGGAGGTCATCATCGTCTACGGACCAGCAGACCACAGCCGCTCCCCGACCTACCTCGCCGAGCTGCAGCAGAAGATCTCCGCTTCCCCCCTCCCTGTTGTGATGGGAGGTGACTTTAACCTCATCCGCTCCCCGGATGAGAAGAACAATGACCGGGTTAATCGCCCCCGGATGCAGATGTTTAATGACTGCATCATGGAGCTGGGCCTCCGTGAGCTCGAGCGCACGGGGGCCTGGTTCACCTGGACTAACCGCCAGGCGAACCCGACGCAGTCTGTCCTTGGCCGCGTTTTAGTTTCCCCGGAATGGGAGCTCAGATGCCCCCTGGCCTCGGTTCAGGCTATTGCCAGGATTGGCTCTGATCATGTTCCTCTTCTCCTCTGCTGATGAACGCCCCCCATTCCCCCTCGGTTCCGGTTTGAGCTCTTCTGGCTCAACCAGGCCGGGTTCCGCGAGGCTGTTGCGGCTAAATGGACCGCCGCACGCAATTCCCCTCACCGCGCCATGTCCGCGGTGGACTCCTGGTAGTTCTGCGCCAAGCTAGCCCGCCAATTTATGAAGGGATGGGGCGCGAACCTCGGTCGTGATATCCGTGACCGCAAGAAGGCCCTCCTGAGCGCCATCCAGGCCCTGGACGCCCGTGCTGACTCGTCTGGGATCTCCCCGGATGAGTGGATGTTGAGATATGATCTCGAGGACCAGCTCTCGGTCATCTATGTTGACGAGGAGGCCTACTGGCGGTTGCGCGGCACCCAACGGTGGGTGCTTCAGGGTGACGCCAACACGGCCTACTTCCAGGCGATTGCCAATGGCCGGCGTCATCGCAACTCCATTCACTCCCTGTGGGAAGGTGATACTCAGCTTGTTCGGCCCTCGGACATCCGTGCCCACGTAGACGGCTTCTATAAAGCCCTTTTCACCCCCACCCCTCGGGGTGGGGCTGTGCTGGCCCCCGATACCTGGTCGGGTGCCCAGCTTGTCTCCGCCGAGGCCAACGCCGCTTTGGTGGCGCCTTTCTCGGAGGAGGAGGTCCTTGCGGCGATCAATGGAATGAACCCCTCCTCGGCTCCGGGCCCGGATGGATTGCCAGTCCTGTTTTTTAAAACATTCTGGCAATCCATTAAACCGGAGGTCATGGCCCTCTTCGACGAGTTCTTCTCTGGGACCATGGACCTGGGGCGCCTGAACTATGGGATCATTACCCTCATCCCAAAGGTTCCGGGGGCCTCGGACATCCGCCAGTTCTGCCCGATCACCGTGATTAACGTGATCTTCAGGATCCTGGCCAAAGGATACGCCAATAGGGTGACCCTTCTTGCGGACTCTGTCACCCACCCCAACCAATCCGCCTTCATTCAAGGCCGATTTATTTTGGATGGGGTGTTGGTCTTTCACGAAGTCCGATCCAAGCACCACCGCGCGGTGTTCCTTAAGCTCGACTTTCATAAGGCCTACGACACGGTCCACTGGCCCTTCCTTCGGGAAGTATTGCTTCGGAAGGGCTTCGACGACCGCTGGGTGACCCGCGTTATGCAACTCGTCACCTGCGGTCGGACGGCGGTCAACATTAATAGCGAGATCGGTCCGTACTTCCCCACCCTATGTGGGGTGCGCCAGGGTGACCCGTTCTCCCTGTTCCTTTTTAACATGGTTGTCGATGCCCTTGCGGTCATCCTTGATAAGGCCAAAGCCTGCGGCCATATCCGGGGTGTTGTCCCCCACCTAGTGGACGGAGGAGGGGTTTCCCTCCTCCAATACGCGGACGACACCATAGTCATGGTGGAGGGCTCTGCGTCTGACATCGCCAACCTGAAGTTCCTCCTCCTGTGCTTCCAACAGATGTCCGGCCTCACCATCAACTTCGACAACAGCGAAGTGATGGTCCTCGGCTACCCCTCGGATGATGCTTTGTCCATTGCGGACCGGCTGAACTGCCGCCTGGGCTCCTTCCCCACGACTTACTTGGGGGTGCCCATTAGTGACTCCAGACTCACCGTCGCGGATCTCCGCCCGACGATGACTAGGATGCAGCACAGGGTTGAACCCTGGAGGGGACGCTGGCTGTCGAAAGCTGCCAGGGTGATTCTAATCAACTCCTCGCTTGCCAGCCTTCTCTGGTTTCTCATGAGCTTCTACAGCCTTCATGAGGCCCTCCATCAGGAGGTGGCCAAATACCAGTCGAGGTTCTTCTGGGCTGGTGAGGGCGACAAGCAGAAGTACCATATGGTGAGCTGGCCCGACATCTGCAAACCCAAAGACCAGGGTGGCCTTGGGATCCTGTCATCCCGACGCATGAACATTGCCCTCCTGACCCGATGGCTGTGGCGTATTGCCAATGGGGAGGGAGGCCTCTGGCTCACCATCATCCGTAATAAGTACCTCCGTGGCCAACCTCTTGCCTTTGCCAACGTACGCGTGGATCCTAGTTCTGGCAGTCCGTGATCCAGCTTCTGCCCGTACTACGCATCGGCACATCCATCTCGGTTGGCTCCAGGGCCTCGACCTTGTTCTGGTTCGACCGCTGGCTTGGGGACTCCCCCCTGGCTGCGCGATTCCCAGAACTATTTGCCATTGCGGCTGACCCTCGGGTCTCTGTCGAGACGGCCCTTATTGACTTAGGGCGTCTCACCTTCCGGCGCCCCTTTGGCCCCCTCGAGGTGGCCGCCTGGGACTCCCTCCTCCAAGACATCGCACTTATGCCGATTAACGTCGAGGAGGACCGGGATGTTCTTTCCTGGCGCCTCGAGCCCTCTGGCCGTTTCTCCACGAAGTCCCTGTACGGCGCCATTGCTCCCTCGACGGCCCCGGAACCATTTAGCCTGATCTAGGACATCCGACTTCCGCTGAAAATCAGGATCTTCCTGTGGCAATGGATCCGTGGACGCCTCCCCTCTGGGCTTGAAGTCCTCAAGCGTAATGGCCCGGGTGATGGGATGTGCCCCATCTGTGGCACGATTGAGGATGCTAACCACATCTTTTTCTCGTGCCACTCGGCCCAGTTCCTTTGGGCCTGCTTCCGCGAAACGGTTGGCGGACAGTGGTGTAATACCAACCCCCCCGACCTGCTTGCCGAGCTCAACGCTTCCCCCACTCGCTACCGCCATATTAGATGGTTGTGCGTTGGGGTTCTCGCCTGGACACTTTGGAACATTCGCAATAAGCTTGTTATTCAGAAGGTGCCTCTCCGACGTGCGACTGACGCAATCTTTAAATTGTGTGGCTACCTGCAGCTTTGGCGGCCGCTTAGCCGCCCCCAGGACCGGGACGTCATCACCATCCTCCTCTCCGATCTCCGCTCGATGGCGCTCCGCGTGGCTCCCCCGCTGCCGCCTCCTCCTCCTGAGCCTGACTAGACCGCCTGGCGGCTATATGGCGTGTGTGTTTTGGGTTTAGGGCTTGTTGTGTTGTGCCCTCAGCATTGACCCTTTCTTGTACCTTTTGTTCCTGTGGACTTTCGTGTGTGCGCGTGGTTTTGTGTTGGACCTTGTTGGATGCTTGTGGTGCGGTTGGCTTTATAATATAAAGCGGGGCGAAAGCCTTTTCGGTAACTGTCAGTCTGAAGAAGTTAATTTATCATCATGTTCTTACATGTTTTAGTTGGTCTAACAAGCAAGACGACTCCATATAGTCCTTTTTTTTTTCTAAAGAACACCTCATAATCGACGAGCACACCATACACCACTAAAAATGTAGTGCCAGAAAATCTATAAGTATAATCCAGAAAATATGCAAGCGCGACAAGGAACCTAACCATCTAAACTATGCTTAGTTCGCAGCAAGACGACATATAGTCGAATCTAAATCATGCATATGTTTTTTATGAATCATGTAAGAGGATTGCATGTGAATAAATAGATGGAAAGAAAAGGAGAAGAAACCACACACATACAGAATCTGAGTACTCCCTTCATTTCTAAACACAAGTCTTTTTAGAGATTTTAATATAAACTATATATGGATGTATATAGACATAGTTTAGAGTACAGATTCACTTATTTTACTTCGTATGTACTCCCTCCGTTCCCAAATATTTGTCTTTCTAGAGATTCCAATAAATAACTACATACGCAGTAAAATGAGTGAATCTACACTTTAAAATATGTCCACATACATTCTTATGTTATAGTCCATTTAAAATGTCTAGAAAGACAAATATTTAAGAACGGAGGGAGTAGTTTATATTGAAATGTTTAAAAAGACTTATATTTAGGAACAGAGAAAGTACAAACAACCTCTACTCATGGTATTCGTGAAAGTCTCTGGAAAAAAAAAATCAACGCTTCAAAAGCAGTTTTTGAAGCTTTTTTTTTTGCAGACCTCCATGAACGTCATTCCGGCACAAACAATTACACGCATGTCAAACACTCATCAATGTTTATAGACAAAAAACAGTTTATTTAAGTATTTTGTTTGAATTATAAGATGCATGTGAGCTCGAGCTCACAAACTCCATGTCCTCACAATTGTCCGCACCTCCCCTGCAGGCATACACAAAGGGGGCTAGGGGATCTCTGCGGCCTGTTATTGTGAACTAGGTGTCATTCCACACCTCCTTCTTCCTCCACCACCGGTGCAGGGCCGGCGACTCCAGCATGGGAGCGACCACCAGAGAGGCAAGGTGCCAAGGGTGACGAGAAGGACCAAGGCCAAGAGAGCTCTACGCGGGAACAACGACCACAACTTTCCCATCACCCCCGACCGGCTAGGGGGAACGACGTCTGGATGCGACAAAGTTTGTGCTAGGGAAGTGCACAAAATCCACCACAGATCCGAGGACTTCCCGAGTGAAGTAGGAGGAGGCCTCCAAATTGGACGGAGAAGCCATAAAGAGAAACAACGACCACCGGGGATGAAAGAGGTTATGGTGGCAGATGCCAGTTGGGGGTGCGAAAGGGAGGTGGTGTCGGCCGACGGGAGTGCCAGACGCCAGATGAGGGTGGGAAAAGGAGGTGGTAGCGGACGCCGGGCTGAGAGCATGTACAATTGGAACGCGCAAATGTGACACCCAAAACTTCTGCGGACGAGTCGGGAGGCGTCCGCGGACACCGGCGATCACATCTTGTTTCTCGGCCATTACAACCACACTCCTTATTTCCAAATCCTCATTTCATAATACTCATGGAAGGTCCATTTTGATCTATGTACATTGACATAGAACAAGCTACAAAGTAGCAAACTACTCGTCTTCGGATATGTCGATGACCTTGTTACTGGAGCCGTCGGCCTCGTGGTCGTTCGCGGCAGGGAGAATCGTCAGCGCCTCCTCGTCGTACTCGTCCACGAAGTCTTGCTCCTGCTTCACGTCCGCCTCATGGATAAAGTGGTGGTTCACTACCACCTCGCACTCGGACGGGATGGACTCGAAGATGGCATGACGCTCCGCCACCTCCTCTGCTTGGACGAGCTCGAAATGCACCAGCACATCCTCCGTGGCAAACGCGGCCTCCCCCTCCTCCTCTTCTTGTCCCCTTGTCTAACGCCTCCCCTTCTTCCATCTCCTCCTCCGGCGCCCCCTCCTCCTCTCCGGAGGTAGTTCGGCCGCAATGCAAGCGGTGCGCATCTCTGCCTAGATATCCACCGGGCGCTCTAGAGTTGGCATCTTGTAGTAGGTCACCTTGGTACGGAACAAGGCGGCCGGCGGAACGGCAAGGGCAGAGTGGACTGCTGTTCGGAGAGGTTCGCGGTAGCGGCGCGAATGGGAGGAGATGGGGGGAATGGCGGCGGGCCTAGTGTTAGCCTCGACGTCTGGCTCAAATAGCCAGGTTTGGCCCCTAGGTCGGTGCGCCGAAGCGGCGCCATGAATGTGTCCTCTCCGGTGAGGCACCTAGCGGACCGATGGGTTTTGGCGAGCCTTCCCATATCCATCCCACATATGGGCTTGGTTTAGGGGTGCCCAACAAACCGGACGTTTGGCCTGATACAGGGTGTTCGGTTGGATGACAATTTCATGACCGGGTTGTCCGCCAGGACGTAATAGAGGGTTTTGAAGGATCCAACTGTGGATGCTCTAAGGGGAAGAGGAGCACGCGGTGATTGAAACAGAGAGCTTATAATAAATAACTAATAGTAATATACAACAAATATTAGTCATTTAGGTTTAATAATTATACAGTAATAGATGATAGATAGACAGATGTCAGCATAAGCTAGTGATCTAATGGTTTCAACATGATAGTCCTGGTGTTTATACAACAAACAGCAGAAAATAAGCTACTCCCTCCGTCCCATAATATAAGAAGTAGTTATCTCTTTCAAAAAAAACAAGAAAAGCTAGTGATCTCTTTCTAATGGTTTGGACTTAATAGTGCTGGAGTTTACGACGACAAACAAGAAATACTCCCCATGCTCTGGAGTGGCACACTTCTATATACGGGGGATAAGTAACATTTGCTTCTCCCTTTCACAGCAAAAGGCCAGCCATAAGGGTGCACCGCTACAAAAGAGCATTGCACTGACTCACGCCTGTGATTTCACGCTCAAGCTTAAGCTCTCGCTGCTCGCCCAGCCGTCCTGCACCTGCATGGAGTACTGCAGGTTCCAGAGCACGTCGTCGACGGAAGGCCGGTCGCTCGGGTCACCAGCCGTGCAGTTGAGGGCCACTTCGGTCACCTTGCTGAGGGAGTCCACCGCAAATGTGCCGCGGATCGTCGGGTCGGCCATGTCTTTCAGCATGTCCGGGTCTTCGGCCAGGGCCTCGCTTAGCTACACGGATTGACACAGGACGAAAAAAATTCAGAATCATAATGTAATAATTTGCTCAGGAGTTGTAAGCTTTTGGTGGTAGTATCTTTCAGTGTGATGTGAACATGAAGCTTGAGATTCACCTGGGCTCTCAGGGATTCCAACTCGCTTTGGGACGCCGTCGGTTTGCCTGTGATCACTTCAAGAAGAATTTGGCCGAACTGGTATATGTCATCCTTGTCCCCTTGTTCGGCAGATTGAGCACTGCAAGCAGACAGAATCATAATCATTTTAGGTTACAAGTTGTGCGGCTTAATCAAATCCGCATTCAGTCTCTTGAGTTCCAACAACTAATCATTAGGTTCATGTCTGTTCTCTGTTCAGATAACTAGTAGCTGCCCTAGTTCCAGTTTATTAAGTGCGGATGTCACTTTCTCTCTGCAAGAATACTGTACCTGTAATGGTCGTTTTCTTCCTGGACAGCGAAAGGGTTTTCAGAGAATAGCTGCAAGATAAGAACGGTTACAACATATCTGTCAGCCGACTGAGGAACTTTAACAACATTCTAAAAAAACAAATTGACCAATATTCTAAAAGTACCTTGCCATTCTTGCTGGTCGATATCATCGGGAGACTGAAGCCGCTAATTTTCGAAGTGAGGGTCTTGTCCAGCAGAATATTTTCAATGTTGAGATCATTCTGTACAATGTCCGGGGCAATCGCATTGTGCAAGAACTGGATCCCTCTCGCGATACCAATGGAAGCACAAACCCGCTGCGGCCATTTCAGCATTTCGCGCTTCCTCCACTCTGTGAAGCCATCAGATAGGTAAAGTCAGATGCTTGCAGATATTTGGTTATACATGGTAATGGTACATGTGAAGTCTCCAGCTAATACTTACCGGTAAGATGGCTTCTTAGAGATCCATTTGTTACGCATTCAGAAACGAGGTATACCGAGCTAGCAATAGTAGGATTTTCCTGATCACTGACAACACAATGACCAATGATGCTAACCAAATGGCGGTGGCGGAATTTGGAAATTGTCTCCATGTACTGGGATAGACTCTGAGGAGAATATTTCGGCTTTAGTCTGAGACATCTCACCAAGACTCTTGTACCATCTTGAAGCTGGCCGTTGTAATGCTGCAAGTGGAAAGAGCAATGGGACAGAAATAAATGGTAAAATTAGTCCTGGGAATCCTTCTGGAAGAAAACTATACTGAAAACAGAACCATGGTTGACAATTGCTACAAAACAGAGTTTAACTTCGCTTGATTAAAAAAGAGTGATGATGCACAATAAACTGATGTGACGTATAATATAAATACATAATAAAATCAACTGTTATTTCTGACTCAAGTTCAATTGGAGTCCAATAAATATCAAGGGAAATAATTTTGCTAGTAATAATTATAAAGACTCAAATTGCTAGGATTTGAATAGTCGTTTTTCTGAGTACAAGGTACTTAGGCAGAACCCACACAATGCACACGTCCGATGCACACGATAGGAAAATATTGGAGGCACTACCATCCTCACCTAGTTTGTTGTTCTGCCTAATGCGCGCCATGTGTACTCTGAATATGTGAAATGATTAGGGGTATGAAAGCTATTAAGATTTGAATAACTTAATATAGTATTATTGTTAGTGAAAAAATGAAAGCAATTGCTCCCGGTATGAAGTAATTTAGGACAGTAAAACTGAACCATTTCCCTGCTCTCTCATGCATCCTCGCTCCTGAGCTGTCTGATTTCATGTTTGGGACATCCATAGCCGTCCGATCTGAATTCACATCGCAAATTGGGCTCAATGTCCTAACGGGCTGCTACACCCGTAGCATTTTCAGAGGCCTGTGATTAATCTTCGTTCGCGGGTCCACTGTCGGCCGGTTAAACAGGCATATGGAAGTCGACATTTGCCAGGTTGTCAAGCCCCAATAATACAGAGAATTTTTTTCCTTTGTTTATCAGGTGTATAAGATGTGAACCAAATGCGACTACCATAATAATAATTACATAAGAGGACAATAATTGGCAGCCTATTATTGTACTCTACTATGAATGGAGATGCTTGAGTGGACCATTTGACAAGATCCCATCTGAACGCTAGCAGAGCTGAACATGTTTAACATACAGATTTCAACGACAAAATATGTGCATGGCTATGATCAGGCTATCTGCATTCTGCAGTATATGTTGAACTGAATCGCGCAAAGATTCCACAACTTAAGTAAAACCTTACTACATTTACTGTTCTCATTCCACTATTATGGCTAAAAGGGTTGCGTTAACGCATCACATACCTGTGCAAGGGCACTCTTCTTGATCAAGTTGGAGGAAGCAAAGTTGTCCGTGGCTTCTTGGAGCTCCTCCGCGGTATATACGCGATACGCCGGTACTTCCAGTGTATTTACCATCGCTGCTTGAGATGCATGCCCTGTGAAATGCAGAACATGTTAGGCATATTAGAGCAAATATTATCCTGCAAAATGTTAACTGGTCCCTTGTAAGTCGTTGCTCATTGTTTTCCTTTCCCTTTTTGGCTGTCTGACTTTGCAGCTTTACTTTATCAAAGTCTTCTGTGGAGCAAGGAATAAGGGTCCGTCCCATGTTCTAAAAACTCAGGGTCTAAGTAAGATCCACGATGCTTTGACTTAAGTGAGTAGGCTTGATTCAAAAATAAAATACGCAAGAGGAACTTAAAGCAACCGGCGGTATTCAAAGTTTCAAACTACCCCTTTGAACCATAAATCATACTCATTCATTTCTACAATGCTCCCTTCTTAGATGAACTAGTAGTAGTAAAAAAGAGTACAGTCCAATTGAAGCACACAGTAACAAAATGAAATAAAGCAATCAAAGCAAATGCAGGATGAATTTGTTTATTCTCTTACTCTTATCGGCGGGGGTGGCAATCTTCTGGGCCAGCTTCGTTGTAGCCTTCGCGCCGACCGCCTTCTTCGCCGGCGCTATCAACGGCGACTTCGGCAGGGCCATCACCGTCACCCCGGGGTGCTGCCTCCTCGCCCTCCTCAGCACCACCACCATCACCAGCGCGATGAGCAATGCGCCTGCCACGACGCCGCCCACGATGCCAAGAACCATCCCCACCCCGCCGCCTTTGCCCCCACCCTGCTCGGCGCCGCTCCCCTGCGGCGGCGGCAGCAGCGCGGCGAGCGCCCCCGGGCTGCAATAGGTGCTCGGCCGCTGCAGCTTGGCGTCGCGGAAGCAATTGCCCGCGTCGAGGACCGTGCGCGCCGACGAGTTGGACCGCATGCACGCGGGTCGCGCCCCGATGAGCAGGTTGGCGGAGACGTCGACGAACTCCAGCGTGTCCGCGCACGCCGTGCTCGCCGGCAGTTGCCCGGAGAGCTTGTTGTGCGACAGGTTGATGTGGCGCAGCGCGGGGAGCGCGAAGACGGCGGAGGGGATCCACCCCTCCAGCCGGTTCCGTGACACGTCCAAGAACCGGAGCTGGCCCAGAGAGGCCACCCCCGCCGGGATCTTCCCGGTGAAGTTGTTGCCGGCGAGGACGAGCCTCGCCACGGCCTTCCCGACCTCCGGGAACGCGCCGTCGAGCCTGTTCTGGCCCACGTCGACCTCCTGGAGGAACGCGAGCCCGGAGAGGGACGGCACGGTGCCGTTGAGCCAGTTCCCGGACAGCACGAGGCTCTGCAGCGAGTACATGCGCGCCACCTGCTCGGGGACGGCGCCGTAGAGGTAGTTGGCGCTGAGGTTGAGCGCCTGCAGCGCCCCGAGGCGGAGCAGCTTGGCGCCCGGGAGCGGGCCCCAGAGGCCGAGCGCGACGAGCTCGAGGCGCGACAGCGCCGGGAGGCGGGTGAGCGTGGTGAAGAGCGCGTCGGCAGAGAAGTTGGAGGGCAGCGCGGTGCGCCACACCGGGTCGGGCCGGCGGTCGCCGAGCACGGAGAGCGCCGTGACCTGGCCGGCCGCGCAGGCGACGGTGAGCGACGGCGTGGGCGGCAGCGCGCAGGGGTCGGGCGCCTTGGCCAGCGCCGCCAGCGCGGGAGGGAAGCCGAGGAGGCGGCACATGCGGTAGAGCGTCTTGGCCTGGGAGGACGCGACCGTCGTCTGCGACTGCGACTGCGACTGCGACTGCGAGGTGACAGCGGTGGAAAGGCAGCAGAGGAGCAGCAGGAGGAGCGGGGCGCCGGCCCTGCGAGTGGACGAGGAGGGCGCCATTGCGCCTCGGAAGCCGGGAAGGGTGGTGGGAATGGGAAGTGCTGATGGCGCAATGCCGGAGCTTCAGCTGGTCATCGCGGGGAGGAAGAAAGGAGCACCCAAGGAGGCCGACGGGCGGGGGCAAGTGGCCGCCGTGGAAGAACTACGAGTGCGGTGTGGCGCGAGTGCGTGCCAGCCGAACTAATAAGCACGCGACGCGACTCGCTGCTGCTGTTACAGTTGCCACCGTCGGCCGTCGCTCATTCGCTGTGGCTGACGAGTGGGGTTGACCCACGCGTGGTGGCGAGGCGAGGGTGAGGTGCCGCGGAGCACGTGGCGGGGGCGGCGGTGCGGCGTGTGGCCGCGGGAAGGGAAGGCTCGATCGGACGCGATGTGTTGCGTGTGTGGGTATCGGTGCATGTCACCGGCGCGCGCTTGCGCTTGCGGCCGGGCGAGCTCGCGTCGTAGGCCCACGACGAGTCGGGGCATGGCCACCTGGTGCCTGCAGTAAAGTAAAGCCAGCACAGTGGTAGCACGGGGAAATTAAACCGGGCGCAAGGCTTGGGGCGCGCGCACGCAGGCCGGGGTTTGGGCTGCTGCGATGCGGGGCTACCGGGCTACTCCTACCTACCAGTACGTGCTCGACGTGAAACAGAGGCCACCGGAGCATGCAGCGGCGAGCCGGGATGACGCCGGCGCGCGCTAGGCGCCAGGGGCGTGCGGGGCAGGATCAGGGCAGGTGGGAGTGGGAGAGCCAGGTCGACGCCGTGTATCGGGTCGGGTGCGCTGCTTGTCCCTAGCCAGGGTACCCTCCGGTACCACCAGTAGAGTTACGTCGTAGCGCGCGCTCTGCTCCTGCTGACACAGTGGCAAAATTTTGTTCTCTTCACCATAAACTCAACTGCTTCTCCATACATTAACAGAGCGAACAGGCCAGCTAGCTAGCTTCCAATCTTTTGGCTGATCGGCGTGAATGAGAGCGCCTCCAGCCGCGCCCCAGCCGACTTTTCGACCGCCAGCGTCAAAAAATCGACCCAGTCGCGTTTCCAAGGGCCCAATTTTCGCCGGCTCGAGCCGAAATTGACGCCGGCGGACCCAACCAGAACCCGGTGTGCTGGGGACGCTCGGGGGCGCCGGGCGAATCATTTTTGGCGCGAAAGAGCCGCGGGCCCTCCTTGCCAGCGACTCGTCTCGCTTCTCGCCGCTTCGTCGTCCTCATCGCCTCGTTTCCCGCGGCGAATCAATGCCAAAGCTGCCGCGCCGGTCAGCCTCTGCCATTGATGCCTCACGGACGGCGCAGTGAAGGCGTGACGACGCGCGTCCCCGCGCATGCCACGCGTGCTCGCAGCGCCTCCGCCTATATAAGCCGACCCCAGCGCGCCGGTGGCACGCACAGAGTCTCCACCGCCGACGCGCCCTCTCTCCCCTTCCTCCCTCTCCCCTCACCGTCCCAGTTCAAAGAAATGGCCGAACGATTCCCAGGCGACGGCGCGGCGGCGAACGGCTTCGGCCGCCGCCACCTTCACGAGGACAAAGCTCGGCTCCTCTTCGAGGCCGAGTACCCGGTCCCGCCGGACATGCAGGTGCCCGGGGCGTGGAGAATCAGCGCCGGCGGGGTCCCGGTGCCACCACCACCCACCGGGGCGGTGCGGCGTGCGGAGATCGCGCGTATCCGCGCCTCCCTGCCGCGGGCAGCGAGGGAGGGGCCGCGCTACATCCCCGACAGCCCGCTCTGGTAGCCGTACTTCCGCCACCAACGGCGTCGTGCCCTCCGGCAGGCTCAACTCCGAGGGGCGGCGCTGATGGTGGGGCGTGTCCGGCCGCACGCTGGAGGCCGTCCTCGAGTACATCGAGGGCGGCAACACGCCGATGCTGGAGTACCCCGAGCCCCCGTCCTTCTCTCGCCGCCGTGGGAGCTCATGGACACCGAGGCGCATGGACCTCGGGCGTCCTCCTCCTTGTCCGGTCGGTCGACCGGCTCTCCCTGCCTCCGCCCCGTCAAGCCGGAGCCCCAGGACACGCCTGTCAGCCGGTGCACCCGCAGCTCCGGTGTCCGCATCGCTGACTCCACCCCCGCCTCTGGCCGCCTCGTCCTCGTCGCGCCCAAACAGGAGCCCAGCCTCCCCCCGGAGTACGAGGAGCTAGCCCGGCGCGGCTTCTCCGACGAGGACGCTCTACGGTGGGCGCGCGACGACTACCTCCGCGACGAGATGGTCCGGCAGCGCCGGGCCCTGGAGGAGATCACCGCCCGCAAGCGTGGGCGCGAGGACGAGCACGGCGTCGTGATCCTCGACAGCGACGACGACGAGGACGCCGCCGGACCGTCCAACCCGCCGCGCCAACCGGGGGAGGGTTGCAGCAGGGACGGCGGCCGCGGCGGAGGCGACGACGACGACGGCGGCGCCGACTACACGCGGTTCTACAGCCTCCTCGGCATGTAGAACGGCGATGAGCGGCGAGGCGAGGGAGACGGCGGGCCTAGTAGTGTGTTTTTTTTGTAAAATATTTTAAATATGTATGAACTCTCGCCGTGTTTGGTTGAATTTGGTTTGAACTTGCCGAAATATGTATGAACTCGCCGAAAATGATTGAATTTGTGCCATATTTGTGCCGCACTTTAATTTTCACAAAAATCCGTGGAAGCCGCGACTGGGTGGCATCAAGCCCCCAACGCGCGTTTTGCGCCGATGCGTCCCAGGGGCGATTTTTAGCGCCTCATGGGAGGCCAACGGCCGGAGATGCTCTGAGGTGCGTTTTTCTGATGGCCATTGTTGCATATCGCGCGGCGGTCGAACGCAGTTTCCGGGGTTTCTTCTCTTCGGAAAAGGGAAAACGTCAAGAAGGGATTGATTGCCGAGAGAGGTTGATATTTTCGGCCGTATGAGTATGGCCCAGCTGCAATTCCCACAGCTCATCAGTCTTCCGGCTTGGAGTGTACGTAACTTCCATGTCACGAGTCAACCGAGTAAACTTTGGAATTGGGCTCCCCCGTTGCCGCCCTTTACCAGAAAAGTTAGGCCGGCCCGGCACAGTGGTAGTAGTAGTACGTTCACGCATGCGGCGTGCGCGAAGTGATCAGTGCTTCGCTGGGGACCTGGGGTCAAACCGTCCTGCTCGGTTGCTTCCGCTTTTCATCCATGCATGCATGCATGCATCTCAGCTCTCAAGCCTGGTCCGTCCAGCCCAGAACATTGGCTGTGAAGACGAATGGAAGTTTTGCTTAACAGAAACAGAGAATTGACAGGTGGAAGTTTTGGGTTGGATTTGAAGAAGATCGCGAGTTTGTTAGAGCATCTACAGCCGGGTTCGGCAAATCCGGCCCCTCAAACTCATGCAACTACGTAGATGCATACGCATCGTCCAGCTACTCCATCAAACTACACTAAACATACCATCGGACTACCAAATTTGGCATGTTTGGCAATGATGGAGTTCATCCACGGCTGCTCTTGCCTTCCCGGCGCGCTTGCCGTTCTTCTCGTGGAAGTACCGGTCGAAGACGTGGTACAGATCGAGCCGGATCTCCTCGTCGCCGGAGCTGTCCGCCTTCTCCTCATTATCCTCTCCTTCCCACGGCGGGCCGCCCGGTTCCAGTGGGACTCACAGTCTGCCGACCAGTGATGGGGAAGGAGAGGGATTCCGGCTGCCGGGACCGCGAGTATCCAGCCCCGAAGTACCCGAGAGCCTGGTGAGCCGAAGCTATAGAGACGCGACGGACAGATCCGTCCGCCTACCGAGCGTTTTCCTCCCGGGAGCGATGGAGTGCAATGCGGACTGCCATTGCTGATAAGTCTCCGCCGTATCTACTTTTCCTAACGCGTTTGCTCTTGTTTTGGACTCTAATTTGCATGATTTGAATGAAACTAACCCGGACTAACGCTGTTTTCAGCAGATCTACCATGATGTTGCTTTTGTGCAGAAATAAAAGTTCTCGGAACGGAACAAAACTTTTTGGAGAATTATTGTGCAATAAAAGAAAAATACTGGAGCCAAGAACCACCGGAGGGGGGCCCCTGGTTGAGCACAACCCACCAGGGCGCGCCACCCACTCCAGGCGCGCCCAGGTGGGTTGTGCCCAACTGGTGGCCCCGCATACCCTGATCCCAACTCCATAAATACCTATATTTGGAGAGAAAAATCAGGGAGGAAGAATTATCGCGTTTCACGAGACGGAGCCGCCGCCACCTTCTGTTCTTTATCGGGAGGCCAGATCTGGAGTCCGTTCGGGGCTCTGGAGAGGGGAATCTTCGATCTTCGTAATCACCAACCCTCCTTCATCGCCAATTCCATGATGCTCCCCACCGAGAGTGAGTAATTCCTTCGTAGGCTCGCCGGCCGGTGAGGAGTTGGATGAGATTCATCATGTAATCGAGTTAGTTTTGTTAGGGCTTGATCCCTAGTATCCACTATGTTCTAAGATTGATGTTGCTATGACTATGTCATGCTTAATGCTTGTCACTAGGGCCCGAGTGCCATGATTTCAGATATGAACCGTTTATGTTTTCACCATTATGTCTATGTTCTAGATCCGATCTTGCTAGTCATATGCACATGCTATGTGTTATGATCCGTAAACCCCGGGTGACAATAATCAGGATACTTTCCGGTGATGGCCGTAGTTTGAGGAGTTCATGTATTCACTATGTGTTAATGCTTTGTTCCAGTTCTCTATTAAAAAGAGACCTTAATATCCCTTAGTTTCTTTATGGACCCCGCTGCCACGGGAGGGTGGGACAAAAGATGTCATGCAAGTTCTTTCCATAAGCACGTATGACTATTTACGGAATACATGCCTACATTATATTTATGAACTGGAGCTAGTGTCGTATCGCCCTAGGTTATGACTATTATATGATGAATATCATCCAACGAATTCACCGATCCAATGCATACGAATTTTCCACATATTGTTTTTGTTAAGTTACTACTGTTGTTGCTACCATTACACTTGCTACAAAATCATTGCTATCACTGTTAGCGTTACTGTTACTATCATCACTACTATCAACACTATCATATTACTGTGCTACTGATCCTATTGCTGCAGATATTTAATCTCCAGGTGTGGTTGAATTGACAACTCAACTGCTAATACTTGCAAATATTCTTTGGCTCCCCTAGTGTCGAATTTATAAATTTGGGTTGAATACTCTACCCCCGAAAACTGTTGCGATCTCCTATACTTGTGGGTTATAAATTGCCTCCTCCAACCCGCACGGGAAGACACCCCGGTCGACGGATCCTGACTGGTCGGAGTCTGATCCGCTGCCTACCATGGCGGAGAAGGCCGGAAACCGTCGGAGGTGAGCTTGAGTGGCGGAGGGGACTGGAGGGGACTGGAGTGAAGTGGCTAGAGTTTGCTCCGGCGAGCGGATGGAGACAAATATATGTGGGGTCGGTTGGGCCAGCATGGGTCGGGTCCGACGTGGCCGGTGTGCCCGGGCGCCCCCATATCCGCCCCATATTTGGGTTGGATATGACGGATGCCAATCAGCCCGGACGTTTGTGGCGTCCGTCTAGGTCGAAAAATTGTGACCGATCATTGAGCGAGCAGGCCGCCCGGGCGTTTGAGGAGCGTTTGGGGCACCTGGCTGTAGATGCTCTTATGCATGCATGACTAAAATGCATTCGTGTCACGATAAGTGAAACCCCACAATTTTACGATTCATGGCATTTTACACCGTATCGAATTTCTGACAGTGGCAAAAAACTAAGCTACTTTTTGAGCACGTTTTGACGGGGATGATCCTTCTCAGGCCGAGAACGGTGATGACTCAACATTAATAGCAGTTAACAGCCTTTGACTGCTCCATCGGAAGAAGATTGGTCGAACCCGAGCTCTCTCTCTCTCGCACTCCCCTCATTCCTTCTCCCTCACCTCTCTCGAGGGGCATGGCAGCGGCAGGATGTGTCAAAGGCGGCGTCGGATCCATCGGCGAGGGCGTGATGGGGATAGAGCATGAAGCGCGCGTGGGGTGGTGGTGGTGTGGCATGAGGGCACCGACGAGGAGGAGGAGGATTGATGTGGCAGCAACCTATTCCGTTCATCGTTGCCCTTGTCGGCGGCGGCGGATGTCGCCTACAGGTGGTGAAGGCACCCACAGCAAATGCGCCCGCCTACGTGAGCTACATTCCCCTCTCGAGCTCTCCCCTCTATATATATATCCATTTCGTTGTTGCAAATTGGGGTTCCATATTTGGAAAGTAGGGTTTGATGATTGATACTAGTTTATGGAAGTTTCTGAATCCTGTTTGACTTAATTTAGAGTTCTGAAATAGCGTTTCAACCTGTCTAACTGGGTGCCTTCCAATGATGAATTATTCTAGTATGGAGCTAGTATTGTTGTGTATGAATTATTCTAGTATAGAGCTAGTTAGCTATGTTAGTGATTGATAGATGCATTTTGCATATGAATTATTCTTGTCACTGAATGTAACATAAACTAAATGCCACTACTGAATTTGCAGGGTGGTGTACACTGTGGTGTTGTGTAGGGGGTAGACGAGTTAAATTTGGGTTGAGTGGTGCAGTGGACAAGTTGACCATAGATGGAGCAAGTGAGTGTACATGGTTTTAAGTGATTTGACTGATGGGAGGTGTTCAAAGTTGTGTTGATTCAGTGCGGAATAAAGACAACAAGTGTGATTCAGTGGATAACTTGCATTACTAATGTTGGGGATATTACCACTGGGCGTAAACCGTCTAGGAGAGGCCGGGTTAACCCCATAAGTAGTTCATCTGTATCTGAATGAAGACAGACGGTGACGCTTCATGAAGGCCCAGGGCCCAAAGCCGGTTTAAGGCCTGTAGACACAAACCGGCATTGATATGTAAACTTGTGTTGTAAGATATAAGTAGCAGAGACCGAGCCGGACACGATTATGAGCCGACCTTGGAGTCTGTAAACCGACGGGCGTCAACCCATGTATATAAGGGGACGACCCGACGGCTGTTCAAGGACAACAGACAACAACTCGAGACTCAGGCAAAGCGTATTCGCTCCCTGGTCATTGAAACCCCATCAATTCCATCACAACTAGACGTAGGCTTTTACCTTCATCGTAAGGGGCCGAACTAGTATAAAACTCTCTTGCGTCCCTTGTCCGCTTTAACCCCTTTAAGCTAACCTGTGGCGATGGCTCCACGACTAAGTCCTTTCTCTAGGACATCTGCCGTGATAAAACCACGACAGTTGGCGCCCACCGTGGGGTTATCGCACGATGGTTTCAAGTTCTTGGAGGGCAACTTCAAAGGACTCAAGGGTTACGCTGTGGGCCGGATGACCAAGAGTCATCGCGGCAAGCTCTACATCGACGATGCAGGCTGGGGCCCTGAGGCCGGCTCAATCGAGTACGGGTACCGGGTCCCCTTTGGTGGCATACACGTTTTCATTGGCAAGATCGGCGAACCGGGCCCTGAGCCGGACATCTGCACCAACCTCGTCGAAACGGCTCAGCGTGCAAGATCTGCCCGGGTCAAGCCTGTCATGAAGCGTGCCTTCGTGGGAGTTGTCCATGGAGGGGAATCTGAGGATAGATCGGAATCTGGTGGTGAGACCGTCGTTTATTCCGGCGACGAGTCATCAACCGGAGAGACCGAGTCGTTATATCAGTTACAAGATGGCCGGATTGGGGGCTATTCCGATGGCGACAGTATTCCGGACCCCTTTGATCTGCCAAACCGGGTTGCGATCTTCATGGCCGGTACGCAACCGGTGCTCCACTCTTCGACTGCAGCGGCGATGATTTCCGGATCGGCAGCGGCAGCAGCGGCCGGGGCAGGAGGCCCTGTGCGACCGCCAGCTCAGGTTCTATCTGATTTGTTTGACGCATTGGCAACGCTGATGGCGGAGGTTAACCTGGCGGACTAGGATGCGCACAATGCGGAAATCGCGAAAGTGAAAGATCAGATCACCCAGGCCAAAGCCGACTTAGCAGCTGAGGATACCAGGATAGCCGCAGAGCGGGCCGCTTTGGATGCACAAGCTTACCGGATTATGCTGGATCAGAGTGCGTCGAACGAAGTCCTGAAGAGGAGGCACCGATCTCGCCTGCCGCCGGTTTATGACGCTAGAAATCTTTTTAACACCCCAGGAGCAGGGACCAGTAATCCGCCGGTGGTAAACCGGGCGGAGGCACCTGGAGCAGGAGCGCCGGTTCAGCCATGTTTGGTGGATCCGCCTCGTCAGAACAACATTGTAGCACCGCATGTCCCCACGCCACCGGGTCATTATTCTAACCTGATGGACAACATTGTCGCTGCCGCTTCACGGCTGGCGGCCATCCCGATCGAAGGCGATTCTCCGGCGACGGTCGAGACGCGTCGGGTTAAGGAGCTTCTTCAGACAGCTTTGGTTCAACAGGAGGCTTATTCATACAGTCGCGATCGGATTCATTCCACTCCCCGTCCAAGCCGGAGTTACAACAGGCGTATGGATGAACCGGCAGTGTCAAGCAATGCGCGGAACCATGATCCGCCCCATGGCAATAACCCGGCGGGTGGTGCTGGTGATGCTCAGGAGGTGGTGGACCGGGCTCGGGCACGCAGGGAGGCCGAGATAGCAGCGCAGCATGAAGCCCGTCAGCTTACTTCGGTTCGTCCAAAAACATCGGTGGAACCAGGAGTTACCTCTAGTTCATTGGGAGTGGCATGTCTTGTCCCAGCGTTGCGCAATGTGCACCTGCCTAAGGATTTCAAGGGCCCGCGCAAGGTGCCGAATTACACCACCGATTTATCCCCTGAAACATGGGTCGAAAGCTATGAGATGGCCATGGAGATGCTGGATGTGGATGATGCGGCATGTGTGAAATACTTCACCATGATGTTAGAAGGGCGGCCCGCACTTGGCTAAAGAGCTTACCGGCTAATTCTATCAGGTCATGGGCCGAGTTGAGAGCCCAGTTTATTCAGAATTTCAAGGATACATGCAAGCAGCCCATATCGATTGTGGACTTAGCTGCCTGTGTCCAGGAAGAAGGAGAGTCAACAACCCATTGGGTCCGCCGGGTTTCAGAGATTTTGCATTCATCAGACCGCATTAACGCTGACACCGCAGTTTTAACATTGGAAGGCAATTGCCGGTTTGAACCCCCTGAAGTTGAAGTTGGGATGGCTAAAACGTCATTGTAATGACATGGGAACCCTCATGGCTGCACTGGTGAAGTATGCCGACTCTGATAGTACCGAGGATCCCGAGTCTGACGATTATAAGACAGGGAAGGGAAAGAAGAGCGGCAACGCCAAGGGGCATCACCACAACCCGTCGGATCATGGAAACGACGGCAAGCGTAAAGCGGACCACGGTTTAGAATTTGTGGCTAATACTAATACACATGACAAGGGTCAGCGGCGTAAGGGTAAACCGCCCCAGCGCGGTGGAAAGCCAAACCCTAATCCGGACCGTTTGTCTTATCTGTTGAACCAGCCCTGTCCAAAGCATGGGACGAAGGAGGAACCGTCTACGCACCTCTGGAAAGATTGTTACATCATGCAAGAGTTCAAAAATTCTGATTCTTTCTGGTATGATCATGGATCAGGGGGCGGTTCGGGCTCCGGTTCTCATGGGCCGGGTTATGGCGGAGGAAATTCCGGTTCTGGCTTCCACGGCAATCAGGGTGGACATAACAATCAAAGTAATCAGGGTAACCAAGGTGGCTATAATCATCAGGGTAATCAGCAGCAGCAGCAGCAGTCGGGTTACCAGAGCAACCCGAAGCAGTTGAATAGCGGACAATATCATGTCTTCACCACTAGCTTGGACAAACGCGATCAGAAGCTTCATAAAAGGGCGGTGAATGCTGTTGAACCGGCGGTGCCTCGTATTTGCGCTGGTCCGAGCAGCCGATTGTGTGGAGTAGAGAAGATCATCCACCCCGGGTTGACAATCCGGGTCATCTGGCTCTGGTGGTGGCACCTCAAGTGGGAGGTTATAAGTTCACTAAGGTACTCATGGATGGAGGGAGTAGTATCAATATCCTTTATTATGAAACTTTCCGTCGCATGGGGTTAACAGATAAAAATCTTAAACCGTCCAATACGGTGTTCCATGGTGTGGTGCCTGGTAACTCGACATATCCTGTTGGTAAGATAGCTCTGGAGGTGGCTTTTGGAGATGAGCATGACTCGAGATCAGAAACCTTGACCTTTGAAGTGGTGAAAATCAGCAGCCCGTACCATGCCCTATTTGGATGGCCAGCTTATGCTAAGTTTATGGCATGACCTTGTTATGTCTATATGCAGCTCAAGATGCCGGGTCACAAGGGAACTATAACCGTGCATGGGAGCCGCAAGATTGCTCTGGAGTGTGAAGAAGGTGATGCGGCTTATGCTGAGTCGGTTTGTGCAACAGAAGAGTTGAAGTTTTACAAAGACAATGTTGATCCGGCAGATATGACTTCATTAAAGAAACCAACTACAGAGCATGATCCGGCCCTGGAGTTTAAATCGGCTGATGAGACTAAGCTTGTTGACTTCGTACCTGGCGATTCGTCCAAGCAGTTTAGCATCAACGCTAACTTGGATCTGAAATAGGAAAGCGCGCTCATCGAGTTCATCCGTGAGAATCGGGACATCTTCGCATGGAAGCCTTCTAACATGCCTGGTGTACCGAGAGAACTCGCTAAGCACACTCTCAATGTTGATCCTAAGTATAAACCGGTCAAGCAGTTTCTCCGCCGGTTCAATGAAGAAAGACGCAAGGCTATTGGAGAAGAAGTAGCCAGGCTCTTGGCGGCTGGATTTATCGTTGAAGTATTCCATCCTGAGTGGTTGGCTAATCCGGTGCTGGTCCTCAAGAAGAATAGCACTTGGCGTATGTGTGCAGACTACACAGATCTTAACAAAGCTTGTCCAGCAGATCCTTTTGCCCTTCCCCGTATTGATCAAATTATTGATGCTACGGCGGGTTGCGAGCGTTTAAGCTTTTTGGATGCATATTCTGGTTATCATCAGATCAAAATGGCAGTTAAGGACCAGGAGAAGACACCTTCATAACTCCCTTTGGAGCCTTCTGCTATGTGTCCATGCCCTTTGGGCTCAAGAGTGCCCAAGCGACTTATCAACGGTGTGTGAAGAATTGTCTTCATAAACAGATCGGCCGTAATGTTCACGCCTATGTGGATGATATTGTGGTAAAATCAAGGAAGAAGGAGACATTGATTGATGACTTGAAGGAAACCTTTGATAACCTGCGGGTTTATAAAATGATGCTTAATCCGGCCAAGTGCGTCTTTGGTGTACCTGCACGCATGCTCTTAGGATTTTTGGTGTCTAACAGGGGCATTGAAGCTAATCCGGAAAAGATCAAAGCCATCACCTCCTTGGCTAAACCGAAGTGTATCAATGATGTTCAACGCCTGGCAGGCCGGATTGCCGCGTTGAGCCGGTTTATCAGTTGCCTTGGCGAGAAGGCCATCCCTTTGTATCAGATGCTAAAGAAAATGGATAACTTCGTCTGGAGTGACGCCGCTAATGAAGCATTTGAAGACTTAAAGCGGCAACTAGCTAATCCGCCGATTCTCGCTGCTCTGGTTGACAAAGAACCATTGTTGCTATATGTGGCAGCTAACGCTCGGGCTGTTAGTGTGGCTATTGTGGTGGAGCGCAAGGAGGTAGGAAAGGAATATCCGGTTCAGCGGCCGGTTTACTATATCAGTGAGGTACTTATTGAGTCCAAGCAGAGGTACCCGCATTGGCAGAAATTGGTGTATGGCATTTTTATGGCAAGCCGGAAGCTCAAGCAGTATTTCCAAGGTCATCCTATCACGGTGGTCAGTTCTGCTCCGTTGGGAGATATAATCCAGAACAGGGAAGCAACTGGCCGGATTGCTAAGTGGGCTATAGAGCTCGGGCCTCACGGGTTGAAATACATACCCCGAACGGCGATCAAATCTCAGGCACTTGTGGATTTCATCAATGATTGGACAGAATTACAAGCGGCAGAGGAGAAGCCGGATCACACTTATTGGACTATTCATTTTGATGGGTCCAGGCAATTGGAAGGCTCGGGGGCTGGAGTCGTATTAAATTCCCCACGAGGTGATAAGTTTCGTTATGTTCTCCGTTTAATGTTCCCTTGCACTAACAATGCAGCTGAATATGAAGCTTTACTCCATGGTATTCGGATGGCTAAGGAGATGAACCTAAGCCGAGTTAAGTGCTTCGGTGACTCGGATCTGGTGGCTCAACAAGTGTCCGGCACTTGGGATTCCAAGGACCCACTTATGGCAGCATATCGTCGTGAGGTGGATATTGTTGCAGGTCACTTTAAAGGTTATCAGGTGGATCATGTGGACCGGCGGAAGAATGAAGCGGCGGACGCTTTAAGCCGCCTGGGTTCCCAACGTAAACCGGTTCCACCTAATGTCTTCCTGGATGTTTTGCATAATCCGTCCGTCAAGCTCCCTGGTGAAGAGGATTTGGCTGTTCCTGATCCAGAGGTTCAGTTGGTGGCGGCTCTTCATGTTATCCCGGATTGGACGGTTCCGTATCTAGCATATATGAACCGGGGCGAGTTACCAGAGGATGAAACTTTGGCCAGGCAGATAACCCGGCGGTCCAAGTCCATGACTATCATCAATGGAGAGTTACATCATTGCAGTGTGACAGGGGCGTTTCAACACTGTGTGTCTCCTGAGGAAGGCCGTGAAATTTTGCGTGAGATCCACGAAGGAGATTGTGGTCACCACGCCGGTTCAAAATCTTTGGTGGCCAAGGCGTTTCGTCACGGTTTCTATTGGTTGACAGCTCATGCTGATGCCGAAGACTTGGTCAAAAGATGTGACGGCTGTCAGAAATTCTCAAGGCGCGCTCATGTACCGGCTCAAGAGTTGAGGATGATTCCAATCACCTGGCCGTTTGCAACTTGGGGGCTGGATATGGTTGGGCCTTTCAAGAGGTCCAAGGACAAGAAGACCCACCTTTTGGTGGCGGTTGATAAGTTCACAAAGTGGGTGGAGGCAGAGCCAGTTAGTAAGTGTGACGCAGCCACGGCGGTTCAATTCATCAAAAAGGTGATCTTCCGGTTTGGCTTTCCACACAACATTATAATAGACAATGGTACCAATCTGTCAAGGGTGCCATGGAGGAGTTCTGTCAACGTGAGCACATCCGGCTTGACGTGTCATCAGTGGCTCACCCCCAGTCCAATGGTCAAGCGGAGAGGGCCAATCAAGAGATCTTGAGAGGCATCAAACCCCGGCTTATGGTTCCTTTGCAACGGACGCCGGGTTGTTGGGTTGAGGAGTTACCTTCTGTGTTATGGAGCATCAATACCACACCCAACAGATCGACAGGATACACACCATTCTTCATGGTTTACGGAGCGGAAGCAGTTCGTCCTAGTGACATCCGTCATGACTCGCCTCGTGTAGCGGCATATGTTGAAGCTGACAACGAGAAGGCACGGCAGGAAGCTCTTGACCTGTTAGATGAGGAACGTGACATGGCAGCACCCCGTTCGGCGATTTATCAGCAAGATCTGCGTCGTTATCATAGTCGCCGGGTTAGAACCATAACCTTTCAAGAAGGTGATTTGGTGCTTCGGCTCATCCAGGATCAGACAGATATGCACAAGTTATCCCCCCCTTGGGAAGGACCCTTTGTGGTCAGCAAGAATCTACACAATGGGTCATACTACCTAATCGATGTTCGAGAGCGCAAAGACTCACGTAAATCGGAGGAGGAGACCAACCGACCGTGGAATATTGCTCATCTTTGGCCTTACTATACTTGAGCTATAGGCTCTGCTTATGTACATATTTTGACAATGTATATATTATGATCAATACAATAAACCGGAACCTCAGCTAAAGCGGGGTATCTGTTGTTTTTCTTACATCATGTGTGGTTACATGGAGCTTACAAAGTGGCGTGCGGTTTACCCCTTGATTTAGCTTCTCAAAGCTTCATATTAGATCACTTGGGGGCTTGGTCGTATCCGAACCATAACTACACCTCTTGATCGGCGTAATGCCACAGCATCACTTGGGGGCTTGGTTGTATCCGAACCATAGCTACACCTCTTGATCGACGCAATGCCACAACATCACTTGGGGGCTTGGTCGTATCCGAACCATAGCTACACCTCTTGATCGGCGTAATGCCACAGCATCACTTGGGGGCTTGGTCAAACCCGAACCATAGCTACACCTCTTGATCGGCGTAATGCCACAGCATCACTTGGGGGCTTGGTCGAACCCGAACCATAGCTACACCTCTTGATCGGCGTAATGCCACAGCATCACTTGGGGGCTTGGTCGAACCCGAACCATAGCTACACCTCTTGATTGGCGTAATGCCACAGAATCACTTGGGGGCTTGGTCGAACCCGAACCATATCTACACCTCTTGATCGAATTTGGGGCCTGGCAGCCCGTGAAAAGCCTCGAATGCAACGGTTTTATTTGCCTTTTGCTGTGTTCTCTTTCTTTTGATAAGATTTGTGATGTTTTCAAACCGGTGTTTATCAACCCGATTAGGCTGGCAACTACAAGTTGTCAGTACATAATCAAGTTATAATCCGGAGACTATCAGCCCGGTCTGGTTTTGACTCAAAGTCACCAGTATGGAATAAACCGGTGTGAAAGATCGTGGATGTCGCCTAGAGGGGGGGTGAATAGGCGCTTTAAAATAATTACGGTTGAGGCTTGAACAAATGTGGAATAAACCTAGCGGTTAATTTGTCAAGCACAAAACCTACAACAACTAGGCTCACCTATGTGCACCAACAACTTATGCTAAGCAAGACAAACTACTTAGGTGATAGCAAGATATATGACAAGAAACAATATGGCTATCACAAAGTAAAGTGCATAAGTAAAGGGCTCGGGTAAGAGATAACTGAGGCACGCGGAGACGACGATGTATCCCGAAGTTCACACCCTTGCGGATGCTAATCTCCGTTTGGAGTGGTGTGGAGGCACAATGCTCCCCAAGAAGCCACTAGGGCCACCGTAATCTCCTCACGCCCTCGCACAGTGCAAGATGCCGTGATTCCACTAAGGGACCCTTGAGGGCGGTCACCGAACCCGTACAAATGGCAACCCTTGGGGGCGGTCACCGAAACCCGTACACTTTGGCAACCCTTGGGGGCGGTCACCGGAACCCGTCAAATTGCTCGGGGCGATCCCCACAACCTAATTGGAGACCTCGACGCTTGCCTGGAGCTTTACACCACAATGATTGAGCTCTGAACACCACCAACCGTCTAGGGCGCCCAAGCACCCAAGAGGAACAAGCTCAAGGGTACCAAGCACCCAAGAGTAATAAGCTTCTCAACTTGTAACTTCCACATATCACCGTGGAGAACTCAAACCGATGCATCAAATGCAATGGCAAGGGCACACGGAGTGCCCAAGTCCTTCTCTCTCAAATCCCACCGAAGCAACTAATGCTAGGGAGGAAAATGAGAGGAAGAACAAGAAGGAGAACACCAAGAACTCCAAGATCTAGATCCAAGGGGTTCCCCTCACATAGAGGAGAAAGTGATTGGTGGAATGTGGATCTAGATCTCCTCTCTCTTTTCCCTCAAAAACTAGCAAGAATCCATGGAGGGATTGAGAGTTAGCAAGCTCGTAGAAGGTCAAGAATGGGGGAAGAACACGAGCTCAAAGGATAAGGTTCATTGGGGAAGAATACCCCCTTTTATAGGAGGGGGAAAATCCAACCGTTATGCTCACAGCCCGCACCGAGCGGTACTACCGCTCCTACGAGCGGTACTACCGCTAGGGCGGCAGAAGCCCAATGAAACAACACTGCAAACGGGCAACAGGGCGGTACTACTGCAGGAGCAGTACTACCGCCTGCCCTTGCGGAACTACCGCGCGACCACGGAAGTAAAAATAACTGTCGTGCCTACAACCGCTGGAGCTAGCTACGAGAAAAAGGCGGCATGGTACTACCGCTCACAGGGAGCGGTACTACCGCGCAAGGGCGGATGTAAAAAATTACATCCGCGCCTACTACCGCACACAATCAACGACAGGATGCGAGGCAGCGGTACTACCGCTCACCAGGAGCGGTACTACCGCGTAGGACGCGGAAGTAAAAAATTACTTCCGCGCCTACTTCCGTGCGCACCAGCGTTCTGGGCTAGAGGTAGCGGTACTACCGCTCACAGGAGCGGTACTACCACTGGCCCCTGCGGTACTACCGCTCCCTTGAGCAGTACTACCGCATGCCACAGAGGCTTTAGCACTTGGATGCCTTCAAAACGCAGCTAAAGACAACAGATGGATCCAATAAAACCAGAACTGCCATAACTTCTGCAAATGAGCTCCGAATTGAGCAAACTCAAGCTTGTTGGATACAAGACAACGAGTGGCATCAAAACAGTGGAGGAGGTATGCCTAACACATAGAGGAGTGAAACCTCCAATAGAGAAGAACCCGCATAACCTCCAACATCGAAAACATCATAGAAGATGCAAGTGAACTCCGTTTTCGATGAACTCGAGCTTGTCAACAAGATGACAAAAAGCTCCAAAACTCACAAAGATAAGCAAACAATAACCAAGAACGACGATGCAAGGATGCAATGGTTTGAGCTCTCTACGAATGATACGATCAAGCTACTCATCGAGAGCCCCCCTTGATAGTACGGCAATCGATCCTATAACTCGGTCTCCCAACTACCATCATGAGACCGGTAAAATAGAAAACCTATCAAGGGCAAACCTTTGCCTTGCACATGGTCCACTTGAGCTATATGAAGACGATCTTGACTCCCTCAAGTTGGACCACCTTTCTTGATTGCGTTGGCTCGATGAAGACTAGTTGATTGCTCCCCCATACTCCACTATGGGTGAGCCACTCTTCCGCACATCTTCACAAGTCCATTGTCACCACAATGGACGAGAAGCTTCAAGCATTTGATCTCTTCGTGATGCTTCCTTGAACTTGCACACCGCAACCTAACCCCACAAAGAACTCTCACGAAGATCATGGGTTAGTACACAAAGCGTAATTGACAATGCTTACCATACCATGGGATCGCTTGATCCCTCTCGGTACATCTTCTACGCTTTGTGTGTTGATCAACTTGATTCACTCTTTTACTTAGTCTTGATCAACCTCTCACAAGACCAATCTTTAGGTAATTCCTTGAATAGCACCTTGGTCATCACAAACTCTCCTTGAAACCAACAAATGTACTCCAAGAAAAGCCTATGGACCAAACCTTCAAATATAACTCAAGGCAACCATTAGTCCATAGAGATTGTCGTCAATTACCAAAACCAAACATGGGGGCACCGCATGTTCTTTCACGGTGTTTATCACAACCCGGAACGGTTTTATTTTAAATCGGCATCATATAACAGGAGTTACTTTTACTCCGGATTAGGGTTATTACCCTCATTACAAGGTTGGTCAGCCAACACTATGCCTAAAGGTCACAGGTATCATATGTTTCCATATTTGGTTATCTTTTACAACCTTGCACTACCGGAATCAGCTAATTTGCCATCTGCCAGCTCTTTGCCGTCTGCTAGCTGACGGCAAAGAAGCTCTTTGCCATCAGCTACACGTAAGCGGACGGCAAAGAAAAGGCTGACGGCAAAGAAGCTCTTTGCCATCAGCCACCTCTTTGCCGTCCGCCAGCAGACGGCAAAGAATCTTTGCCGTCCGCTGGCAGACGGCAAAGAGTGTGGTGGCCCCCACCCCCCGCTCGTTTGAAAAAAACTTAACGGCCCACCTCTTTGCCGTCCGCTAGTAGACGGCAAAGAGGCAAAAAGGCGGACGGCAAAGGCTGGCTGACGGCAAAGAGGGCACTTGCCTAACGGCAGGTACCCCCCGCCCGTTACTCACTTCGTCCTCGCGCGCCCTTCTCCTCCGACCCCGCCGCCGCCGCCGCCGCCCGCCGCCCCGTCGCCCCGCCGCCCCACCGCCCCGTCGCCCCCCCGCCCCGGCCCCCCGCCGCCCCGCGCCCCACCGCCGCCCCGGCCCCCCGCCGCCCCGCGCCCCCCGCCGCCTCCTCCACCGCCCCGCCCCGGCCCCCCCGCCGCCCCGGCCCCCCGCCGCCCGGGCCCCCGCCGCCCCGCCTCCTCCACCGCCCCGCCCCGGCCCCCCGCCGCCCCGGCCCCCCGCCGGCCGGGCCCCCGCCGCCCCGCCTCCTCCACCGCCCCGCCCCGCCCCCCCGTCGCCGGCCCCTCCCCGACCCGTCGCCGCCCCCCACAGTGAGCCCCTCGATCCCATTTTTTTTCTGTTTTTTTGTTTTTTTTCTGTTTAGATAAGGTTTTTTAGTTTAAGTTTTTTCAGTTTAGAATTAATTAGTGTAGGTTATTTAGTTTAATTAGTTTAGGTTTAATTAGTTTAAATAGTTTAGTTTTAATTAGTTTAGGTTTTTAGTTTAGGTTTAGGTTAAGTAGAAGGGGGAAGAAGAAGAAGAAGAAGAAGAGGAGGAGGAGGAGGAGAAGAAGAAGAAGAAGAAGAAGAAGAAGAAGAAGAAGAAGAAGAAGAAGAAGAAGAGGAGGAGGAGGAGGAGGAGGAGGAGGAGGAGGAGGAGGAGGAGGAGGAGGAGGAGAAGAAGAAGAAGAAGAAGAAGAAGAAGAAGAAGAAGAAGAAGAAGAAGAAGAAGAAGAAGAAGAAGAGGAGGAGGAGGAGGAGCAGGAGGAGAAAGAAGAAGAAGAAGAAGACGGGGGATGAGAAGAAGTAGAAGTAGTAGAAGAATGAGAAGACCCCCTGACCCCCCAACCCCGACACCACACCCCGACACCACACCCCGACACCACACCCCGACACCTCGACCCCGACACCGACACGGCACCCCGACCCCGACCCGGCACCCCGACCCCGAGACCCCGACACGGCACCCCGAGACCGACACGACACCCCGACCCCGACACGGCACCCCGAGACCGACACGACACCCCGACCCCCGACACGACACCCCCGACACCCCGACACCCCGACCCCGAGACCCCGACCCCGACCCCGACCCCGACCCCGACACCCCGACCCCGAGCCTGACCCGACACCCCGACCCCGACACCGACCCGGCACCCCGACCCGACACCCCGACCCCGAGACCCCGACACCGACCCGGCACCCCGACCCGACACCCCGACCCCGAGACCCCGACCCCGACACGGCACCCCGAGACCGACACGACACCCCGACCCCCGACACCTCCCGAAAAGGTGTTCTTTGGCCTTCCAGAAGCCGACGGGGTCATATATTTGTGAATTATTAGTTAGTTCATATATCTTTCGATTTTGTTATGAAAAACATCATATATAATTGTGTTGATCGGGTAGTTTTAAATGTGCAGTTGTTTCATCGCTGCGAGGTTTGGTGTTCGACGACCTCGCCGTGCGTTTGACGAGCTCTGCCCCTTCGTTCGTGGGTGAGCACAAATGACATGTCCTCCTCCCCCATTAATTATTTGATCTATTCCGATGAAACTTGATAGCTAGATATATATGTGTCTTGAATCATCAGTATGCGTAACCAATATGTTTCTCCCGTTCGAAAGCGTCATAGTTATAAATATGCATGCATTTGCATATTTATAACCTTGATTCTTTCGAATTGTCCAACGCTATCCATGGACAGCCCGAGTATGTTTAGATTGGGTTCGTTTTCCCATATGCTTTGCTCCGGATCCGACGCATAAATTTCGTCAGTGCCTCCCCTGTTGTTCTCCGGGTACACATCCTCTCTGTTTATTGCAGAGACGTGTATCAGGAGAACAGCGGGGAGGTGCTGCCGAAATTTTGCGTAGGATCCGGGGCATAGCATGGGAAAATGAACCCAATCTAAACATACTCGGGTGGGATTAGGACCTATCATTACCTATTAGAGTGTAGGTTGCATGGACGTAATAAAATTGACAAAGTAGATCAACTGATGAATACATACATGCTGAATTATATATATATATTTGTTGTGTGTCTAGTAGCTCTGAAAGTCAAGATGAGTGATCGTGCGTGGATGTACACCGGTCACACTGGTCAGAACAAATGGAGCACTGAATGGTTCACAAAAACCAAGGGGTTTGTGCGAGCCGCATTTGCAAATGGCCAGAGGAAAACCTGGTGCCCCTGTTTACGGTGCGGCAATTGGGAAAAGAGGACAGAGGCTGAAATGGGCAAACACCTGCAGAAGAGTGGTTTTACGCCCGATTATACGGTGTGGACATTTCATGGTGAGTCTGCCCAACGTGACCGAGCTGAGGTGGATCGTCGTCGCACCGACGAGCATGGTACCGGGATGGAAAACATGGTGCAAGACTTTGATGATGCTCGGGATTCGGACGAGGAGATGGAGGAATCTGCAAAGGCCTTCAATGAAATGTTGGAGTCTTCAAAACGTCCGCTCCATGAGCACACTGAGCTTTGTCAGTTGGATGCCATCTCACAAGTAATGGCTCTGAAGGCTCAGTTCAACTTGGGCAGAGAATGCTACGATGCAATGATGACAGTATTTGGACGCTTTCTACCCAAAGGCCATGTAATGCCTGCAAACCTGTACCAGTCGGACAAAATCCTCCGTGCACTGAAGATGCCCTATGATAAGATACATGCCTGTGAGAAAGGATGTGTCTTGTTTAGGCTTGACTATGCGGACTTGAACTATTGTCCCATTTGCAAGTCTTCCAGGTATGTTGTGGTAGACAACGGTATGGGTGAGAAGACACAGACCAAAATCCCCGTTAGTGTTCTTCGGTATATGCCAATCGTACCAAGACTTCAACGTCTTTTCATGGTCGAAGAGACGGCCAGACAGATGACATGGCACAAAACGGGCAAAAGAACCGAACTAGATGCAGATGGGAATCTGATGATTGTACACACATCGGATGGTGTTGCGTGGAAAAAGTTTGATGAATTACATGGTGACAAAGCGGCAGATCCGAGGCATCCTCGAGTCGGCATCAGCACGGATGGGTTCAGTGTGTTTGGTATGACGGCAGCCCAATACAGTTGTTGGCCCGTATTTGTCTTTCCACTCAATCTCCCCCCCGGACAGATTATGCAAAGAAAGAACATTTTCCTGACGTTGATAATTCCAGGGCCCAACTATCCGGGGAAAAATATGAATGTGTACATGCAACCGCTTAAGGACGAATTGCAAGAAGCCTGGGATAATGGGTTCAAGACATACGATGCCTATAGCAAACGGAACTTCATAATGCGTGTCTGGTACATGTACTCGACGCATGACTTGCCGGCGTATGCGCTATTCGTTGGCTGGTGTGTGCATGGAAGGTTCCCGTGCCCCACATGCAAGGGAGCTCTTGAGTTTCGTTGGCTTCAGGCCGGTCGCAAGTTTTCTTGCTTCGACATGCATAGACAGTTCCTGAATCCTCGCCATAAGTTCAGGAAAGACAAGAAGAACTTCATCAGAGGTAGAGTTGTCAAAAACTCTGCACCACATGCATTGACAGGCCAACAGACCCTGGATCAGTTAAACGCTCTCGAGCCAGATCCAGAGCGTCCAGGGTACTTCAAGGGGTATAATTCTAAGCACGCCTGGACTCACAAAACATGCTTATGGGATCTGCCTTACTTCAAAGACCTCCTTTGCCCACACAACATCGACGTGATGCACACTGAGAAGAATATCGCCGAGGCACTTTTTGGTACATTGTTCGGCATAGATGGGAAGTCAAAGGATAATACTAAGGCTAGAGTCGATCTGGAGGCGCTATGTGATAGGCCGTTACAAAACATGAAAGAACCGAAAGGAAAGCAGAACTGGACGAAGCCAAAGGCATGGTTCAATCTTGGAAGGCCAGCTATGAGGGAAATTATCTTGTGGGTGAAAATGCAGTTGATGTTCCCCGATGGGTATGCAGCGAATCTACAGAGGGGAGCCAGTCTTGATAAATTGAAGATATTTGGTCTCAAGAGTCATGATTGGCACATATGGATTGAGCGGGTAATGCCGGTGATGTTGCGTGGCTTCATCCCTGAGGATGAATGGCTAGTACTGGCAGAACTCAGCTATTTCTTCCGTGTTCTTTGTGCGAAAGAACTATCGCCTGGCGTGCTAGAAGAAATGGAAGAGTTGGCGCCGGAGTTGATCTGCAAGTTAGAGAAGATCTTTCCACCGGGCTTCTTTAATCCAATGCAACATTTGATTTTGCATCTCCCGACCGAGGCAAGATTGGGGGGGCCCGTGCAAAATCGTTGGTGCTACCCAACTGAGAGGATGCAGAAGACGCTTCGACAAAAATGTAAAAATAAACGTAGAATTGAAGCATCGATGGCTGAGGCATTCATCACTGAGGAGGCGGCAAACTTCGTGACAGCACACTACGAAGCCAAAAATCGTCATTTGCATAATCCGAAGCCTCGGTACAATGCTGACGACCCTAAAAAGGGTGGATCCAACCTCAGCCTATTCAAAGGGAATCTCGCACCAGCCAGTGTTTCAAATCCAGTATCTTTGGATAACGAACAATGGCGGACCATTTCGTTGTATATCTTCAACAACCTGATAGAAGTGCGGCCGTACATCGAGTAAGTTCTCGGTACATAGTTTCGCAACTTCTATTTCCTTTGAACTGCTCTTATTCCTGGATATTTCATACAGTCGATACGTCGCCTTATTCTCGTATGGAGCGGTGATCCAAAAGGATTCTGTCGAAGAGTATGAGCTTCTCGCAAAGCAAGGAGGCGGCTATCCCGGTTTCATCTCTTGGTTCAAACAAACGGTAATTTCTATTAGACTTGTAGGCTAATTTGTAGGCGGCTATCCCGGTTTCATTCGCTAATTTGTGCGTAATGCAACAATCCTTTCATATTAAACTTGTAGGCTAATTCAGAGTCTATGGACGCCGAATTGAGACAAGTCGCTAATGGTTTTGACTATAAGGTCCGTTCATTTGACAAATACGACATCAACGGGTATCGCTTTCGTACCTATGGCAAAGAGCTATCTATGGCCGACCGAAAGTCTACAAATTGTTGTGTATCTGCTATCGGCGAAGGAGGTACCGAGTATTATGGGAGAGTTGAAGCAATTTATGAACTTCTATTCTATGGTGAAAACCCACCGAATGTCGTAGTCTTCAAATGTTATTGGTTTCAGCCGAAGGAGACTAGAAGGACTCATGAACATATAGGGCTAGTTGAAATCAACCAAAGCACCCATTTAGATGTTCCTGATGTCTATATTACGGCTCAACAGGCGACCCAAGTATTCTATCTACCGTGGGCCTGCCAAACTAATCCAAATCTGAAAGGTTGGGATGTCGTTTATGAAGTGCCGCCACGTGCTAGACTATCTCCCCCAAAGGAAGAGGATTATGAACCTCACATTAACCCAGACACATATGAAGGAGAATTCTTCCAAGAGACACGTCTTTCCAAAAAGCGTTTCAAGAACCGCTATACTTCACCCCAAAACATTGAAGTAGACAGCGACAGTGAATCCGACATCACCCCAGAGGAGGAACAAGAAGAGCCGGAACAAGAAGAGGTTACTGCTGCGGATGACCTGTCATTGCTTCACCGATTACGTCAAGGTGGCCTTGCACATGTTGATGCCACTGAACCCTATGAGCCCGTCATTGATTATAGTGATGATGATGATTATGCATTTATTGATGATACTGATCGAGATTATTAGTAGTGTCAGGTATTAAATTTTTTAATGTTGTACTTGATGATGATACACTTAAGTGATACACATATTATTATTCATGTCGGTCTTTTTTTTATGTTGTACTAATTTCGTTTACTGTTTGTCATGGCAGGTGTTGAAAGATGGTGGGCGCTGGTCGGGAGCGCGCCAAGGCCCCTTCTTCGTCGGCGCGTGGTCTGAGGTCTTCGATTCCAGACGTACCTCTCCGCCGAGCGTTGCTGGACAGTATGTCCACACCGCCGGGCCCTTCTTCGTCGACCGCGGTGCCCAGCAGGGGACGAGGTAGGAAGAGAGGAGGTGGGGCACGTGGTCGCGGGAGAGGAGGTAGGGTGACTGCTAGGGCACCTTCCTCGCCGCCACCCCCAGCTGTTTCACCCGAGCACGTGACTGCTAGGGTGGACTCGTCCGAGGAGGAGGCTACACGGACTCCGGTCCACGAGCCTCCGGTCCACGGGTCTTGGGCCCACGAGCCTCGGGTCGACTGGCCTTCGGCCCACGAGAGTTCGGCCCACGAGACCCCGGAGGAGCACACGTCCGGATGGGGTACCTGGCCGGATCAGCCCGAGGAGCCGAGTGGCCATGCTGGTGATGGCGGGGAGCCGACTGATCTTGAGGAGGAGGGTGGCACCGTGTACCAGCGTGGTGCTACACGGCTCCCGTCCGTGCCGGCGACCCGCGAGCAGAGGTGGTTGATCTTCCCTGATGGGGAGAGGTACGTAAGTGCATTTAATATTTTTGTACCTTCTGCATTCACGTTTCTTCAAATAACTAATGCGTTGGCCTTGTCATGCTGCAGGGGTTGGGACCACCATCATAGTGTCCGCCGGCCCAACTCCGTCCTTGGAGTTCTTTGCCGGCAAAACTTCCCGGGGTTTGTCACGTTGCCTGGTGAGGGTCGGCTTCCAGAGCTTGGGTTGAGCTGGGAGCACTACGTGGCTGCCCCGGCCCCGCCGGATGTCATTATCGACGGTGTCTTGTGCGACACGAGGGCAGACATGGTGATCAGGACGTTCTGGGTAATTTCTCCTTTACACATTTCAAAATCTTCAACTAGCTAGTTATTAATTGTACTAATCAATATTGTCTCATTTGATTGCAGACATTCTACAGGTGTGAGGAGGGATACGAGGAGGACAGCGCAAATGTTATCCAGAACGTCTGCAAGCGCCTACTCCAGAACTTACGGCACGAGGCTCGGGTGCAGGCTGTTCGAGACTACTACGCCTTGCGTGGTATCAAGAAGACCAAGCCGGCGTGCCGCGATAAGTTCCTGAGTAAGGAGCAGTACATGAAGGTAATTCTTAAGGCCTTCTACTTAAGTTCCTTCATTTAGTAATTCTTAGCCGTAGCGCTCAAGTTTCTATTTGCTAACTTAGGCGCCTCCGAGATGGTGTGCGGATCGGATGGATTGTTGGGAGGTGTTGGTCGATGAGTGGTGCTCACAAGAATGGCTAGCCCTCCACAACCAGGCCAAGGACAAACGTGCCCAAATGGAAGGTGTGCCACACCATCAAGGCAGCTCCAACTTATATCAGTTCGGGCGCAACTGGGTATGTGGTTTGCTATATGATTCATGCAATTCATTCATCATGCTAGCTTGAGCCCTTTAATTACTAATTTTCATTGTTTCTCTCTTTCAGGCACGCCACAATAAGGCGGATAAGGTGCCAGAGGTGTACGACCTGTATGCCATGGCCCACACTGGCTCTTTCAAGAAAGTCAAGGCTTTCTCTCAGTCTGACCTCGATGATGCAAACAACTTCACCAACATCTCCTCCCACAACAAGCTCGTGAGATATAGAGATGAGGGGAAGGCGAGGAAAGGGGAGGACTTTAACCCGAGCCAGGGTCCCATTGATCCAGAGCTGGTGATGATATCTGGTGGCGGGAGGTCCCATGGCTCCATAGCCATTGGAGATGGACTTATCCGTTGTCCTAGCACTCTCCCGGAGATCAAGGCGCGCCAGTCGAGCTCCGCTCCTGAGATAAGGCCTCGTGAACGGCCAGTGCAACTCGCCATCAAGGTTAGTGATACGTACTCAGTTATCTTTCTCCATTACATTGTGTGCGCTTCCATCAATGATTACAAATGGTCATGTGAGTGGTGTTGCAGGCTGCTATACAGACTGAGAGAGATAGAACGGAGAAACTTCTGGCGGAGGCGGCGGAGAGGCAGCGGGAGATGGAGGAGAGGACGAGAAAGATGATGGAGGAGGAGAGGGCACGGAATGACATGCAGGCAAGGGCCATGTACGAGCTCCTTGTGGTAAGTTTCTTCTGCAGATTACTTGCTAGTCTTAACATTTGAGTCTCATTACTAACTAGTATGACTCTGTTCTGAAAACCAAATGTGCAGTCTGTGTGCGAGAAGTCCGGTCAGCCCGCTCCGCCGATGCCAGTGATTGCTCCTGGGAGCACGGTGAGTTTAGTTTGAATGGACATTACTTGGTAGTCTTAACATTTGAGTGTCGTAATGCTAACGAGACATTGGAAATGATCTTTGGTGCAGCTTAACTCCAGAAACGCATCGCACGATCCTTCTCCAGGTAGCGGCACTAGCCACCCCGCTCCTACACCTCCCTGATCACGGTAAGTTTCTCTAGTGTTTTGCTTAACAAATGCATAAAGACCTAGACTTAGCTTTATTTCCTCCTATATGCTTACCATAATGACCTAGAGTTAGCTTATTTTCCTCCAAAATGACCCATTTTACCTAGGTTAGCTTATAAATGATGCAGTTCATCCAAGTTAGCTCAAAAATGACCCCTTTTACGTAGATTAGCTCCTAAATGATCCATTTTACCTACGTTAGCTTTAAAATGGTCCATTTCACCTACGTTAACTCCAAAATGACCCATCTTACCTAGGTTATCTCATAAACGATCCATTTCAACTAATTTAGCTCATAAACGATCCATTTGACCTAAGTGAGCTAAAAAACGATCCATTTCACCTAAATTAGCTCTTAAATGATCCATTTCACCTAAGTTAGCTGAAAAAGATCCATTTCAACTAAATTAGCTCAAAAATGATCCATTTCAACAAAGTTAGCTCAAAACCGATCCATTTCAACAAAGTTAGCTCAAAAACGATCCATTTGACCTAAGTGAGCTAAAAAACGATCCATTTCACCTTAGTTACCTCAAAAACGATCCATTTCACCTTAGTTAACTCAAAAACGATCCATTTCTAACTTTCTTATTTTGCCATTTTGCAGATTTCATTATGTGCTGGATGGAGTGCTTGTTCTACTCTTCTTCTTCTTGTCTTCTCATTCTAGTCACCTTAGCTATGGAGTGATTCTTTATGTATGGATGGAACTTCTTTATGTATGAAATGATGGATGGAACTTGTTTATGTATGAAATGATGGATGGAACTTGTTTATGTATGAAATGATGTATGAACTTGTTTATGTATGAAATGATGTATGAACTTGTTTATGTGATGAATGCCTGTGAAATATATCTATATGTCATATATATTTTCTGTGCAAATTGTGGGATTTAACAAAAAACAGAAAAAACAGACAATATGCAGGTTCTTTGCTGTCTGCCACCGACGGCAAAGAGCTCTTTGCCGTCTGCCGCAGACGGCAAAGAAGCCACGTGGCAGCCAACTGTGCTTCCTGGGAGATGACCCATTTGGTCAGTTTGCCTGTAGTGGCAGACGGCAAAGACTTTGCCGTCCGTGGAAGACGGCAAAGAACCTGCACTTTGCCATCAGTGGCAGATGGCAAAGAACCTGCCATCTAGTGACGTGTAGATGACATCATAAGGCGGACGGCAAAGACCAGAGAAATTTTGCCGTCCGCGGCGGACGGCAAAGGTCTGCCGTTAGCCACTTAACGGACTGACAACGCAATTATTGCCGTCCACCCTCTTTGCCGTCCGCCGCAGACGGCAAAGGCTCGTTGCCGTCCGCCGCCAGGCCGCAGACGGCAAAGCAGCTGTTTACCGTAGCCTTCTTTGCCGAAGCCTTTTGCCGTCCGCAGCTGACGGCAAAGGTCTTTGCCGTCCGCCTTTCGAGCCTTTGCCGTCCGTCGTGGCAGACGGCAAAGTAGCTGTTTCCTGTAGTGTTGGTTATAAACCTTGGTCATATATATATATATATTTGGGTATCATGACCCGCCCGGTGGTAAACCGCCAAGGCGCTTTAAGCTTCTTATCTGCAGGAACAGCTTGAATAAATAGCTATGGATTATGAACATCATATCTTAAGCATGGCGGATTAACACGCATTAGTTGCAGATAAATATGCACGAAGGCATAACAGACCAAGTGTTTTAACTAGCCTATTACAAGGCGTTTCAGTGCCAAAGGGATAATTGTTTCTCAATAAGCATTGCAGCATGGTAGACTAAACCGGCCCCCAGATTATGATCGCTGAACAGCTTGACCTGACGGCTGCGGATCATCTTGCACCGGTTCATCTTCTTCGTCTCTACCTAGCCGCTGGAAGTCAACAGTTGTCCAGTTGATCCCAGTTAAAGCTTGGAACACAGCTTCGTCGCTTATAAGGGTGGACGGTTCAATGTCAGGGGCATAAGTGTGCTTACGGATTGGAGGGATCAGGTTTGGAGCCTCAGGAGTTGGTGCAGCAACCCGCTTGTTATTGGTATCATAGCTCGCCTGGTAAAATGAAAGATCAGCCTCTTCAGCAAGTTGGCAAGCCAGTGGACGTACCTCCCGGTTTATGGCGCGGATATCTTCAGTGCCAAACTCTGATCCGTCTTCTTTTAAGCTTGGGTAGCCTTTAGCCACGTCTATCGGATCAAGATCAGGCACCCATGCTTTTGCCCGGGTTAGTGCGGTCAGAGCGCCAGCCCTTGCAGCAGACCTCTTCAGCTCTTCTATCCGGGCAGGCAGCATAGATAGCCTGTCTAAGGTATCCTTGATCAATGTCGGGGGCGGCTTATTGTGAGAAGCGGTGCAGATAATTCGTTGTGCGCCGGTATACAGTTGTTCTATCAGCGTGTAGGCAGCCTTCAACTTCTTCTGAACATCAGAGCCCAGATGACTAATGCGAGTTCCTGCATCATTGCAAACATCAGTAAACCGGTAACGCATGGGAAGATATGTTGAAAGAACTAAGGAAAAGATGCTTACCAAACACAGCAGCGGTCATCGCATGTACTTGCTGCTTTACACCGGCCAGCTCGTCTACCACCGGTTTGAGAGCTGCTTCTGCGTCTTTAGCTCTTTTCCGCAAAGCGGATTTCTCTGTGTTCCAATCCGCCCGCTCCTTGGCAAAGCTCTCCTTTAGCTTTTCCATAGCGGCTACGGCGCTCGTCAGCTCATCTTTTGCTTTGGAAGTTTCGGCCTGTTGGGACTTGATGTTCTCTTGCAGGTCAGCGATTTGGCTTTCCTTCTTGCTCAGTTCAGCCTATAAAGAGACATATACATAATGAGTTGACAGTACATATTTTAAGTACCAAGCACATAACAAGTTATCCCCTTGATACTTGGGGGCTAATGCATATTTGCTCATTATCAGAAATTTCTACAAGTCCCAAGCACAATACAAGTATTAATCTTGGCACTTGGGGGCTAATGTGTGTTTGCTCAAAAACTGTTGGTATGGAAATTCTTCTACAGTCCCGTTTCATCTTTATAAAGTTAAACCGGCCCTTGGGGGCTATACCGGTGAAAGAGCAGTATGGCAAATTTTAAGGAACCGGTTCATCTTAAAAAGATAATCCGGTCCCTGGAGGCTAAATATGCAAAGTTAGGTTATGACAAAAGTCTCGGTTTAGATTGGTATCATAAATCATCACTTGGGGGCTACTAGGAGTTGATAAACTGCAATTGGACAAAAGAGAAAAATAGTAGTTACCTCATATCGCTCCTTCATCAAGTTAACCAAACTAGCTTCATAGTCACGGCTGGTATACAGACGGTTCAAGAAGCCAGAATGAATGTCTTGAGCATTGAGATTGGCATAGCTTGATAAATCGGCATTCCATTTGCCTTTGTCGATAGCAGAAAGCTCGTCCTTGGCAGTATGCTTTGACAAAGCGACAGGGTTGCCAGGAGTGTTGTGGCCAGTGCTAGTAATCATAATGTCATCATCTTGGTCATCAGCAGCCTTCGCTAGAGTTGGCGGTTTGTCAGTACCCTTAACCGGACTGGCCGGTTTATCATCAGTTCGGACAGGGCTGGTTGGCCGGTCTGCATGGCTTGTAGTGTCAACTTGCACTTGTTCGGCAAGGAAGTCATGGTCTTGAGGCGGCGGATCGTTAAGCATGTCGTCAGCTTCGGTTTCTTCTGGTTCTGGAGTTGTTTCCGGTTCAGCTGCTACATTATCATCAGCCGGTTTGCTTAACCGAGCCTTCTTGCTGGGTCTTGGCTTGGCGCTGACAAAAGATAGACATAAGGATCAGTACAGTATGTAAACGATAACACATCAAGAATAAAGACACGTGCATAGCTCACCCAAGAACTGTTTTGAGGGGTGGAAGCTATGTGGCCGATGACTCGCCAGAGGATGAGTGTGAGGTACCCTGATAATTTGAATCAGACGGGTTAAGAGGCTAGCGGAAACAACCTGCTTTTGGACATGAAGTATCAATGGGATAAGAGACCTCTGATCGGCGTTTTCGAATCGGACTATTCGGTAAACCGGCGGAGGTAACTACCTGGCCGCTGTGCCGGGTTGTACGGCGAGCCTCGTGCTGCTGCGTCTTCAAAAGAAAGTTTGGGTCCAAGTAAGCAAGAGGGTGAGAACATTTTAATTTCCGGTTTGCTTGACGGATTTTTGATGTTGGTAGAGAATCTGAATCGAAGGAAAGAATGGTTACCTCTACGTCATCAGCATGACTTCCTTCAGCGTCGTCCTGATAATAATCATTGTCAATGAGATGTATGAAAAATGAACCAAGAGAGTCAAGTTCTACCTCTGGTTCCGGATTACCCACATCATCGTCAGCTGGTGGATCGGAGGATGCAGTGGTCCTTCTCTTGGCAGGTTGTTTAACAACCTTGGTCTTCGGACGAACTGGCTTGACCGGTTTATCTTGTGGCTTCGTCGGTTTGTCTTGGGATGGTTTCTTGTTCCAGAACGGATCATCACCCTGTCAGAAAATAATCACACTTTCAGAGAATATTTGGATAGAAGCAACTTCAGATAAAAATATTATATGATTCTTACAGCTGGTGGTTTGTTGAAGGTGCAGAAAGGAAGTAGTCCGGTTTGGGCACAAACAGCCTCCGGTTCGTTCAGTATCTTTTTTACAGCCTCAGTAACTTCTGCATCTGTAAGTTGAATGTCAATGTGCTGCTGAGCATCCTTCAAACTCCCCGTGTACTCACACATCAAACCGGAGCGCCGGCTTATGGGCAGAATACTTCAGCTTATCCAGCAACGAGCAAGATCAACTCCTGTCAAACTGTTCGCCATGAAGGCTCTAAGCTTTGATAATTGGGGAGCATAGTTGGCCCTTTCTCTTGCCGTCAACCTTTGAGGAAAAGGATGTGTGTTGCTAAGGCGTTCAGGGCGGTAACCCGGCAGGGGTTTTTCATCAGATGGAGATGTATCCATGCAGTAAAACCAAGTCTGGTTCCACTCTTTGGGGTGATTGTGGAGTTTGGGATGAGGGAAGGTGACTTCCTTCCTTTTCTGAACCGCCATTCTGCCCAATTCCGTATTGGGTCCATCTGAGAACTCTGTGCGACGGTTTAAGTGAAAGAAATCCCTAAATAGTTCGACTGAAGGTTCCTCTTGCAGATAAACCTCACAAAAGACTTGGAAGTGGCAGATGTTGGTTACAGAATTGGGACCGATGTCTTGAGGGCGCAGTTGAAAACTAGCCAGTACATCCCGGAAATTTTTTGAACCGGGAGGGCTAAAACCTCGTCCGAGATGATCAGCGAACACGACTACCTCTCCATCCTTGGGTGTAGGAGGATTTTCCGGGCCAGGGACCCTCCAGTGGATAACATCTTTCTTGGCTAAAGCGCCCGTTTTAACAAGGTTGTTTAACTGCTCCTCGGTTACTTGAGAGGGAGCCCAATTGCATTCATAGACTTGCTTGGCCATGACAAGGGAAATCTAAAACATGATTATTGCCGGTTTAAGATTTACAGTGGGCAACTATACAACGATATGAGGATACAAGCATATTGATAAACCGGATTGGGTTATCCATAAACCGGAGTCTGACGATGGAAATAGTATAATACATTGGCGGTTCAACAGGGGACTAATGGTATCTACTGGGTCATCATTTTGTATATGAGGTTAAACCGCCCAATCTGGTGTTAAAGATGTACTCCCTCCGTTCGGAATTACTTGTCGAAGAAATGGATGTATCTAGATGTATTTTAGTTCTAAATACATCCATTTCCGAGACAAGTACTTCCGAACGAAGGGAGTATAAGTGAAGGGAAAAACAGGTTTCACATCTTGCTATGGTAATTTCAGATCTACCGCGCGTTGGAAAAACAAAATATATTCTGACCTAATTTCCAGCGTACTAAAAAGTTCACCAAGTTGAGATGAGTTGGATATCAAGCAGGTGCTAAAACTATTACCGCACGAGATCTATGTGGTTTTTGGATCTAATCCATGGATATAAATAAGGAAAAAGAAGGGCGGTGACGAACACTGATGAACGACAGAAACCCTAAGTACAGATCTATGGTAAGAGAAAGGGGAGACTTACGGAGGCTATTGAGCAGCGGCGGTGCGCGGAGGAGCTCTGGTACGTTCAGGTCGATGCAGCGGCCAAGGTTGGTGCAGCAGTCGAAGGTTGACGGCGGCGGCCGAGGTCGAAGGTTCGGGCGTCGCGAGGATGACGATGAAGCGAAGAGGCACGAAGGGGAAAATGGAAAGACCCCCTGGCCCTATTTATAAGGGAGATAAACGACAAGCGCGAAAATCGAGGAGCCGAATTTTTGGATATGAGGCGGAGCTGTCGCCTCGATTGTCGGAGGCTCATTAATGAAGGTGGGTTATACCCAGTTTTAAATAGCAGGTGATGTCACGGCGGTTTACCATGATCCTAGAAGATGATGTCATGACGGTTTACAAGATTACGTGAAGATGTTGAAGAAACAAATTTCTTAAGTATTGAGGATTGACATGAACCAGTTCAAATCAATCTGGGGCCTAATGTTGGGGATATTACCACTGGGCGTAAACCGGCTAGGAGAGGCCGGGTTAACCCCATAAGTAGTTCATCTGTATCTGAAGCCCATGAAGACAGACGGTGACGCTTCATGAAGGCCCAGGGCCCAAAGCCGGTTTAAGGCCTGTAGACATAAACCGACATTGATATGTAAACTTGTGTTGTAAGATAGAAGTAGCAGAGACCGAGCCGGACACGATTATGAGCCGGCCTCGGAGCCTGTAAACCGACGGGCATCAACCCATGTATATAAGGGGACGACCCGGCGGCGGTTCAAGGACAATAGACAACAACTCGAGACTCAGGCAAAGCGTATTCGCTCCCTGGTCATCGAAACCCCATCAATTCCATCACAACTAGACGTAGGCTTTTACCTTCATCGTAAGGGGCCGAACTAGTATAAAACTCTCTTGCGTCCCTTGTCCGCTTTAACCCCTTTAAGCTAACCTGTAGCGATGGCTCCACGACTAAGTCCTTTCTCTAGGACATCTGCCGTGACAAAACCACGACAACTAATATGAGTTCCGGACACTATTTTGACATTTATTTACCTACCTAACTTGCAATATTCAGAGGATCAGTCGTGTTAGGACAAGTTGAAATCAAACTTTTGCAAATTAAAATAATTATGCACGGTTAGGACAAGCATAATAGTTACAAGTCAAACATCACAAATTACAAGTAACACTAGTATATAATTGTGGTTTCAGAATGGCATAAAAGAACTATACTCCACTTATCAAGTCAACTGTATGTAGATTTGATGGAAGAAACTCTTTGTTCCATAGTAAACTGATTGAAGAAGAGCAATCGACCCTCGAGACTGAATGGACCCCCTCCTCTCCCTCGCATCGCCCTGCTTGGGCGATTCGACGGGTGAAACCCTAGCCCCGCTGCCTCCCTTTCCTCCTCGTTCTCCCCTCGCCGCTGCCTGAGGCAGCTGCCGTCGGGCAAGCTTGGTGCGTTGTTGAAGAAGGTGGCAGCGGGGCCCTTTTCACCTCGCCTCGATCATGGAGGGGGCCTCTGGATCCGGGGCAGCGACCCCGACGGGTGTGGCATCGCTGTCTCTTCTTCATCCGGTGGCACGGGCGTGGCTCGGTGTTTCTCGTTCGTGTGGAAGGCGATACCCCCGGAGGATGCAGGCTAGTGCGCGACGGCGGTTTCGGCTCCGGCTGCGTCAGATCTGGCCGTCCCCACAGCCCTACTTCTTGAGTGATCTCCTTCCCCCTAGATCTAGCCTACTTCGTCGTGGGGCTTGGGCTTTCACCGAGTGGGAGTGGGTAACGAGGATGCAGGACTGGTATAAACCCTTAGCCGGCAAGCTACGACTGTGGCGGCACCCGCGGGTGCCGCTCACCATCGTGGAGGCGTCGGTCAGGTCTAGCCCCTCCCCTTCCCCTTTGTCTCCCAGGTGAAATCCTCAACATTGTTGCGCAGCGGCGTCACCCATGGTGACGTAACCTTCTTGAAGGTGTTGTTTCATATGTCCCAACCGTATCTATTTATCCAAACACTTCTGCTCGTGTTTTGGACTCTAATTTGAATGGAACTAATCTGGACTAACGCTGTTTTTAGGGGAAGTGCCATGGTAATTTTTTTCTGCAGAAATAAAAGTTCTCGGATTGAGCTAAAAATTTATGGAGAATGTTTTCAGAATATATAAAAAATATTGGCGAATAGAACTACTTGAGGGGGACACGGATACGTCTCCAACGTATCAATAATTTTTAATTGTTCCATGCTATTATAGTATTAATCTTAGATGTTTTATATGCAATTATATATATCATTTTTTGGGACTAACTTATTAACCCAGTGCCATGTGCCAGTAGCTGTTTTCTTTCCTCCTTTTGGTTTTTCCAGGAAATCAGTACCAAATGAAGTCCAAACGCTATCAAACTTTTTGATGATTTTTTTTGGACAAGAGAGACCCTGGAAGATTCGGGAGGATACCAGAAGGCAAGCGAGGAGACGACAAGGCAACAGGGTGCCCCAGGTGGGTAGGCGCGCCCTGATGCCTTGTGAACCCCTCGTGGCTCCGTCTAACCTAATTCCACCTCTATAAATTCTCTAAAATCAGGAAACCAACAGAGAGCCATCCGAAACACTTTTTTCGCCGCCGCAAGTCTCTCTTCTTCCGTGATCCCATCTGGAAGCCTTTTTCGATACTCTGCCGGAGGGGGAATCGATCACAGAGGGCTTTTACATCTACCTTACTGCCCTACCGATGATGTGTGAGTAGTTCACCACAGGCCTACGGGTCCATAGCTAGTAGCTAGATGGTTTCTTCTCTCTCTTTGATCTTCGATACCACGTTCTCCTCGATCTTCTTGGAGTTCTATCCGATGTAATTCTCTCTTGCAGTGTGTTTGTTGGGATCCGATGAATTGTGGGTTTATGATCTGAATATTCATGAGAAATATTTGAGTCTTCTGTGAACTTATTTATGTATGATTGTTATAGCTTTGTATTTCTCTCCGATCTATTTGTTTGGTTTGGCCAACTAGACTGATTTGTCTTGCAATGGGAGAGGTGCTTTGTAATGGGTTCAATCTTGCGGTGCTCTATCCCAGTGACAGAAAGGAAACATAGATGTATTTGTATTGTTGCCATTAAGGATAAAACGATGGGATTTTATCATATTGATTGGATTTACTTTGTCTACATCATGTCATCTTGCTTAAGGCGTTACTCTGGTTTTGTTAACTTAATACCCTAGATGCATGTTGGATAGCGGTCGATGGGCGTACTAATAGTAGTAGATGCAGGCAGGAGTCGGTCTACTTGTCTCGGACGTGATGCATGTATACATGATCATTGCCTTGAATATCGTCATAACTATGCAATTTTTTATCAATTGCCCAACGGTAATTTGTCCCACGGTATGCTATGTGTTCGAGGGAGAAGCCTTTAGTGAAAACTATGGCCCCGGGGTCTACTTTTATCATATTTTGTTTTGTATTTTATTTTATTTTATCTATCTACCACTATCAGATTTAATCCTTGCAAGTAACCGCCAAGGGGATTGAAAACCCTCTTGTTTGTGTTAGGTGCAAGTATTTGTTTTTGTGTGTGCATGTGCTGCTAACGAGGTTCTGTGTGGTTCTTTTACTGGATTGATAACCTTGGTTCTTAACTAAGGGAAATACTTATCTCTACTATACTGTGATACGTCTCCGACGGATCTATAATTTTTGATTGTTCCATGCTATTATATTATTTGTTTCTGATGTTTAATGGGCTTTATTATACACTTTTATATTATTTTTGGGACTAACCTACTAACCGGAGTCCCAGTGCAAATTGCTATTTTTTTGCCTATTTCAGTGTTTCGCAGAAAAGGAATATCAAACGGAATCCAAACGGAATGAAACCTTCGGGAGAGTTATTTTTGGAACAAACGTGATCCAGGAGACTTGGAGTGGACGTCAAGGAAGCAACGAGGCGGCCACGAGGCAAGGAGGCGCACCCTGGGGGGTAGGCGCGCCCCACACCCTTGTGGGCCCCTCGTGGCTCCACCGACCTACTTCCTTCTGTTGGGGAACGTAGTAATTTCAAAAAAATTCCTACGCACACGCAAGATCATGGTGATGCATAGCAACGAGAGGGAAGAGTGTTGTCCACGTACCCTCGTAGACCGAAAGCGGAAGCGTTAGCACAACACGGTTGATGTAGTCGTACATCTTCACGATCCGACCGATCAAGTACCAAACGCACGGCACCTCCGAGTTCAGCACACGTTCAGCTCGATGACGTCCCTCGAACTCCGATCCAGCCGAGCTTTGAGGGAGAGTTTCGTCAGCACGATGGTGTGGTGACGATGATGATGTTCTACCGACGCAAGGCTTCGCCTAAGCACCGCTAGGATATTATCGAGGTGGATTATGGTGGAGGCGGGCACCGCACACGGCTAAGAGATCAATGATCTATTTTTGTGTATCCAAGGGGTGCCCCCTCCCCGTATATAAAGGAGTGGAGGAGGGGGAGGGCCGGCCCTCTCTTTGGCGCGCCCTAGGAGGAGTCCTACTCCCACCGGGAGTAGGATTCCCCCCCCCCTTCCAAGTAGTAGGAGTAGGAGTCAAGGAAAGGGGAGAGAGAAGAGAAGGAAGGAGGGGGCGCAGCCCCTCCCCCTAGTCCAATTCGGACTAGGCCTTGGGGGGGCGCCCAACCTCTCCTCTCTCTTTCCCCTAAAGCCCAATAAGGCCCATATACTCCCTGGCGAATTCCCGTAACTCTCTGGTACTCCGAAAAATACCCGAATCACTCGGAACCTTTCCGATGTCCGAATATAGACGTCCAATATATCGATCTTTACGTCTCGACCATTTCGAGACTCCTCATCATGTCCCCGATCTCATCCAGGACTCCGAACTACCTTCGGTACATCAAAATACATAAACTCATAATATAACCATCATCGAACTTTAAGCGTGCGGACCCTATGGGTTCGAGAACAATGTAGACATGACCGAGACACGTCTCCGGTCAATAACCAATAGCGGAAACTGGATGCTTATATTGGCTCCCACATATTCTACGAAGATCTTTATCGGTCAAACCGCATAACAACATACGTTGTTCCCTTCGTCATCGGTATGTTACTTGCCCGAGATTCGATCGTCGGTATCTCAATACCTAGTTCAATCTCGTTACCGGCAAGTCTCTTTACTCGTTTCGTAATACATCATCCCGCAACTAACTCATTAGTTACAATGCTTGCAAGGCTTATAGTGATGTGGATTACTGAGTGGGCCCAGAGATACCTCTCCGACAATCGGAGTGACAAATCCTAATCTCGAAATACGCCAACCCAACAAGTACCTTCAGAGACACCTGTAGAGCACCTTTATAATCACCCAGTTACGTTGTGACGTTTGGTAGCACACAAATTGTTCCTCCGGTAAACGGGAGTTGCATAATCTCATAGTCATAGGAACATGTATAAGTCATGAAGAAAGCAATAGCAACATACTAAACGATCAAGTGCTAAGCTAATGGAATGGGTCAAGTCAATCACATCATTCTCCTAATGATGTGATCCCATTAATCAAATGACAACTCATGTCTATGGCTAGGAAACTCAACCATCTTTGATTAACGAGCTAGTCAAGTAGAGGCATACTAGTGACACTATGTTTGTCTATGTATTCACACATGTATCAAGTTTTCGGTTAATACAATTCTAGCATGAATAATAAACATTTATCATGAAATAAGGAAATAAATAATAACTTTATTATTGCCTCTAGGGCATATTTCCTTCACCTTCGCCTATATATACTCATATACCCCGAAAACATCAGAGAGCACCACGAAACCCTATTTCCACCGCTGCAACCTTCTGTACCCGTGAGATCACATCTTGGGGCCTTTTTCGGCGCTCCGCCGGAGGGGGAATCGATCACGGAGGGCTTCTACATCAACACCATAGTCTCTCCGATGATGTGTGAGTAGTTTACCACAGACCTTCGGGTCCATAGTTATTAGCTAGATGGTTCTTCTCTCTCTTTGGATCTCAATACAAAGTTTTCCTCGATTCTCTTAGAGATCTATTCGATGTAATTCTTTTTGCGGTGTGTTTGTCGAGATCCGATGAATTGTGGGTTTATGATCAAGATTATCTATGAACAATATTTGGTTCTTCTCTGAATTCTTATATGTATGATTTGATATCTTTGCAAGTCTCTTCGAATTATCAGTTTGGTTTGGCCTACTAGATTGATCTTTCTTGCAATGGGAGAAGTGCTTAGCTTTGGGTTCAATCTTGCGGTGTCCTTTCCCAGTGACAGCAGGGGCAGCAAGGCACGTATTTATTGTTGCCATCGAGGATAAAAAAATGGGGTTTATATCATATTGCTTGAGTTTATCCCTCTACATCATGTCATCTTGCCTAATGCATTACTCCGTTCTTATGAACTTAATACTCCAGATGCATGCTGGATAGCGGTCGATGTGTGGAGTAATAGTAGTAGATGCAGAATCGTTTCGGTCTACTTATCGCGGACGTGATGCCTATATACATGATCATGCCTAGATATTCTCATAACTATGCGCTTTTCTATCAATTGCTCGACAGTAATTTGTTCACCCACCGTAGGTTATGCTATCTTAAGAGAAGCCACTAGTGAAACCTATGGCCCCGGGGTCTATTTTCCATCATATAAGTTTCCGATCTATTTTATTTTGCAATCTTTACTTTCCAATCTATATCATAAAAATAACAAAAATATTTATCTTATTATTTCTATCAGATCTCACTTTTGCAAGTGGCCGTGAAAGGGATTGAATACCCCTTTATTGCGTTGGTTGCAAGGTTCTTATTTGTTTGTGCAGGTACAAGGCGACTTGCGTGTAACCTCCTACTGGATTGATACCTTGGTTCTCAAAAACTGAGAGAAATACTTATGCTACTTTGCTGTATCACCCTTTCCTCTTCAAGGGATAACCAACGCATGCTCAAGAGGTAGCATACTGAATAATCATCTCCTCTTCAAGGAAATCCCAACGCAGCTCACAAGTAGCATCGAGGCATCTGAGGGAAATCTGGGTCATGTCCTATCGGTTCCAGAGGTGCTACACTAAGGTCGAACATGCCTCAAACGGTGCTTGGGCGGCCAAAGAATCCGAGGGAGGTCTGAGGTGCATCCGACCTTGGACTAGAGGTGGTGCAGTAAGGTCAGATACCACCTGTGCGGTGTTTGAGCGTTGTCCGATGGTGTGAAAGGATCGAGAAGAGGTGTCTAGAGGGGGGTGATTAGACACTCAACAAGTAAAGGTGGCAAATTTAAATTAATTCAAGTTGAGATAGAGTTTTAACATAAGTTTAAACATTCACAATACATTTCAAGCAAGCATGGCATGAGTATATGGGCAGCGTAAAGTAAAGCATGCAAGGTGCAAGAAAGTAAAGGGATGGGATTGGAGTTCTCAAACACAATGTAGGCACGGAGATTTTTGGTGTGGTTTTGATAGGTGGTGCTATCATACATCCACGTTGATGGAGACTTCAACCCGCGAAGGGTAATGATTGTGTGAGTCCATGGAGGGCAACACCCACGAAGGGTCCACGAAGAAGCAACCTTGTCTATCCCACCATGGCCATCGCCCACGAAGGACTTGCCTCACTCGGGTAGATATTCACGAAGTAGGTGATCTCCTTGCCCTTACGAACTTCTTGGTTCAACTCCACATCTTGTCGATGGTTCCCAAGCGACACCTAACCAATCTAGGAGACACCACTCTCCAATGGGTAATAGATGGTGTGTTGATGATGAACTCCTTGCTCGTGTGCTTCAATGATAATCTCCCCAACACTCAACTCTCTCTCATGATTTGGATATGGCGGAAAGATGATTTGAGTGGAAAGCAACTTGGGGAAGGCTAGAGATCAAGATTCTTGTGGTAGGATTGGTATATATATCTTGGTCTCAACACATGAGTAGGTGGTTCTCTCTCAGAAAATGAGTAGTAGAGGTGTAGGAACGTTCTGATGGCTCTCTCTCGAATGGAGAAGAGGCGGAGGGGTATATATAGCCTCCACAAAAAATCCAACCATTACACACATTGACCCAACTCGGTTAGAACGAATAGAGGAACTCGGTGAGACCGATTCAGTTCAAAATGTGAACGTTAGGAACCTCGGTGGGACAGACTGGAACAACTCAGTGTGACCGATGTGCTAGGGCTAGGGAAAACATCAACTCGGTGTGATCGATTACATCAACTTGGTGGGACCGAAGTGAAGTAATAGGACAACAGAGCGAATGACAAGCAAACTCAGTGTGATCGATTGCACTGACTCGGTGAGACCGAAAGAGTGCAACATGTCACAGGGAGAATGCAAGGCCATCTTGGTGAGACCAGATCCATATTGGTGTGACTGAACTGTTAGGGTTTCTGGCAGTGGCTATGTCAAAAGAACTCGGTGGCGCCGGATAGATCAAATCGGTGGAGCCGAGTTTGACTTTGAGTTTTGGGCATATTTGGAATGGGAAAGTGGCTGAGGGTTTTGGAGCAATATCACTAAGCACTTGAGCAAGTAGACCATTAAGAAACACCTCATACCCTTTTAATAGTATTGGCTTTCCTATGGACTCAATGTGATCTTGGATCACTAAAATAGAAATGAAGAGTCTTGAGCTTTTGCCAATCTTTGTCCTTAGCATTTTGAAGGGGTTCCACATCCTCTTGTCCTTACCACGCCATTGTTGAACTCATCTGAAATATACTAGATAAAAGTATTAGTCCAACAAAAGATATGTTGACATTAATTACCAAAATCACCCAGGGAGCACTTGTGCTTTCAATCTCCCCCTTCTTGGTAATTGATGACAACATACATCAAAGCTTTAGATTAAAGATGTTCATGGCAACAAGTAAAGCTTTGGAGAGACATGTAACACGCATAGGCTCCCCCTACATGTATGCAATCATGTGAAGATAGTATATAAGAGCATGTGATTGCATAAGCATGACAGAGCAAACAATGAGTTACATGCATCCTGACTATATACATCAGAGTAAATGATATGAATAAGAAGTGTACCTCCATGTTCATGAATCCTTCTTCCAAACAATATGTACATTAGCAAGGTATCATCATGCACATGAGTGTGATGCATATACTTACCTTGTGGTGTTGAGCTGGCTTTGGAAAGAGTGGACTTGAGAAAACAAGGTTAGATAACACAAGAACACTCTAGATAAAGCAATTTCAGGAAAGCACAAGAGTACCAAGACTGGGATGACATGTAATGAGTGAGTACCGAGTACTTCATTTAGATATGGACATGTCCCCAAAGATTTAAAGATATGCAATGAATTCCAAAGATTTTTCTCCCCTTAAGATGGCGCACACACTTTATCCCCCTGAATCAATAGATAATGGATAATGGGAGAAGGTAGGGTGAGATAAAATCAGAGTTGACTACAGAATAAATAAAGTGGGATTAGTACTCTAGAAATTAATCATACTAACATGTCTTTCCCTCTTAAAGACATGTGACTTTTGTCCTCTTGTAAATGTGCATCTTTTTAGAAGAGGCTTTGATGCTCTCTCTCTCTCTCTCTGATAAGCTTTGATGTTCTCTCTCTCTCCCCCTTTGACATCAATTTCCAAGAAGGGTTTCTTGAGGAATTTGAGTCAAGTAGGTTTGGTCCTTGAGAGACACTAAAAAGTAGCGTGTAGCTTGAGATGCAGGTAGAGGATAAGAATCATTGAGCGAAGCTGAAGAAGATAGGCAGTAAAAATGGCAAAATATTTTCTTAAGAGTTGAAATCGGTGACGCCGATTGTTTTCCGTCGGTGACGCCGAATTGACAGAGTCATAGAAGGTCTTGATCGGTGTGACCGAGTTAGTCCATGTCGGTTGTACCGATGAACTATTCACAAGAAGTCCTTGTGCCTCGGTCAGACCAATAGGTTTGGATCGGAGGGACCGAGTTCAACACAGAGTAAAGGTTTTACCATCTCAACCCACTTAGCAACTGAAATCTCACAAAGATTTGCAAGGAATTTACTGAAGGATTTGCAATGAATTAAATACATAAGGTACAGAGACAAACAAACATAAGAAAAAAGATCTAGATGAAGGGAAATACTCTAGCAAGCAAACATGCAAAGAAAATACAAAGGGCATAGTGATACGTCTCCAACGTATCTATAATTTATGAAGTATTCGTGCTATTATATTATCCATCTAGGATGTTTTATATGCATTTATATGCTATTTTATATGATTTTTGGGACTAACTTATTAACCTAGAGCCCAGTGCCAGTTTCTGTTTTTTCCTTGTTTTTTTTAGTTTTACAGAAAAGGAAAATCAAACGGAGTCCAATTGACCTGAAATTTCACGGAGCTTATTTTTGGACCAGAATAAGGCCATGGAGTAAAAGAGTTGGGCCAGAAGAGTCCCGGGCTGCCCACGAGGGTGGGGGCACGCCCACCCCCTGGGCGCACCTCCCAACCTCGTGGACAGCCCGGAGACCCCCTGATACGTCTCCAACGTATCTATAATTTTTTATTGTTCCATGCTATATTATATTCTGTTTTGGACATTATTGGGCTTTATTATACACTTTTATACTATTTTTGGGACTAACCTATTAACCGGAGGCCCAGCCCAGAACTGCTGTTTTTTTGCCTATTTCAGAGTTTCGCAGAAAAAGAATATCAAACGGAGTCCAAACGGAATGAAACCTTCGGGAACGTGATCCAGAGGACTTGGACCCTACGTCAAGACATCAACTAGGAGGGCACGAGGTAGGGGGGCGCGCCTACCCCCCCCCCCCCCCCCCATGCGCGCCCTCCACCCTCGTGGGCCCCCTGTTGCTCCACCGACATACTCCTTCCTCCTATATATACCTACGTACCCCCAAACTACCAGATACGGAGCCAAAAACCTAATTCCACCACCGCAACCTTTTGTACTTGTGAGATCTCATCTTGGGGCCTGTTCCGGAGCTCCGCCGAAGGGGGCATCGATCACGGAGGGCTTCTACATCAACACCATAGCCTCTCCGATGATGTGTGAGTAGTTTACCTTAGACCTTCGGGTCCATAGTTATTAGCTAGATGGCTTCTTCTCTCTTTTTGGATCTCAATACAATGTTCTCCCCCTCTCTCATGGAGATCTATTCGATGTAATCTTCTTTTGTGGTGTGTTTGTTGAGACCGATGAATTGTGGGTTTATGATCAAGTTTATCTATGAACAATATTTGAATCTTCTCTGAATTCTTTTATGTATGATTGGTTGTCTTTGCAAGTCTCTTTGAATTATCAGTTTGGTTTGGCCTACTAGATTGATCTTTCTTGCAATGGGAGAAGTGCTTAGCTTTGGGTTCAATCTTGCGGTGTCCTTTCCCAGTGACAATAGGGGCAGCAAGGCACGTATTGTATTGTTGCCATCGAGGATAACAAGATGGGGTTTACATCATATTGCATGAGTTTATCCCTCTACATCATGTCATCTTGCTTAAAGCGTTACTCTGTTCTTATGAACTTAATACTCTAGATGCATGCTGGATAGCGGTCGATGTGTGGAGTAATAGTAGTAGATGCAGGCAAGAGTCGGTCTACTTGTCTCGGACGTGATGCCTATATACATGATCATACCTAGATATTCTCATAACTATGCTCAAGTCTGTCAATTGCTCAACAGTAATTTGTTCACCCACCGTAAATACTTATGCTCTTGAGAGAAGCCACTAGTGAAACCTATGGCCCCCGGGTCTATTTTCCATCATTTTAATCTTCCAACACTTAGTTATTTTTATTGCCTTTTATTTTACTTTGCATCTTTATCATAAAAATACCAAAAATATTATCTTATCATATCTATCAGATCTCACTCTCGTAAGTGACCGTGTAGGGATTGACAACCCCTTATCGCGTTGGTTGCGAGGATTTATTTGTTTGTGTAGGTGCGAGGGACTCGTGCGTGGCCTCCTACTGGATTGATACCTTGGTTCTCAAAAACTGAGGGAAATACTTACGCTACTTTGCTGCATCACCCTTTCCTCTTCAAGGGAAAACCAACGCAGTGCTCAAGAGGTAGCACCCCCCTGACTTGTTCTCGGCACGCAAAACCTCTTATATATACAGAAACCTCCAGAAAATAACGTAGATCAGGAGTTTCACCGCCGCAAGCCTCTGTAGCCACGAAAAACCAATCGGGACCCTATTCCGGCACCCTGCCGAGGGGGGATCCCTCACCGGTGGCCATCTTCATCATCCCGGTGCTCTCCATGACGAGGAGGGAGTAGTTCACCCTCGGGGCTGAGGGTATGTACCAGTAGCTATGTGTTTGATCTCTCTCTCTCGTGTTCTTGAGGTGGTACGATCTTTATGTATCGCGAGCTTTGCTATTATAGTTGGATATTATGATGTTTCTCCCCCTCTACTCTCTTGTAATGGATTGAGTTTTCCCTTTGAAGTTATCTTATCGGATTGAGTCTTTAAGGATTTGAGAACACTTGATGTATGTCTTGCATGTGCTTATCTGTGGTGACAATGGGATATTCACATGATCTACTTGATGTATGTTTTGGTGATAACCTTGCGGGTTCCGTAGCCTCGTGAACTTATGCATAGGGGTTGGCACACGTTTTCGTCATGACTCTCCGGTAGAAACTTTAGGGGCACTCTTTGAAGTACTTTGTGTTGGTTTGAATAGATGAATCTGAGATTGTGTGATGCATATCGTATAATCATACCCACGGATACTTGAGGTGACATTGGAGTGTCTAGGTGACATTAGGGTTTTGGTTGATTTGTGTCTTAAGGTGTTATTCTAGTACGAACTCCATGATAGATCAAACGGAAAGAATAGATTCGTGTTATTTTACTACGGACTCTTGAATAGATTGATCAGAAAGGATAACTTTGAGGTGGTTCCGTACCCTACCATAATCTCTTCGTTTGTTCTCCGCTATTAGTGACTTTGGAGTGACTCTTTGTTGCATGTTGAGGGATAGTTATATGATCCAATTATGTTATTATTGTTGAGAGAACTTGCACTAGTGAAACTATGAACCCTAGGCCTTGTTTCCTAGCATTGCAATACCGTTTACGCTCACTTTTATCACTTGCTACCTTGCTGTTTTTATATTTTCAGATTACAAATACCCATATCTACCATCCATATTGCACTTGTATCACCATCTCTTCGCCGAACTAGTGCACCTATACAATTTACCATTGTATTGGGTGTGTTGGGGACACAAGAGACTCTTTGTTATTTGGTTGCAGGGTTGCTTGAGAGAGACCATCTTCATCCTATGCCTCCCACGGATTGATAAACCTTAGGTCATCCACTTGAGGGAAATTTGCTACTATCCTACAAACCTCTGCACTTGGAGGCCCAACAACGTCTACAAGAAAAAGGTTGCGTAGTAGACATCACACAGAAACACTAGAGAACTTCATCTAGAAGGGGTCGGCGACAAAGTCACGTATATTAGAGTATATTGACTTAGGAGTCAAGTGAGATCACTTGATCATAGGTCATACTCATCGTTTAATCTCAAAATGGGGTTACAATTTTTCATTTAAGCATTTTGATGTATTCACACCTTTTTGAGTTGCTTTAGCTCATGTCTTGGAGAAAACCTTCTCTAAGGTGGAATGTCATACCTTGGGTTATGGTGTTGATCTTTATCATGTAGTCGAACTTGTGTTGGATGCTCAAGGTCGATGTAGTCCATCATGAGTTGGGAGCACCACTTGTAGTTTGAGTTTATCTTCCTACATGGGTTAGTCTTGCAAGGAAGAGCACTTGTGTATCCAAAATGACAATCATGAAACTTGATACCAAGTGAAATTTGATATATAGAAATTGTCAAAGGATATGTTGAGTGAGGTCATGCTTCTTGTAATCAACGACCATATCATAGGAACTTGGTGATGTAGATATTGCTCAAAATGTGAGTGACTTACAATCTCATAGATTTGAGTTCATCCAAGTACCTACAAGGGTTAGATAGCATGCAAGGGTACAAGTATAGATCCAAGTCATATGATGATCATCATAAAAGAAATATCAAGGATTAGTCATAAAAGGCTCATGCCTTGCATGTTATCCAAATGGAGTTTCTACTCCAAGTTTGAGGCATCAATGATGTTCAATTCTCCTCTCAAATGGCAAAATACTTTCTCATCAAGCGGTTTGGTGAATATATCCTCCAATTGTTTATCGGTACGAACATGTTTAAGATTGATGTCTCCTTTAGCAACATGATCACGAATGAAATGATGACGAACTTCAATATGCTTAGTTCAAGAATGTTGCACGGGATTATGAGTAATCTTAATAGCACTTTCATTGTCTCATAGAAATGGAACATGTTTCGCATGTATCCCATAATCCTTAAGAGTTTGGGTCATCCAAAGTAATTGAGCACAACATGATCCGGTGGCAATGTATTCCGCTTCGACGATGGATAAGGACACCGAGTTTTGTTTCTTGGAGGACCAAGACACAAGAGATGTACCGAAATTGACAACTACCTGAAGTGGACTTTCTATCAACCTTGTCACCGGCATAGTCCGAATCGAAGTAGCCAACAAGATCAAAAGAAGACCTCTTAGGATACCAAAAGCCAAAGTTTGGTGTATGAATTAAGTATCTCACTATCCTTTTCACAGCCTTAAGATAACATTCTTTAGGGGCCGCTTGATATCGTGCACACATGCACACACTTAGCATAATATCAGGACGGGAGGCACATAAATATAACAATGAACCAATCATAGAGCGGTAAACCTTCTGGTCAACCGGTTTGCCATCCTTAGTCAAGTCAAGATGTCCACTAGTAGGCATGGGTGTTTTCATACCTTTGCTATCTTGCATGTTGAACTTCTTGAAAAGATCCTTGGTATACTTTGTTTGAGAAACAAAGGTACCTTCCTTAGTTTGCTTGATTTGCAAGCCAAGGAAAATTTTGAGTTCACTCATCATAGACATCTCAAACTTCTCCGACATTAGCCTTCCAAACTTTTCACTAAAATGGGGGTTAGTAGAACCAAATATGATATCATCAACATAAATTTGGCACACAAATAATTCTCCATTAACCCTTTTAGTAAAAAGTGTAGAGTCAATCTACCCAATTTCAAAGCCTTTTTCAATAAGGAACTTGGTCAAGCATTTATACCATGCTCTAGGAGCTTGTTTAAGACCATAAAGAGCTTTGCGAAGTTTGTAAACATGATTAGGTTTCTTAGGATTTACAAAGCTGGGAGGTTGTTTGACATACACTTCCTCCTTGATGTCGCTTGAAGCTACATCGGTATTTACCCAAAGAGGAAGGGATGATGCAGCACAGCGGCGGTAGGTATTTCCCTCAAATATGAAACCAAGGTTATCGAACCAGTAGGAGAACCAAGCAACACAATGTAAACAGCCCCTGCACACAAATAACAACACCTCGCAACCCGACGTGTTAAAGGGGTTGTCAATCCCTTTCGGGGTACGGCGCCATAAATTGCGTGTTGACGGGAGAAAGTTGTAATAGATTGAATAAATAGATCGCAAATAAAATAAAGTGTAGCAAAATATTTTTATATTTTTGGTTTAATAGATCTGAATAAACAGTGCAAATAAAATAGATCGCAAAGCAAATATATGAGAAAGAAGACCCGGGGGCCGTAGATTTCACTAGTGGCTTCTCTCAAGAAAAATAGCAAACGGTGGGTAAACAAATTACTATTGGGAAATTGATAGAACTTCAAATAATTATGACGATATCCAGGCAATGATCATTACATATGCATCACGTCCAAGATTAGTAGACCGACTCCTGCCTGCATCTACTACTATTACTCCACACATCGACCGTTATCCAGCATGCATCTATTATATTAAGTTCATGGAAAAACAAAGTAATGCAATAAGAACGATGACATGATGTAGACAAGATCTATCTATGTAGAGATAGACCCCATCGTTTTATCCTTAGTAGCAATGATACATACGTGTCGTTTCCCTTTCTGTCACAGGAATCAAGCACCGTAAGATCGAACCCACTACCAGGCACCTATTCCCATTGCAAGATAAATAGATCGAGTTGGCCAAACAAAACCCAAATATCGGAGGAAAAATACGAGGATATAAGAGATCATGCATATAAGAGATCAAAGAAACTCAAATAACTTTCATGGGTATAAAAAGATATGACTGATCATAAACTCAAGGCTCATCAGATCCCAACAAACGCACCGCAAAAAGAGTTACATCATATGGATCTCCAAGAGACCATTGTATTGAGAATTCAGCGAGAGAGAGGAAGCCATCTAGCTACTAACTACAGACCCGAAGGTCTACAAAGAACTACTCACGCATCATCGGAGAGGCACCAATGGAGGTGGTGAACCCCATCCGAGATGGTGTCTAGATTGGATCTCGTGGTTCTAGACTCTGCGGCAGCTGGATGAATATTTCATCGACTCCCCTAGGGTTCTGGAATTTTGGGGGTATTTATAGAGCAAAGAGGCAGTCCGGGGGCACCCGAGGTGGGCACAACCCACCAGGGCGCGTCTTGGCCTCCTGGCGCGCCCTGGTGGGTTGTCCCCTACTCGAGACCCCCCCAGGTGCAACCAGGGCCCAATATCTTCCTTCTGGTCCATAAAAAATCTCCGTGAAGTTTCGTGGCATTTGGACTCCGTCTGATATTGATTTCCTGCGATTTAAAAAACATGCAGAAAACAGCAACTGGCACTTGGCACTATGTCAATAGGTTAGTACCAAAAAATGATATCAAATGACCATAAAATGATTATAAAACATCCGAGATTGATAATAAAACAACATGGAACAATAAAAAATTATAGATACGTTGGAGATGTATCAGCATCCCCAAGCTTAACTCCTACTCGTCCTCGAGTAGGTAAGTGATAAAAACAGAATTTTTATGTGGAGTGTTGTTTATCATGTCATATCATATTTTTTTTCTTTATAGCATGGACACTTGGACTTTAATGTGATTCAAAGCAATAGTCTAGTTTTGACAAAATAAATTTAGATACTCAAGCATATCAACAAGCAACCATGTCTTTGAGAATATCAATGCTAAAATAACTTATCCCTAGCTCGTCATGCTCAAACATTGATCCATTCATGAAACACACTCGAATATTAGCTACACCCAATACTTAAGTACGATCATATTGCCTCTTAGTTGGTGCTTTTATAAGAGAAGATGGAGACTCATAAAATAAAAAAAGGCCCTTCGCAGAGGGAAGTAGGGATTTGTAGAGGTGCCAGAGCTCAAAGCAAAAAATTAGAGATAAAAAGATTTTGGGAGGTGTATCCATCCCACCAACGAAAACGACTTAAGAGTTCCGAACACTTTCCATGCTAGATATGCCATAGGCGGTTCCCAAACAGAAAATAAAGTTTATTCCTTTTTCCACCATTCTTTCACTTTCCATGGCTAGCCGTATCCAGGGTTGCTCTCCATACCAACACTTTCCAAGGAATTTATTATTTGACAACATAAAGTAAATTCATTTTTGCATTTCGGGACTGGGCATCCCTAAAACCTTTGCCTTACTCTCGTGCAATGACAAGTGAATAAACACTCATCATGAGAATAAGACATCCAGCATGGAAAATATTAGCCACCCGTTGATGTTCCGCGAGCGAAACAAATACACAAAAGACAAGTTTATTTTGAAAATTAGAGATGGCACATGCAAATTTGCTTAGAACGGCAAAAGAATACCGCATATAGGTAGATATAGTGGACTCACGTGGCAAAACTGGTTTAAAGGATTTTGGATGCACAAGTAGAGATCATACTTGGTGCAAAATGAAGGCTAGCAAAAAGATTGAGAAGCGACCAACCAAGAAACGAATAATCTCATAGGCAAGCATTAAGCATAATAACACCGAATAATGCACCACAAGTAGTATATAATTTCATTGCTTGACTATTGACTTTCGTGCATGCATAGGGAATCACAAACCTTAACACCAATATTCTTACTAAAGCATAACTACTCATCAACATAACTCACATATCACATCATCATATCTCAAAATCTATTACTAAGAAACAAGTTTATTTTGTCCAATGATCTTCATGAATTTTTTTACTTATCCTTCTTGGATATCTATCACTTTGGGACTAATTTTCATGTGTTGCTTTCCATAAGCTCAAACAAATATAAGTGCATAATTTTTTTACTTCTCTCAAAATAATTTAAGTGAAGCAAGAGAGAATTTCTTGAAAATTTTACTAACTCTCAAATAAATCTAAGTGAAGCAAGAGAGTATTTCTTCAAAAATACTAAGCACACCGTGCTTAAAAAGATATAAGTGAAGCACTAGAGCAAGTCCTAGCTCATAAAAGATTTAAGTGAAGCATACAGAGCAATTCTAACAAGTCATGAAATAATTTTGGCTTTCTCAAATAGGTGTGTCCAGCAAGGATTGATGACTTAAAACAAAAAATAAACAAGCAAAGACTCATATCATACAAGACGCTCCAAGCAAAACACATATCATGTGACGAATAAAAATATAGCTTCGAGTAAAATACCGATAGTTGTTAGAAGAAAGACGGGATGCCACTCGGGGGGCATCCCCAAGCTTAGTTGGTTGCTCATTCTTGGATAATAGCTTGGGATGCCGGGGCGTCCCCAAGCTTAGGCTCTTCTATCCTTCCTTCATCCATCATAAGATAACCCAAAACTTGAAAACTTCAATCACACAAAACTCAACAAAACCTTCGTGAGATCCGTTAGTATAAGAAAAATAAATCACTACTATAAGTGCTGTATCAAACCAATTCATATTTTGTTTTTGTATTATATCTACTGTATTCCAACTTTTCTATGGCAAAAGCTCATCAAACAAAACCATAGAGCCATCAAAATAAGCACACAACACAAAGAAAACAGAATCTGTCAAAACAGAACAGTCTGTAGCAATCTGATTTGTTCGAAAACTTATGTAACTCCAAAAACTTTGAAACACTAGGAAGACCTGGGTAATTTGTATATTAATCTTCTGAAAAAAGAATCAAGGCAAAATCTCTTTCTGATAAAAAATGAGAATGGTTCTCGTGAGCGCAAAGTTTCTGTCTTTTTCAGCAAGATCAAACAACTATCACCCAAGAAGATCCTATCGGTTCTACTAGGCACAAACACTAATTAAAACACACAAAAAACAATCATACCAGTAGTATAATTGTGTAAACACTCTAGAACATAAAGCAAAAAATATATTATTCATTGGGTTGCCTCCCAACAAGCGCTATAGTTTTACGCCCCTAGCTAGGCATAAGATTTCATTGATGCTCACACGAAAGATAATAATTGAAACACAAAGAGAGCATCATGAAACATATGCCGAACACATTTAAGTCTAACATACTTCCTATGCATAGGCACTAGATAGGAAGTGCGGCTTGCCGCACCCGGCAGCAGTGCTGCCGGGCACTGTCATATCCAATCCGATAATACAGCTATAGTACAGAATCATTATCTATGAACTGGCCCAAGAAATATTCAGATAGAAATCAACTGCATAAAATTTCTCGCGGGTACAGTGCCATACACCAAATCAATTCTCGCGGGTGCCTGACTCAACTTATTGTCCAAGCGCATAAACAATGTATTAACCATTGCAAAGGAAAATTAGAGTGATTGCTCAAATAATGGATCAGTCCAATACAATAAGGTTGCATCAGAAGCATGGCATTGCCTTGATACATAAGTGTCCAGTGTAGAGCAATTTGTCCAAACAATGACAAAAGGTAAGGCCATCAAATATACCAGAAGCATGAAACATTAGATCTAAAAGTTCATGACAAATGGGGGAATACGTAGTATGTTCCAAAAGTAAGCCAAGCTGATGGATCAACACTAAGTAGATACAATAGTTGGCTTATTACATAACCAAAGCGAGCCAGATCAACGGTGTGAGATAAGTCCAAGCGAACGCTCACAATGAACCTATATAGTTCTGCTAATGCATCATTGTTTAGCAGATGAAATCACGGGAAACATTTGCATGGATAGTATGATGACAACCTTGTAACCAACCTTGTCAAAACAGGTAGACAACGAGCGACACTTTGCCCCTTTTAGCCTTGAACGCAAAGACATTCTCCAAATTATCCAACCCCTGTCTTCACAAAGTCTGACCAATTAGTTGTTATCCCTTGATAAGTGGGACCTTCTCCTTGGTGCACCCACATGCAAGTTTAGTCCACATGGTCCTGATGTTCAGAGTCTGCAAGGAAGCAAGATTAATTCTCTCCGAGATGGGCATGTTCTCATGTTCTATTTATTAGCATATTTATTTAAGGAATCCTAGGAATAGCAGATAGACATGGCTATTTTAATAAACAGAAATGAACAATGGATTTATGAATAAAGTAGAGTAGTAAATACTGAACAATGAATTTATTTGAAAAAACAAAGTGAAGATGCTATCATGCTAATAAAGAACACTAACATCACAGTAAATATAAACTGATTAACTGAACATATTTTATTAACTGAAATTTTTTTAAGGCATGCCTGATCCCACTATCCAGTCGATGAACAAAGAATATTTACCCACGATCTTAAAAAAAACTAACAACAAAATAGACATCAAAGATACAGATAGACACAAAACTGGAAATGCATCATTCTTATCATCCATTCTCGCTACATCTCTACAAAAAGTGAACAGGGCAAAGGAATATATATATCAGGAGGGTCATAGTTTGCATAGGTACCTCCCAAGATATTTAGAGTAAGCCAATGTCGTCTGATATGTCAAAGCCAATGCAAGCTACCTCATCGGCACATCCGGAACTGCGAAGCCCTCCTAATATCGATCATACAAAGAGAAGGATCATCTGTAAGGTTACCATTTAACCTGTCAAGAAGTGATATCTGAATGAAATGTTAGATTGGGAAACCCTTAAGCAAGAGTAAAACAAATGATTTTAAATAATAGGATAGTAGGTAAGATCATCTTAAATAAAAAAACTTTATAACCTAAAGAGAAACTTCTTAAATTATAACTTAAAGAGGAACCCTTAAGCAAGAGTACAAAAGCATGGATGTGTTAGGCACCACAATGCTCAGACGACAGCATAATAAGAAATTTTCTTTGCAGGCAGAAAAATGCGTCTAAACAACTTGCAAATGAAGGAGCTTCTGTTAGTATTTCAATGGAAAAAATCACTTGTGAAGGAATACCACAATGGCAGGCAGTCATTCAATTGGTTCGCATATGATTTACCTCCGAAGGGGCTACCACCACCACCAAAGAATGACCGGATGATGTCGAACGGATCTTAATTCCAGAGTGGTTTTATGTTTTATCAATATAGAGAAGTTCAGATAGGAAGTGCAGCCTGCCGCACCCCAACTTTCCGAGGAAACAACCTCAAGTCCACAGTATCAATTCTATTGGAAAAATTCCATCGATTATTTTTGGAGGTTTTGAATTTCCGCTTCCTACTGTCAAGAAGAAATATGATATTCTTATTATAGGGGATGTGTATATCCCTGTTGAGGTAACATAGTGTTATTCGAAATTTCTCCGGTTCCATGTTATTCGGAATGAGTTTGTTAACAAGACTTGATCAACCTTGTTAGTGGATTCCTTTTGATGAGCATGAGATGGATGAAACTAGAAGGCACAACCTTCTGTACCCTCTCTCTATTTTCTGTTATTTAGTTGAAATAAAGTAAAAATAGTATTTTTCTGTCTGTTTTCTGATTTATCTGTGCAATATAAAAATACCCCAAAAATAAAAGTTCTCCAAATGCCCTGAAAATGGAATATGATTTTTTCTGGAATATTTGAGAATATCTGGCACTGAGAACACAGCAGGAGGGGCAAGCACCTGGCCACGAGGGTGGAGGGCGCGCCCTACACCCCTGGGCATGCCCCTGCCTCGTGGGCCCATGGTGGCTCCCCTCCACTCATTCCTGCACCCACACACTTCTTCTTCCTCCCAAAAAAATCACCATCCAGCTCAAGCACGAATTCTAGCTCATTTTGCTGCGATTTTCGATCTCCTTGCTCAAAGCACCTCTCACAAAACTGCTTGGGGAGATTGTTCCTTGGTATGTGACTCCTCCATTGGTCCAATTAGTTTTTGTTCTAGTGCTTTATTCATTGCAAATTTGTGCTGCCTAGGTGACCATGTTCTTGAGCTTGCATGTCAAATTTATATGGTTCAAAGTAGTTCTAATGCATGATATAGGCTCTAGGCACTTGTAGAAGTAGTTGCTATCAATTTTGTTGAGCTTGGTGCACTTTTATTTGAAGTTATTAAAAATTTCAGAAATTTTTCAAAGGAAGAAATATGCTTAGGAAAATGTTCCAAGGTGGTTCTTCAAGGAAGCAAGGACCCAGACTTGCAATGCGTGATGCTGACGATGAGCTACCAAGGGACGCTCCAGTGCGGCCTTGTGAATGGCCTTCAGAAAACTTTATGGATCGAGCGGGAATCAAGGAAGAATTTAACGCATATTTGTGTAACGCTGATCTTGTGAACTTCGAGGGAGAAAAGTGCCGCCAGTACCACTATCTCACTAGTTCCTTTGTGAGGAGGTTTGAATTTTCATCTTCACGTAATTCTCCAACTGTCATGTTTGATCTTTATGAAAAATCTTATACTATGGACTTAGAGGATTTTACCACTGCTTGCAAACTTCCACAATGGGGTAGTGCTAGTGAACCCCGCAAATCTGAATTTAGAAATTTTCTTGCTAGTATAACTGTGGGGGAATCTAGAGATATAGCACAAGCTACCATAGGGAGCATCCATTTTCCTGCTATACATTATTTTGCTCTCTTCATAGGTAGATGCATAAATGGTAAGGGTGAAGCATGTCACATGTGTGTCCCTGACCTCAGTATTCTTAGGAGTGCTGTGTTAGGAGACAAATCTTATAATTTGGGAGCCATTGTTGCACGTAGGTTGCATCATAATAGATTTAATGGAGATTTCTTTGGTGGAATTTATGCAACCCGCTTAGCTGATTTTCTTGGTGTAACCATACGTAACGATGATATTGAATTGCCTCCCGCTTACCTAGACTTTAATGCTATGGTTCACCACCAGTTTGTTGAGAGGAATGAATCACCTCTCCATTATCGCTTAATCTTTGACACACGTCGTGTTGTCCGTATTACTCTCCCTGCTCCTGCCTTCTTTGATTACCAGGCAAAAGGAAGATATGTTATTACTAGAGAGGAGGCAGATGAGTACGAGAGGAGGGCGGAGGCAGCTCGCCGCCACGCTGCAGCTCAGGAGGCAATAGCCGCTGCATCTCAGTATGACCCCGGCTACAACTATGGATATCCAGCAGGCCATCCGTGGCAATAAACCAACTTATGCCAAAAGCCTAAGCTTGGGGGAGTACGTATTTCCCACCGACATTACATTTATGTTCACACACACTCATTGCTAGATGTCGGTGCTCATACTCTTTCACTGTAATATCCTTGCTAGTTTATTTTCTTTTTCTTGCTTTCTTCTTGTGTGTTTGATAAACCTTAAGAAAAACCAAAAAAAATAGTTGTAGCTTTTAGTTAGTTTACTTTTCTTGCTGTAGTAGTAATTAAAAAGAAAACCCAAAAATATTTCATGTTCTTCTTTTGCTTGTTAGGAGCTTTCCCATGTAAATAGTTTTATTTCTTTTCTTTTCTTTGGGGGTCGATAGGAGAAGACCATAATTGAATTGTTGAAGTGGCTCTTATATGCATTATTGTTGATTTAACCAAGAGCCCATATTGCCTTGTCTTCTCCTATTTATTGATTGCTCGCAGATTCCAGCTTAGTCCAATGCACGTGCACTCTTATTATTTTCACATCGTTCGGTCATGCAAGTGAAAGGCAATTATGATGAAATATGATGGACTGACTGAGATGAGAGAAGCTGGTATGAACTCGACCTCTCTTGATTTTGTAAATATGATTAGTTCATCATTCCTGATTCAGCCTATTATGAATAAACATGTTTGCAATGACAATTAGAGATCATAGTTGCTTATGCCATGCTTGATTAGCTATGAGTTATAATGGTTTACCTTGCATGCCAACATGCTATTAAAATGGTTGTGATGTGGTATAGTGGGGTGGTATCCTCCTTTGAATGATTTAAGTGACTCGACTTGGCACATGTTCACACATATAGTTGAAACAAATCAGCATAGCCTTCACGATATTTATGTTCATGGCGGATTATATCCTACTCATGCTCGTACTCAATGTCTATTAATTTTAATGCATGTTCATGACTGTTGTCGCTCTCTAGTTGGTCGCTTCCCAGTCTTTTGCTAGCCTTCACTTGTACTAAGCGGGAATACTGCTTGTGCATCCAATCCCTTAAACCCCAAAGTTATTCCAGATGAGTCCACTATACCTTCCTATATGCGCTATCTACCTGCCGTTCCAAGTAAATTTGTATGTGCCAAACTCTAAACCTTCAAATGAAATTCTATTTTGTATGCTCGAATAGCTCATGTATCAACTAGGGCTGTCCATATCTTCCATGCTAGGCGGGTTATTCTCAAGAGGAGTGGACTCCGCTCCTCACTCACGAGAAAATAGCTGGTCACCGGGATGCCCAGTCCCATGCTTTACGCAAACTAAATCAAAATAATTGCAAACAAACTCCCCCTGGGACTGTTGCTAGTTGGAGGCACTCGTTGTTTCGAGCAAGCCATGGATTGATGCTTGTTGGTGGAGGGGGAGTATAAACTTTACCATTTTGTTTGGGAACCGCCTATAATGTGTGTAGCATGGAAGATATCGCCATCTCTTGGTTGTTATGTTGACAATGAAAGTATGCCGCTCAAAATATTATTTATCTCTATTTCAAAACCGAGCTCTGGAACCTCTACAAATCCCTGCTTCCCTCTGAGAAGGGCCTATCTATTTACTTTCATGTTGAGTCATCACCCTCTTATTAAAAAGCACTAGCTGGAGAGCACTGCTGTCATTTGCATCCATTACTATTAATTTATATTGGGTATGACTATGACTAGATCTCTTTTACCATGAATTACAATGTCTAGTCAGTCCTTGATCTTTAAAGGTGCTCTGCATTTATGTTTTGCGGTCTCAGAAAGGGCTAGCGAGATACCATCTTATTATATCATATCATGATTGTTTTGAGAAAGTGTTGTCATCCGAGATTTATTATTATGGCTCGCTAGTTGATTATGCCATTGATATGAGTAAACATGAGACCTAAGAGTTATTGCGAATGTGGTTAGTCATAATCTTTGCTGAAAACTTGAATGCTGGCTTTACATATTTACAACAACAAGAGCAAACAGAGTTTGTAAAAGTTTTTCTTTATCACTTTCAGTTTATCAACTGAATTGCTTGAGGACAATCAAAGATTTAAGCTTGGGGGAGTTGATACGTCTCCGTCGTATCTACTTTTCCAAACACTTTTGCCCTTGTTTTGGACTCTAACTTGCATGATTTGAATGGAACTAACCCGGACTGACGCTGTTTTCAGCAGGCTTTCCATGGTGTTATTTATGTGCAGAAACAAAAGTTCTCGGAATGATCTGAAACTCCACGGAACATCTTTTTGAAAAATATTAAAAATACTGGAAGAAAAATCCACGTCAAGGGGGCCACACCCTGTCCACGAGGGTGGGGGCGCCCCCCTGCCTCGTGGGCCCCCTAACGCTCCACCGACCTCAACTCCAACTCCATATATTCACTTTCCGGGAGGAAAAAATCAAGGAGAAGGATTCATCGCGTTTTACGATACGGAGCCGCCGCCAAGCCCTAAAACCTCTCGGGAGGGCTGATCTGGAGTCCGTTCGGGGCTCCGGAGAGGGGGATTCGTCGCCGTCGTCATCATCAACCATCCTCCATCACCAATTTCATGATGCTCACCGCCGTGCGTGAGTAATTCCATCGTAGGCTTGCTGGACGGTGATGGGTTAGATGAGATCTATCATGTAATCGAGTTAGTTTTGTTAGGGTTTGATCCCTAGTATCCACTATGTTTTGAGATTGATGTTGCTATGACTTTGCTATGCTTAATGCTTGTCACTAGGGCCCGAGTGCCATGATTTCAGATCTGAACCTATTATGTTTTCATGAATATATGTGAGTTCTTGATCCTATCTTGCAAGTCTATAGTCACCTACTATGTGTTATGATCCGGCAACCCCGAAGTGACAATAATCGGGACCACTCCCAGTGATGACCATAGTTCTAGGAGTTCATGTATTCACTATGTGTTAATGCTTTGTTCCGGTACTCTATTAAAAGGAGGCCTTAATATCCCTTAGTTTTCATTAGGACCCCGCTGCCACGGGAGGGTAGGACAAAAGATGTCATGCAAGTTCTTTTCCATAAGCATGTATGACTATATTCGGAATACATGCCTACATTACATTGATGAATTGGAGCTAGTTCTGTGTCACCCTATATTATGACTGTTACATGATGAACCGCATCCGGCATAATTCTCCATTACCGATCCAATGCCTACGAGCGTTTCATATATTTTTCTTCGCTTATTTACTTTTCCGTTGCTACTGTTACAAACACTACAAAACCCAAAAATATTACTTTTGCTATCGTTACCGTTACTTCCATATTACTTTGCTACTAAATACTTTGCTGTAGATACTAAGTTATCCAGGTGTGGTTGAATTGACAACTCAACTGCTAATACTTGAGAATATTCTTTGGCTCCCCTTGTGTCGAATCAATAAATTTGGGTTGAATACTCTACCCTCGAAAAATGTTGCGATCCCCTATACTTGTGGGTTATCACCCATTTGCAGACAAAAACTGAAAGCATAAGACATTGTTGACTTGTACCTCAACATACTCTAAATACTCTTTTATTATGCACCCATCACCAAAAATTCCCAGTTATGATAAGCTGAAAACAAAAACAGAGATTAGATTCGCAAACCTATTGTACAAAAGAAAACCCATTGAGCCTAGGCTTACTACAAATGATCAAATGCACGAAATAGAGTAAACTGCAGCAAAAATATATGGTCCAACATACACACTTTACATTCTTTGTTTCTGCAGTTTTAGGCCTTCCCTCCTGCCCCACCCCCTCCTATTAACCATGCTTTTATGCGCAATTTGCTTGACAGAGATGACTAAAAGGTTTCGAGGAAAGTAGAACACAGTTCAAGGCAGATAATCACCAATCTAATAAGCAGTCAGGCATACAGTTCAAAGCAGGTAATCAAACATGTATAAATCAATCGTCTATTTCCAAGGAAACCGAATAGCGCAGCAGAACTGTTAGAAACAACAAAGATTACTATTTGCAGGTTAGAAATTCCATTAATACATTGAGTAGACAGTGCAGATCCGCACATGAGACGGAGATGCAGGAGTAAGGACGGCCAAATCAGAAGGAGGAACAGCAGCCGCGCACCCAGACACTATGGACCCGCGCCACCGTGAGGAAGAGCAAGAGGAACGCCTCCGCCTGTGGAGCCAGTGAACCGTGGTCGCACCTGGGGAGTGGGGAGCAGACAGGAGAGAGGCAGCTCAACGCAAACGAGGCATGGCGCAGTGTGGCCGACTGGGCGAAGGAGGTGGCCGCCGCCATCCGGTGGTGCCAGTCGATGGGGGTTGGCCTGCTGCTCCTCCCGTTGAAGCCGCCCATGCTCCATGGAGAGAGGATGTTATGGAGGCCGAAGAGGGGCACTCTCAAGCCTCGATGCGTCGGTCACCAGCCGGCAGTGCGGGACGTGGCCCGTGCTCCTCCTACCTACTACACACGGGGATGACGACGACGGCGCTTGGAACGAGGATGGCCCGGCTCGGCGGAGGCGGAGGCGGCTGCTAGGCGAGCGGGGGAGATGGCGGCGATGTGGCGTAGGCGGTGGGAGGGAGGGAGGAGAAAGAGAGGAGCGCCAGGGGTGTTGGACTGTTGCTACGGTTCTCACCCAATCCATGCTCTCTTCGCCCATACGCGTAGCCCAACCATCCACAGAGCGGCACACAATAGTCAGCAGGTGAAATCCCGAAACTGCCCTCGGCGGACATCGAGAACTACGGGCGGTGGCACGAACGGCGCGACCGGTAAAACGAGCATTGCACGCACTCGCCCCTGCAGTCACTGATGGAGAAGGCCCACCTCGCCTGGACCCCGCGTGTCATTGAGAGCCAGCGCGGTAGCGCGGGTGTAGCAAGTCTGGGCATTGTCACATCATAACGATCCAACGGCCCAGATCAAACCATCTGAACATCTGACGGCTGGGATTTGTTTGGACACACAATCGGATGGCTCACAGGCCAAGTGCCCTGAGAAGGCTTCATTTTTGCTCCGACTCTAACAATGGTATTTTATAAGCGAACAAATTATCAAGACAAAAAACTAGCATATGCAACAAAGAAGAAAGAAACAATAGCAATCTCAACATGAAGAGAGGTAATTTAGTAACATGAAAATTTCTACAACCATATTTTCCTATCTCATAACGATTACATGTGGGATCATAAACAAATTCAACAATATAGCTATCATATAAAATTTTCTCTTCATGATCCACATCCATAAAAGTTTTATAATCTTCCAAGATAGTGGGATTAACATCAACTAAAGTCATGACCTCTCCAAGCCCACTTTTATCAAAAAAATCATAAGATTGAACACTCTCAAAATATGTGGGATTATTTTTACCTAAAGTTGACGCTCTTCCAAACCCACTTTCAATATTATTGCAAATAACATATTCATCCTGAGGCTTAAATAAATTTTCAAGATCATAAGAAGAATCACCCCAATCATGATCATTACAATAAGTAGTGGACATAGCAAAACTAGCATCCCCAAGCTTGGGATTTTGCATATTATTAGCACAATTGACATTAATAGAATTTATAGTAAAATCATTGCAATAAAGCTTTTCATTGAATGAGCTATCATGAATCACTTCATAAATTCCTTCTTTGAACACTTCATCACGACTTTCAGATTCATGAATCCCAAGCAAAACTTCATAAAGATAATCCAGTGAACTCAATTCACTAGAAATGGGTTCATCATAATTGGATCTCTTGAAAAGATTAGCAAGTGGATGAGGATCCATATCAATTGATTTTTAGTAAGCAAAGATGCAAGCAAATAGAAGACACATGGCAAAACAAGCAAACAAAAGATCAAACAAGAAAAAGGCAAACAAAAAGACGGTGAATAAAAAGGCAAATTTTTGTGAAGTGGGGGACAGGAAAACGAGAGGCAAATGGCAAATAATGTAAATTGCGAGGAGATGAGATTTGTGATTAGGAACCTGGTATATGTTGAAGATCCTCCCCGGCAACGGCGCCGGAAATTGGTGCATGGCCGGGAGACTATCTTGACTTGATCCTCCCCGGCAACGACGCCAGAAATTCCTTTTGATGTCGCTTGAAGCTACGTCGGTATTTTCCCAACGAGGAAGGGATGATGCAGCACAGCGGCGGTAGGTATTTCCCTCAGATATGAAACCAAGGTTATCGAACCTGTAGGAGAACCAAGCAACACAACGTAAACATCCCCTGCACACAAATAACAACACCTCGCAACCCGACGTGTTAAAGGGGTTGTCAATCCCTTTCGGGGTACGGCGCCAGAAATTGCGTGTTGATGGGAGAAAGTTGTAATAGATTGAATAAATAGATTGCAAATAAAATAAAGTGCAGCAAAGTATTTTTGTATTTTTGGTTTAATATATCTGAATAGAAAGTGCAAATAAAATAGATTGCAAAGCAAATATATGAGAAAGAAGACTCGGGGGCCGTAGATTTCACTAGTGGCTTCTCTCGAGAAAAATAGCAAACGGTGGGTAAACAAATTACTGTTGGGCAATTGATAGAACTTCAAATAATTATGACGATATCCAAGAAATGATCATTACGTAGGCATCACGTCCAAGATTAGTAGACCGACTCCTGCCTGCATCTACTACTATTACTCCACACATCGACCGCTATCCAGCCTGCATCTAGTGTATTAAGTTCATGGGAAAACGGAGTAATGCAATAAGAACGATGACATGATGTAGACAAGATCTATCTATGTAGAGATAGACCCCATCATTCTATCCTTAGTAGCAACGATACATACGTCTCATTTCCCTTTCTGTCACTGGGATCAAGCACCGTAAGATCGAACCCACTACCGGGCACCTCTTCCCATTGCAAGATAAATAGATCGATTTGGTCAAACAAAACCCAAATATCGGAGAAGAATTACGAGGCTATAATAGATCATGCATATAAGAGATCAAAGAAACTCAAATAATTTTCATGGATATAAAAAGATATGACTGATCATAAACTCAAGGTTCATCAGCTCCCAACAAACAGACCGCAAAAAGAGTTACATCATATGGATCTCCAAGAGACCATTGTATTGAGAATTCGGCGAGAGAGAGGAAGCCATCTAGCTACTAACTATGGACCCGAAGGTCTAAAAAGAACTACTCACGCATCATCGAAGAGGCACCAATGGAGGTGGTGAACCTCATCCGAGATGGTGTCTAGATTGGATCTAGTGGTTCTGGACTCTGCGGCGGCTGGATCAATATTTCATCGACTCCCTAGGGTTCTGGGATTTTGGGGGGTATTTATAGAGCAAAGAGGCGGTCCGGGGGGCACCCGAGGTGGGCACAACCCACCAGGGGCGCGTCTGGGCCTCCTGACGCGCCCTGGTGGGTTGTCCCCTCCTCGGGACTCCCCTCAGGTGCAACCAGGGCCCAATATCTTCCTTCTAGTCCATAAAAAATCTCCGTGAAGTTTCGTGGCATTTGGACTCCGTCTGATATTGATTTCCTGCGATGTAAAGAACATGCAAAAAACAACAACTGACACTTGGCACTATGTCAATAGGTTAGTACGAAAAAATGATATAAAATGACTATAAAATGATTATAAAACATCCAAGAACGATAATAAAATAGCATGGAACAATCAAAAATTATAGATACGTTGGAGACGTATCACTCCTCAATTTCACCATCAAGAAAAGCACTTTTAATGTCCATTTGGTACAAAGTGATATCATGGTGATTGGCATAAGCAAGTAAGATGCGTATGGACTCAAGTCTAGCAATGGGGGCATAAGTCTCACCATAGTCCATACCTTCGACTTGAGTGTAGCCTTGAGCAACGAGACGCACCTTGTTTCGTACAACTTGTCCATCTTCATCTTGCTTATTCCGAAACACCCATTTGGTTCCAATGACATTGTGCTTGTCGTCCGGCTTCTCAATCGAAGTCCACACTTGATTCCTCTCGAAACTGTGTAGTTCTTCATGCATAGCGTTTATCCAATACGGATCTTCTAGAGCTTCTTCAACCTTCATAGGTTCAATGCTAGAAATGAATGAGTAATGTTCACAAAAGTTAGCTAAACGCGTTTTCGAGCGAGTGATTCTCCCGGTTTGAATGTCATTAAAGATTTGTTCGGCGGGATGATCTCTTGAGACTCTTGCTCTAACTCGTTGGGTCAGGGTGGAACGTCCTTTTCATTGTCTTCCTCTTCTTCTTGTCCTTCTTCATTGTCGTTGGTGTTGCTGTTCTCTTATGGAGGTGGAGAAGGAGGTCGATGAGTTTCATCTTGTTGTAATTCCTCGTTTCCTTCGTCTTGACGTGTTCCACTTGTAGATGCCTGCAAGTCAACTTGTGGTTCACCTTTTCATGAAGTTGAGGCTTCCACTTGAATGGACGAAGTACTCTCCTGCACCTTCGTTGGGCGAATCTTGCCAATAGATAAGTCTTGAATTGCTTCCGAAGGATCTTTATCTCCTACATCAATTGGCAATTTCTATACTTGCGAGCCGTTAGATTCATCAAACTTCACATCTACAGTCTCTTCAACCTTACGGGTGAAATTGTTGTTGACACGGTAAGTGTGAGAGTTTGATCCATATCCGAGTAGGAAACCTTCATGAAACTTAGGAGCAAATTTGGAACGACGATGCTTATCAAGAGTGTAGCACTTTAAGCTAAATACTCGAAAGTATCCAACTTGGGGTTTGTTACTGATGAGAAGCTCATATGTCGTCTTGCCGAGAAGCTTAGGAAGATATAGTCCATCCGTAGCATGACAAGCTGTCTCAACCGCTTCTGCCCAAAAGTGTCTTAGCGTCTTGTATTCATCAAGCATCGTTCTCGCCATCTCAATGAGTGTCCGATTCTTCCTCTCAACAACTCCATTTTGTTGAGTTATGTACGTAGCCGAGAACTCATGTGAAATCCCTTCTTCGTCAAGAAAGGTATCCACATTGGTATTCTTGAACTCCGTTTCGTTGTCGCTTCAAACCTTCTTGATATTCACTCCAAATTGATTTTGGTCCTTCCTAGCGAAGTTCTTGAAGATCTTTTGGACCTGCGATTATCATCAAGAAAGAATACCCACGTAAATCTGGAAAAATCATCAACAATGACCAAACTGAACGAGTTACCACCGAGACTCTTGTAGGCGTTGGGACCAAAAAGATCCATGTGAAGTAGCTCAAGCGGTCTTCTCGTGGTCATGATGTTCTTCATGGGATGACTTCCTCCAACTTGTTTTCCTGCTTGACAAGCACTACAAAGTCTATCCTTGTAAAATATAACATCTTTAACACCAAGGATATGATCACCTTTAATAAGCTTATCAAGATTTCGCAGGCCCACGTGACCTAACCTTCTATGCCATAACCAACCTTTAGAAGATTTAGCAGTTAAGAAAGTTCGAGGCTGAGCTCTCTTAGTGAAATCAATAATGTATCGATCACCTCTATGAACACCGGTAAAGACAATTTTATTACTATCTCTTCGAAACACTTGGCAATCTACTTCAGTGAATATAACATTGAAAGGGAAGTTAGCTAGTCTAGATACGGAAAGTAAATTGTAGCCAAGAGATTCAACGAGCATAACATTTTGGATAGAGTTGTCATGTGAGATGGCCACCTTACCAAGGCCAACCACTTTACCCTTTGAGTTATCACCAAAAGTGTCATACTTTCGGGGACCGTCGTTTTCAGCAAGCTCACGGAACATGTCCTTATCTCCGGTCATGTGATCGGTACATCCACTATCAAGAACCCATTCCTTTCCTCTGGCCATGTAACCACAAAGGTTAGCCACAAGACCAAAGTGTCTCATTGACTCATCAAGATCAAAGTCACTAGCATCATCCTCATCATAGTATCCATGTTCAACATCGTCATGTGAATGATCATCACCTAGAGAAGGTGATTCATTAGATGTATGACCATAACAATATGCATCTTTATGGATTCTAATGACTTGTGAGATGACGCTACTAATGACTCCAACATCTCCTTTGGCACGCATGAGGTCACGAAGTTCAAATAGACAATCATCAAATTTAGGGTCACTAGGATTCATTTTATGAAAAGCAATGGACTTTTGAAGAATCTCATCTAGGTTTTTTAGAGAATAGTTTGGAAAACACTCCTCAAGATATTTCCATATAGTATAAGCACATTCAAATGTAGGCAAGCATATAAGCAAGTTTCTAGGCAATCGTCTTATGATGAGATTGATAGTTCTAAGATTGCGGGTCATGTCAAGATCCTCGTCGAGGGTAGGATGCAAGGGATCAATAGGGGGCACACAGGGACTAATAATATGCTTGTTCAAATTGTATTCATTGAAAATCTCAAGCATCTCATTTTTCCAAGCACTATAGAACTCTCCGTCTAGTATAGGTACTCTACGTCTAATACTCCCAATCATAGACTCATTCATCTTCCTCCAATGGTGATTAAACCAAAGCAATGGAGACCAAAGCTCTGATACCAATTGAAAGGATCTAGAAGAGGTGTCTAGAGGGGGTGATTAGACACTCAACAAGTTAAGGTGGAAATTTTAAATTTCTTCAAGTTGAGATACAGTTTTAACACAAGTTTAAACATTCACAATACATTTCAAGCAAGCATAGCATGAGTATATGGGCAGCGGAAAGTAAAGCATGAAAGTTGCAAGAAAGTAAAGGGATGGGATTGGAGTTTGCAAACACAACGTAGACACAGAGATTTTTGGCGTTGTTCCGATAGGTGGTGCTATCGTACGTCCACGTTGATCGAGACTTCAACCCACGAAGGGTAACGCTTCTGTGAGTCCACGAAGGGTCAACGAAGAAGCAACCTTGTCTAGCCCACCATGGCCATCGCCCACGAAGAACTTGCCTCACTCAGGTAGATCTTCACGAAGTAGGCGATCTCCTTGCCCTTACAAACTTCTTGGTTCAACTCCACATCTTGTCGGAGGCGACCAAGCGACACCTCACCAATCTAGGAGACACCACTCTCCAAAAGGTAATATATGGTGTGTTGATGATGAACTCCTTGCTCTTGTGCTTCAACTAATAGTCTCCCCAACACTCAACTCTCTCTCACAGATTTGGATATGGTGGAAAGATGATTTGAGTGGAAAGCAACTTGGGGAGGTTAGAGATCAAGATTCTTGTGGTAGGATTGGTATATCTTGGTCTCAACACATGAGTAGGTGGTTCTCTCTTGGAAAATGAGTAGTGGAGGTGTAGGCACGTTCTGATGGCTCTCTCTCGAATGGAGAAGAGGGTGGAGGGGTATATAGCCTCCACAAAAAATCCAACCGTTACACACATTTGAACCAACTCGATCAGATCAAACAGAGGAACTCGGTGAGACCGATTCAGTTCAAAATGTGAACGTTACGAATCTCGGTGGGATCGACCAGACCAACTCGGTGTGACCGATGAGCTAGGGCTAGGGCAAACATCAACTCGGTGTGACCGATTACATAAACTCGGTGGGACCGAAGTGAAGTAATAGGTGAAAGTGCATTGCTGCACTATATTGTTTTTGACATCCATGACAACCTCATTTGTGTTTCTAACCAGATGCTCTAGTGTAAACAGCACTGATTAAGTTAAAGTGAAGCATGGATGGTTTTTCCCTCTCTTATTGAAAAAGGAAAAGCGGAGTGCCCAAGAAAAGCGGAGTTCCATAGTGTTTTCTTGTTTCTTGAGTCTTTAGGGCAGCCACACTATTAAGAGGGGGTGCAACATAAAAACATCCGGGGGATCAACTTACTTTCTCACGTTGATCTGAAAAAAATCTAACAGTGCAAATCTTCTGTTCAGGCTGGAACTTCCGGGACGGCCGGAACTTCCGGGGACTGGAAGGTCCGGCAAGGGTCCGGGAAGCTTCCGGGGTACCCAGAGAAACTGCTCTTTTTGTGCAATCTCTCTGTGTAGCCCAGAACCTCGCTGGACCTAGGCCGGAACTTCCATCCCCCAGAACTTCCGGGTCGGCCGGAACTTCCGGGCTCCGGAACTTCCGTCCCCTTTTTCAACAGCTTCCGGGGTACTACTGAGTTGATGCAAACTCTCTGTGTAGCCCGGAACTTGGCCGTAACTTCCGGTGTCCGGACCTTCCGTGCGTGGCCGGAACTTCCGAGATACGCAGAAATCTGCCTCCAATGGCCAGATTCCGTCCCCACCTATAAATAGTCTTCTTCTTCCTCACGAAGAACTCGACGACTCCATTTCTCTCACCTCCATTTTCAGACCTCGATTTCTTGGAGAGCTCCCTCCTTAGCCACCCAAATCTCTTGATCTTTTGGGAAGCAAAGGAGAAGTGCTCGATCTACACATTCACCAAAGCGAAAGTTGATTTCCCCTTGTTTTTGTGCTGCATCTTGTTACTCTTGGAGGTTGGAGACTCCTAGGCGGTAGGAGTGCTCCGGCGAGGAATCGACCATTGTGATTTCCCCCAGAAAGTTTGTGAGGGTTTGGAGACCACCCCAAGGTCTACCACTAGTGGTTGAGAAACACCTTCATGGTGTTGTCTCAAAGGGAGAATAGGGTGAGCTTTCGTGGTGTTGGTGTGCCCTCAAGGTAACATCCACCTCTCTAACAGTGACGTAGCTTCCCTCCAAGGAAGTGAACATCGGCATACATCCTCGTCTCTCGAAGTCGCGGTTATCCCTAACCCTAACTTCCTACTTGTGGTTACTTGTCTCTTAGGCCTTACTTATATCATATTGTGCTTGCTTACTCACATATTTGTGTTACTCGTTTACCTTGCTTAGCTCTTAGCATCATACATGCAATTGTTAGGCTCACTTTCATATTCCGCATTATTGCCTAAAATTGCTAAGTAGTAATTAAAATTTGTAAATGTACCTATTCACCGCCCCTCTAGGTCCATCTCGATCCTTTCAATTGGTATCAGAGCCTCGTGCTCTATTCTTGTGGCTTAACCGCCCTAGAGCGAGATGAACCCCGACGGGACTCCCCTTGTTGCGGATCCGAAGGATAAGGGCACGGCTTCCACGGAAGTCAAGTCCTTCACTTCTAAGGATCTGGAACGGGCGCTTGCTACGCAAAAGTAGGAGCATGATGCTTCTCTTGAGGCCTTGGTCCAAATGAGACTAGCCACACTAACCACGATGCTTGCACCACTTTCTGGTGGTGCGGCCTCGAGGCCAACTGTGCCTACTCCTTCACTTTGCCAACAACCTCCTAGTAATGAACACTCCAGTGTTCCTTGTCTTTATGCAAGACCTCAAGGCAAACATCCTTTACTTGATGACACTACCGATTTTTCTTTGTGGAGAGTTGCTATGCAGGATCATCTTCGATATGGAAATGATGAGATGTTGGAGATCTTGGAGTATGGCTACCAAGCTGTTGACCTGAAGAATATTCACCAAGAGAGATATATGACAAGAATCTCCACGACACAGCAACCATGTGCATAAGGAGAGGTATGACTGACAAGTAAAGGAGACCATACATACACATCACAAGTGCCAAGGAATTATGGGATAGCATTCTGAGGACCAAGACCGATACTTCCACTCTCCGGCTTGCTCAATATGAAATTGCCAAGGGTCAATTGCAAAACTTTTGTATGGAGAAAGGTGAATCTCCCAAGCATCTCCTTGAGCGTCTCATGACTCTCACTGCTGACATCGAGTCTTGTGAGTGTGACAAGACACAAGATGGATTCAACTTGACTAAGCGATTTCTCGTGGACAAGTTGCTTCATGCTCTTGCTCCATATCATCACCAAATGGTGTGGGACATAAGACAACACCATGGATTCAAGTAAATGACTCCAGATGACATCATATCCACTTTCCAACTATTTGAAGAGTCAAAGGCAAAATCTACAAAACATCTTGCCATGCATGGTACCTCAACATCAAAGATCAATCTTGCATTGAAGGCCAAACATGTATGTGAAGAAGAGCAAAGTGAAGAATAAGGAGATGATGATGATGATGACGATGAGGATGGTGATGAGATTGACTCCGATGAGAGCCCTTCATATGAAAACATTGATCTCTTTGTCAAGAAGTTTAGCGCGGGAAAATTCAAGGGAAGATTCCAGAAGAAGAAAGTGAGAAAATGCTACAACTGTGAAGAAACCAACCATTTCTCCAACAATTGCCCTTATGAGAAGAGAGAGGATAAACCAAGGTTTCCCAAGACCTTTCCCAAGAAGAAGTTGCCAAATCCTTTGAACTCCAAACTCAAGAAGAGAGATGGGAAAGCAATGGTTGCTCATGAAGAATCCGATCTGGATGATGTTAGTGGTGTTGCCGGAGTAGCTCAAGATTCTCAAAACACTTTGAGGCTAGTCAACAAGAGTGGTGATGTTGTCACTTACAACTGTATGAAAGACTACAAGGGCAATGCTCACAAGTGCCTAATGGCAAAGGCCATGGTAGAAGATGGAGAGGACCAAAACTCTCCTGACAAGGTCAAGGTAACCCCACGGTCAAACCCTCCTTTTTTCACTCCTCCTACTCCTAGTGATGAGTATCTTGATGCGGAGGATAGTTATGAGGATGATGATATAGATGATCCTATGCTTGCTAAACTAAATAAGTTCATGTGCTCCCTTAAAGGAAAGAAGCTCACTATGTTTCGTATGCTTATGGAGATGGTGAGTAAGCACACCATCTCCATTAAGGAACTCGAAACCCTCGTCGCCGAGGAAAAGGAAAAATATGAAATCCTTGAGCGGAAAGTCCAATATGAGGAAGCACGAAATGATGAACGATGCTTGAAAATTGGTGCGAACATTGATGTTCATGCTAAAGAACTTGCCTCCTTGAGAAAGGCTAAGGACTCTTGCGAGGAGTTGATGAATGATAAAAGTAAGCTTGTGAAGTCTAATGCTTCTCTCTCTAAGGATTGTGAGCTTCTATCTGTGTCCCTCAAGACTAAGGAAGAAGATCTCACTCTTCTTACAAAGAGTTTTGAGACGCTCAAGCTTACTTATCTTGAAACTCTAGCCAAGGCTTAGTCTTCTCCTATTATCAATGTTGATGCTTGTACTACTAACTCTAGTGGTGACCTAGCATCTATTATTGAGGAGAATCGCTTTCTCAAGGCTCAACTCGAGAAAGGACTCATGACATGTGCTCAAGGACAAAAGAACCTTAATGAGGTATTGAGCCAACACAATGAAGTGTTTGCGAAAGAGGGGCTCGGGTTTGACCCAAGCACAAGCAAGAAGAAGACGTCTTCTCAAAAGTGCACCACTCCTCTAAAAGAAATGTGTGTACGAGAAGGGCACAAGGAGAAAGGTAAGGTTGTGAGTGGGAAGGCCATAAGGGGCACGCCCACTCTCAACAAGCCAAAAGAGTTCATGCCTCCATCATATGTACTTCGTAAAACTAAGGATGGAGAAGTTTATGCAAAATGTGTTGGTCCTCGAAATGCATTCCGTTTTTATGCTATTTGGGTCCCTAAGACCCTTGTGACTAATTTGAGAGGTCCCATTGCAAAATGGGCGCCTCTAACCAAGCCATAATTGTGTGTAGGTTGCTTTCTCTGGTGGAGTAAAATGGGTGATCGATAGTGGATGTACCAATCATATGACCGAAGATAGCAAATTGCTCTACGATTTCATGGAAGCTATTCAACCATTTATGAGCATTATGTTTGGTGGAGGATCAAAAGGACAGGTACTCGGGTTGGGCAAGGTTGACATGTCTCTTGCAAATGTGATGCTTGTCCAATCCCTTAAATACCATTTGCTTTCCGTTCGCCAATTGGCTTCTGTTGGTTATGATACACTCTTTGGACTAACGGATGTGAAAGTCTTTAAGAGAGATACTCTTAAAGTGGCCTTTGTTGGAGAGTTGTATGGCAACCTTTACACAGTTGATTTCTCGAAAGAGAGTACATTCCATGCAACTTGTCTAATGGCCAAGGCCAACAAGGGGTGACCTTGGCATCGCCGGCTAGCCCATGTCGGCATGAGAAATCTTCAAGATCTCTTAAAGGGTAATCACATCCTTGGACTAACCAATGTCTCTTTTGAGAAAGATCGTGTGTGTAGTGCATGCATAGCCGGGAAGCAACATCAATCAAAGCACCCACCCAAGAATATCGTGTCTACTTCAAGGCCTTTGGAGCTCCTTCATGTGGATTTTTTTGGCCTCGTTCATGGGATAGTCTTGGTGAGAAAAAGTATGGACTTGTCATTGTTGATGATTACTCAAGATATACATGGGTGTTTTTCCTCAAGTCCAAGGAAGAGACCAAGATCACCTTCATTGATTTTGCCAAGCAAGCACAACGCAAGTTTGACAAAGAAATCCTAGCAATAAGAAGTGATAATGGCTCCGAGTTCAAGAACTACACCTTGGAAGGATTTCTTAGTGATGAAGGGACTGAGCATCAATATTCCGCACCATACACGCCTCAACAAAATGGTGTTGCCGAAAGGAAGAACCGTACACTTGTGGAGATAGCAAGGTCCATGTTGGATGAATACAAGTCGCCACGTAGTTTTTGGGCCGAGGCTGTCAACACCGCATGCCATGCATCAAACCGGCTCTTCCTTCGCACAATATTGGAAAAGACTCCATATGAGCTCCTAACCGGGAACAAGCCAAATGTAAAGTACTTTCGTGTATTTGGGTGCAAATGTTTCATCCTCAACAAAAGAGAACGGTTAGTAAAAATTCAATCCAAAACAACTGAGGGCATATTTGTTGGCTATGGATCAAACTCTCACGCTTATAGAGTCTACAACAAATCCAATGGATGTGTTGTAGAAACTTGTGACGTGGTGTTTGATGAATTTTATGGCTCCCATGGGGAGCAAGTTGATCTAAGTGATGTAGGTGAAGAAGATTTTTCTCAAGATATTTTGACCATGGGTGTCGTGGAATTGTCACGGCAGATGTCCTTAGTGTCAGGACTTAGTCGCGAGGCCAACACATCTATGTGGTAGCTTGAGAGGGGTTGAGCGAAATCGAGAGACGCAACACAAGACAAGGATTTAGACAGCTTCGGGCCCCGGGAAACATCATCCGGTAATAGCCCTACATGCTGTTTGTGGCTAGGTCTCATTATGCTCATGAGAGAGTCGCCGGTAAGCCGGATCTTTGTGTCTAGCCCTAGAGATTGTTTCTTGTTGCTTGTCCCTTCTTTGGGGAGCCCTGCCCCTCCTTATATATGTTGAAGGGGCGGGTTACATGACTAGTCCTAGTAGGATTAGGACTAACTTATTCTCTATTACCAGTCGGATACAAGTACGGGTCCTGCTTCCCTGTAAAGGAAATATTCCTCATGCCTTCCGTCTTAAGCCGGCCCACAATAACATGAGACGGCCTTCTGGGCCTTGGGCCTAGTCTTCTGTCTGACCCGCCGTTAGGGCCATCTATGAGTCGCCAGGCTCGTGAGTCGCCACTCCGGCGGGTTACCAATGAAAACGCCAAGCCCGGCCAGGTCATACTTCCGACCGGGTCATACCGCGGGGTATATCCCCGACAATGGGTGTTGGTGCTCTTCTTCCCATGGAACAAGAACCTCATGACGATGAAGAAGAAGATCGAAGTTTCACACATCATCAAACCACTTCAACACCCATACCACCACAAGCTCCTATTGCTCAACCAATGCCCCGAGTTCAAGAACAAGAAGATGATCAAGTCCCTCACCATGATCATCTCCATGAGCAAGATCATCACCAAGAGCAAGAACAAGAAAGTGCAATCATTGATGATGAACCTCAACAAATGCAATATGAAGAAGAAGATCTTCCACCACACATTAATGATCCATATGTTGAGGATGTGGATGATGGACATGAAGTTGAACCTCGCGAAACCCTAACCTCCATCATGCCCCGTGTGGCCGGTCGTGTTGATGTTGATAAAATTCTTACTGGCATATCGGAAGGTAGAGTCACTCGTAAACATTTGACAAACTTTTGTGCTCACTTCTCATTTGTCTCTAGTTTTGAGCCACTTAAGGTGCAAGATGCATTGATGGACAATGATTGGCTCGTTGCTATGCAAGAAGAGTTGAACAGTTTTGAACGCAACCAAGTGTGGTCATTAGTCAAGAGACCAACTATAGAACACAATGTCATTGGAACAAAATGGATTTTCAAGAACAAGCAAGATGAGAATGGTGTAATCATCCGCAAAAAGGCAAGGTTAGTGGCACAAGGGTACTCACAAGTTGAAGGTTTGGACTTTGGTGAGACCTTTGCTCCCGTTGCCCGTCTTGAATCTATACGCATCTTACTTGCATATGCTGCTTTCAACAGTTTTACATTACATCAAATGGATGTGAAGAGTGCTTTCCTTAACGGTCCTCTACAAGAAGTATATGTATCACAGCCACCTGGGTTCGTTGATCCCGATCACAAAGACTATGTGTATAAACTTCACAAGGCTTTGTATGGCCTCAAACAAGCACCTCGTGCTTGGTATGATCATCTTAAGAAGTTTTTTACTTGATGATGGTTTTGTGAGAGGGGTGATCGATCCCACTCTTTTTACTAAGAGGGACAAGGGTAATTTGATCTTATGCCAAATCTATGTAGATGACATCAATTGTTGTTCTCCTAACATACAATTGTGCAAGAAGTTTGCGGCCTCCATGGCCAAGAATTTTGAAATGTCACTCAATGCCGACTTGAAGTTCTTTCTTGGATTCCAAATTCAACAATTTCAAGAAGGAATTTGCTTGTCTCAAGCAAAATACCTCAAGGACATTCTAAAGAAGTTTGGCATGTCTGATGCTAGTCCATGTAAGACTCCCATGCCAAAAAAAATTGTATTCACTGAAGACACAAATGCGGGAGGGTCTGGTTCGCATGCTCACCCATCCAAGGTGTATGAACGGAAAACCAAAGAACGGGTCAAGAAGACAACTGCTGTTGTTTTGGGACGTGAGAACATGTTTGACTGCCATCCTGAGGAAGATGTTGAGGCTGAAGATAGTGCATCTCCTCTTGCTGCTCCCGTTCGCTCCAACAAGCAGAAGACTACTTCCAAGAAGGCCAAGGCACCAAATGTTCAACCTCCTCCTCCTGAGCCGGCCACCATGAGGGAAATGCCCGCACCTGAGTGGATTGCTTTTCGCCGAGTCAATCCCTATTGCCATGACTGTGACCATGTGGCTAATTCCAAGTTTTGGCAACTATGAAGAGATCTTTTCTCAGTTTGTCGACAAGGCTGTCATTCAGAAGAGTATCAACATTGCTCACTTTGACAAGACTCCAACAAATTCTGCTTACTTTGATGGGATCCAGAGCATGTGTGTGAAGGTCAACCTCCTTCCACTCATGCGCTTTCAACATGATGTGTCTCCACCTCTTGTGGCTCAGTTCTATGCTACTGTGCATTTTGGGACTGATATGCAGCGCACTCTTACTTGGATGAGTGGTGAGGAGAAGTTCTCTGCTCCGTTCTCAGTGCTGGCCGGTCTTTTGGGATATGAGTATACTGACACTACTGTTGACCGTGCCTACAAGATCCACGACAAAGGGGTCTTTCAGGCTATTCACTTGGATGATTTGTATCCTCCATCTGGAAAAGTTGGATCTGTTGGTGATCTTCTGCCCTTCTATGATATCATGCACCGGATCTTTCGGGAAACTCTTGTTGTGAAAGTGGGTGACAAGAACAAGATTCGTGGCCACCTCATCAACCTTCTTCACTACACTTGTCACAACTCCGAGCAGGGCCCCATTGATGTGATGGACTTTATGTGACATGAAATGTACAGTGTGGTGATGAACCACAAGGTTCTTATCTATGCTCCCTATATTACTGCCTTGATTGCTGAGGTTGCTCCTGATGCACTTGCGGGTCGGCGTCTGACTATTCACTCCAGTATTAGCCTGTTGGTTAAGAAGGGCAAGGCGACTGCTACTGAGGGAGATGATGATGAGGAAGAGGGGCTACATGCTGGAGATCCACACCACTTTGAGCTTCGCCCCCGCTCTCATACTTTTCATCGTGGGGAGCCCAATGACTCCGGGTCAAGGAGGAGCAACAAACTTTGGCGTCTTCTCAAGAACATGTTCTGCCTGTAGCAAGATATGCACAAGAAGCAGTGGGAGGAGCACAAGTCCAGGAAGAAGGGCACGAAGGCTCTTAAGGATGGTATGCGTGCATCTGGCATGGATATTGCTCACGGTTCCGAGTCTAATGTGACTCCTTTTGAGAAATACCAGTCCAAGTTTGCTCGGTTTGATGTTGAAGCCGGAGATGTAGCCTCTTCTCACCGCCGTCACGGCCCAGGTCTTCTGGAGAGTCGTCTGACGACCCCTCTGCATCTCTTTCCTAGGGGTTGTTTTATGGATTCCTCCATCTTTCCTTTTTTCCATCTTGGTGACAACAGGGGGGATGTTGTGGTGCTTGATAGGGCATATGGCTTATCATTTATCTTTGTTTATCTGCCTATTTTATGTTGCTTGGTGAACTGTTGAACCTTTGCTCCTATTTGCTCTTATTTGGATCTTATTATTTGAACCTATTATGTTCCGTTAATTATCTATCTTTGTGTGAGCATTTTATGGCAAGAAGGGTTACATGGCATATTCTATATTCTCATATTATGAGAGACATCTATCAGGCAATGATATATCTATATTTGTCTCGTCACTATCAAAAAAAAAGGTTAGTAAAACGTTCCATGTCGATATATCATTCTTGTGTGGGTATGCACAGTGATAGGGGGAGTTCTCTCATTTAATTCAAATGCAATCCTAAAATAAGGCATGGGTTGTGGGGGAGTACCTTCCTTTCATGGAAACTGTTGTATATTGTATATACTTTATGTGTTTACCCTCTCAAGCATTGTTGTCATCTATGTCAAAAAGGGGGAGATTGAAAGTGCATTGCTGCACTAAATTGTTTTTGACATCTATGACAACCTCATTTGTGTTTCTAACCACATGCTCTAGTGTAAACAGCACTGATTAAGTTAAAGTGAAGCATGGATGGTTTTTCCCTCTCTTATTGAAAAAGGAAAAGCGGAGTGCCCAAGAAAAGCGGAGTTCCATAGTGTTTTCTTGTTTCTTGAGTCTTTAGGGCAGTCGCACTATTAAGAGGGGGTGCATCATAAAAACATCCGGGGAATCAACTTACTTTCTCACGTTCACTTGAAAAAATCTCATACTGCAAAGCTTCTGTTCAGGCCGAAACTTCCGGGGACCAGAAGGTCTGGCAGGGGTCTGGGAAGCTTCCGGGGTACCCAGAGAAACTGCTCTTTTTGTGCAATCTCTCTGTGTAGCCCGGAACCTCGCCGGACCCAGGCCAGAACTTCCGTCCCCTGGAACTTCCAGGTCGGCCGGAACTTCTGGGCTCCGAAACTTCCGTCCCTTGTTTCAACAGCTTCCGGGGTACTACTGAGTTGATGCAAACTCTCTGTGTAGCCCGGAACTTCCGTGCATGGCCGGAACTTCCGGGATACGCAGAAATCTGCCTCCAACGGCCAGATTCTGTCCCCACCTATAAATAGTCTTCTTCTTCCTCACGAAGAACTCGACGACTCCATTTCTCTCACCTCCATTTTCAGACCTCGATTTCTTGGAGATCTCCCTCCTTAGCCACCCAAAGCTCTTGATCTTTTGGGAAGCAAAGGAGAAGTGCTCGATCTACACATTCACCAAAGCGAAAGTTGATTCCCCTTGTTTTTGTGGTGCATCTTGTTACTCTTGGAGGTTGGAGACTCCTAGGCGGTACGAGTGCTCCGGCGAGGAATCGACCATTGTGATTTCCCCTGGAATGTTTGTGAGGGTTTGGAGACCACCCCAAGGTCTACCACTAGTGGTTGAGAAACGCCTCTGTGGTGTTGTCTCAAAGGGATAGGGTGAGCCTTCATGGCGTTGGTGTGCCTTCGAGGTAACATCCACCTCTCTAACGGCGACGTAGCTTCCCTCCAAGGAAGTGAACATCGACATACATCCTCGTCTCTCAAAGTTGCGGTTATCCCTAACCCTAACTTCCTACTTGTGGTTACTTGTCTCTTAGGCCTTACTTATATCATATTGTGCTTTCTTACTCACATATTTGTGTTACTCGTTTACCTTGCTTAGCTCTTAGCATCATACTTGCAATTGTTAGGCTCACTTTCATATTCCGCATTATTGCCTAAAATTGCTAAGTAATGATTAAAATTTGTAATTGTACCTATTCACCCCCCCCCCCCTCTAGGTCCATCCCGATCCTTTCAATAGGACAACAGAGCGAATGACAAGCAAACTCGGTGTGACCAATTGCACTGACTCGGTGAGACCGAAAGAGTGCAACATGTCATAGGGAGAATGCAAGGCCATCTCGGTGAGACCGAGATCCGTATCGGTGTGACCGAAGTGTTAGGGTTTCTAGCAGTGGCTATGTCAAAAGAACTCGGTGGTGCCGAATAGATCAAATCGGTGGGGCCGAGTTTGACTTTGTGTTTTGGACATATTTGGAATGGGAAAGTGGCTGAGGGTTTTGGAGCAATATCACTAAGCACTTGAGCAAGTAGACCATTAAGCAACACCTCATCCCCTTAATAGTATTGGCTTTCCTATGGACTCAATGTGATCTTGGATCACTAAAATAGAAATGAAGAGTCTTGAGCTTTTGCCAATCTTTGTCCTTAGCATTTTGAAGGGGTTCCACATCCTCTTGTCCTTACCATGCCATTGTTGAACTCATCTGAAATATACTAGATAAAAGTATTAGTCCAACAAGAGATATGTTGACATTAATTACCAAAATCACCCAGGGAGCACTTGCGCTTGCATGGTGTCTATAAGCGTTGTGGCAGGGTCGGATAGTATTTGAATGGTGTAGCATGTGTCCGAGCTGATTGGTCTCCTTCGCTTGCTCTTGTCCTTGCTTCTCAGTGAAGCTCCTCCGGATCCTTCCACCTTCTTGGCTTCCATGGCTTCGAACTTAAGCACGCATAGTGTCCCCAATTGAGATACTAGCCATGTCCCTCATTCAAACACATAGGCAGTTCGGAAAGAAGTGAAGTCACCTCGTTTTCAGTAGCTCGCCCCGTCGGCAGAGTCGTAGCTACATGGTAGCGAGTGTGGGCGACTGTGTGTCTTGCATAGGTTGGCATGGTTTTGACTTTTCTTTTGGCGAGGGCTGAGGGAGTCCTGGATAAGGGGGTCCCTGGGTATCCGGTCTATTCGATATGGGCCGGACTGATGGGCTGTGAAGATAAAACAGAAGATTGTCCCCCGTGTCCGGATAGGACTCCTATATACGTGAATGACAAGTTTGGTGTCCGGATGTACTATTTCCTTCCTCTACAAGCTGACTCTATACAACCCTAGGCCCCTCCGATGTGTATATAAACTGGAGGGTTTTAGTCCGTAGAGGCTATCAGATTAATCATAGGCTAGACAGCTAGGGTTTAGCCATTACAATCTTGAGGTAGATCAACTCTTGTAACCCCTATTGTAAGGGCATATTTATCCCTTAGGTGTTTTGGTGATTGATGACAATGCTTTTTGTGGACTAATCGTGTGCCTTGAGTATTTCAGATGTTTCATCACTAGGCACAAGACGGTTTTTGTGCCCCTCGAAGACTATTGAAGACGGCGTTTGTCTACGTTTCTTTTCGGTGGATTTGAGTCGTAGGAAAGCCGTACTATTAAGAGGGGGTCCGCATTGGTTTGGGCTAGGGTGGAATCAAGACGTACACATCCCCTTCGGTTCCCTCTGAGCTTTTCCATTTTGTTGAAGGCCCCCTTGTTGCCTTCTCCCTGAGGTCTGGTCCCAGCAGTAGTACCGCGAGCCCCAGCGAGCTACAAGCGGCAGTACTGCTCCTCAGCGGTAGTACCGCTGGGAGCTCTCAGCTGTATTACCGCTGCGGCCTCGTGCTCCTACCGCCTCGATTCGAGGGTTCTCCTTTCATGTCGGGTTTTGCGGCACTAGCTGCGACAGTAGGGGCGGTAGTACCGCTCATGGGCGGTAGTACCGTTCTTACCACCGCAGCAGTACCGCCCTTGGTCCAGGCCCTGCTCTGCTCCTCGCTCCCTTCTCTGCGCGGCAGTACCGCGAGGTGGAACGGTAGTACCGCTGGCCACAGCGGTAGTACCGCCCACCCCTGCGGTAGTACCGCCCTCTGCGGGGCTGTTTAGGGGGGTAACGGTTGGATTGTTCCCCCCTCTATAAAAGGGATCTTCTTCTCCAAAGTTGACTCACCTCTTCCCCCAAAAAGCTCCATTGTTGCTCCAAGCTCCATTTTCGCCCGATCTCTCTCCCTATCCAATCAAACTTGTTAATTTGCTCGGGATTGGTTGAGAAGGCCCCGATCTACACTTCCACCAAGAGAAATTTGATTCCCCCCACTAATCCCTAGCGGATCTTGTTACTCTTGGGTGTTTGAGCACCCTAGACGGTTGAGGTCACTGCGGAGCCATAGTCCATTGTGGTGAAGCTTCGTGGTGTCGTTGGGAGCCTCCAATTAAGTTGTGGAGATTGCCCCAACCTTGTTTGTAAAGGTCCGGTCGCCGCCTTCAAGGGCACCAATAGTGGAATCACGGCATCTCGCATTGTGTGAGGGCGTGAGGAGAATACGGTGGCCCTAGTGGCTTCTTGGGGAGCATTGTGCCTCCACACCGCTCCAACGGAGACATACTTCCCTTCAAAAGGAAGGAACTTCGGTAACACATCCTCGTCTTCACCGGCTCCACTCTTGGTTATCTCGTCCCTTTACTTGTGCAATCTTACTTGTGTTATATCCCTTGCTTGCTTGTGTGCTTGTTGTTGTTGCATCATATAGGTTGCTCACCTAGTTGCATATCTAGACAACCTACTTTGATGCAAAGTTTAAATTGATAAATAAAAGGCTAAAATTTGTTAGTTGCCTATTCACCCCCTCCCCCTCTAGTCAACTATATTGATCCTTTCAATTGGTATCAGAGCCTCGTCTCTTTATTAAGGACTTTGCCGTCCGAAGAGTATGGTTGACACCGTAGACGGTGGGGAGGAGCACTCCGGTGCGAATCCGGTCTCGTCTACGGGCGATGGGGGAACCTCGGTATCTCGTGAGGAATTAAATGTGGCCTTGGAGACATTGAAAACCTCCATGACGACCGAGGTTGAAAGCATGTTTAATAAATTCATTGAATGGCTTAAACTATCCACCGTACCGTTGAAAGTGGGTGATCCCACTAACAAGGTGACGGATGCTAACTCCGACAAGGGGGAAGCTACTAGTGAAAAAGCTCCTTCTTCTAGTGGTGAGAATGGCACCGGCATCTTTGCCCATGTGGAACCTCCACTTGTTTATGGTGGACCGATTCCGTCTACTCATTTGAATCATGCCGGTCCTCCCCCTAAGATTGTGAAAAATGTGAATACTAATCTTTGGAGAATCATTGAAGAAGGTTTCTATCCGCATGACCCAAGCAACTTCACCCCTTGAGAAGCCGGGGATAATCAATTAATGAGAATGCTCTCTTCATCATCCAAGATGCAATTCCACCCGAAGATCTCCCTCATCTTCGGCCCTTCGCCTTGGACAAAGATGCATGGCTTTGTGTTGTCTCCCACTACCGGGGTAGCGCAAGCATTCAACGCTCCAACTATGAAGTGGTGCAAGATGAAGCCGATGAGTTTGCAATGAAAGAAGATGAAGAACCTCGCGAGCTTTATCGGAGAGTAACCAAACTCGCGGTCTCACTCCGAGATCATGGGAGCAAGGACACGGATGACAATTGGATCAAGCGCAAATTCCTCAAGGCAATGATGCCTTACCACAAGTCCATGTCCTCCGTCATTCGTCAAAGGCCGGACTTCCACACCTTGTCCTCAAGTGAAGTGTTGGATGAGTTTGTGGCTATGAGAATTTTGGACAAGACCGCCGACAATGCGGTGCTACGCTCTCAAAGAACAAAGAAGCCCAACCTTGCATTAAAGGCCAAGGTTAGTGTGGAAGAAGAAGAAGAAGAAGAAGAGGAAGAAGAGGAGAGCAACCCCGAAGATACAAAGTATGACTATCATGAGCACATGGCTCTCGCTTCACGGCAATTTTGGAGTAAGAAGAACTCAAGGCCCAACTTAAACAAGAACAACTCAAGTGGCAACAAGGTCAAGCAACGCGTGAGGACTTGCTATAATTGTGGCAATGTGAGCCATTTTGTTGCGGAATGCCCTTATGAGAAGAGAGAAGACAATGGTGGCAAGCTCATTCAAAAGGACAAAGCCAAGTCTTTCCCCAACAAGAGCAACTTCACCAAGAGGACTCCTCCCAAGGGGTTGGTTGCACAAGAAGAGTACAATGAGGATGATGATGACGATGAAGGCGGTGACTCGGTTGCTATGGCCTCCGTGGCCATTGCAACAACTCCTCGGGTATCCCTCTTCGACTTACCCAATGAGAACATCGTCGCCAAGTGCCTCATGGCTAAAGCAACCAACAAGGTAACCCCCAACATCAAAACTACCATCATTACTAATCCTTCCTTGACGAATTGCATTGATGAAAATGTGGGGCCCAATGAGGAAGAAAATGAGTTTGATTCCTTTATGAGTAAGCTCAAGGGTAAGTCCAAGAAGCACTTTGTTGCTCTCTTGGAACAACTTGGTGAAGCCAATGACACCATCGAGGCTCACGAAGAAACCATCTCTAAGATGGAGGGGCATAGTCGTGATTATGCCGATGAGATATCGGATCTCTCTAATGCTCTTGAGGAAGAGTGTGGTCTTCGTTTGGCTCTTGAGGAGTCACACAACGATGATCATGCTAAATTAAAGAAAGATCTTGATCATGCTTGTGTCTTATCTCGTGTGCTAAATTCCGAGAAGGCCAAACTTGAAGTTGATCTTGCTAGACTCAAAGAAGAGTTTGATATACTTGACAAGGCCCATAAAGCTTTGAAAGGTATTCATGCTAGTCTTAAAGAGTCTCACGATCAACTCCAAGTGAAGCTAACTAAGGAGAAAGCCACCTTTCCTCATATGGTTTTGATTGATAATGCAAAAGCTACTAACCCATGTTGTGAGCATGTGCATCTTATTGAGGAGAATGCCAAGTTGAAGATGCAACTTGAGAAGGGCCTTGTGTCGTGCATACAAGGTGAGAAGAACCTCAACGACCTTTTGAGTAATCAAAAGGAAGTTGTATCCAAGGAGGGGATTGGGTTCGCACCCAAGCCCAAGAACAAGAAGAAGAATGACAAGACCAAACGACCTCCTCCTCTCAAGCAAACTTTTGTGAAGGAGGGAGAGGGTGCTCCCAAGGAAAAGAAGAACAATGCGAAGGGTGGTGGTGTCAAGAAGGGCAATGCCACCCCTTCCAACAAAGCCGGCGACTTTAACCCTTCTTATGTGTTGTGTCGTGCTAGTGATGGGCATGTTTATGCCAAATTTGTTGGTTCTCCTTATGAGTACATTGAATGGTCTATTTGGGTTCCTAAGACCCTTGTCACTAACATCAAAGGACCCATTACAAAATGGGTACCTAAAACCAAGCATTGATCTCTTGTAGGTGTTTTCTTCCGGTGGGGGATCACGGTTGCTCGATATTGGAGCTACAAATCATATGACCGGAAGCAAGGACTTGGTGGTGGACGTGCACAAGATTCCATCTATGCCCACCAATGTCGAGTGGGGTGATGCCTCATCCTCTAAGGTATTGGGACTTGGCAAGGTTGTCATTTCTCATGATCTCATGATCGAGAAGGTCATGCTTGTTGAGTCCCTTGCATACAATTTACTTTCCGTTCGTCAACTTGCACTCATGGGTTTTGCCACTTTCTTTGATATTGATACCGTGGCCCTCTTGTGGAGCAAGACTCTTAAAGTAGCCTTTGTTGGGCATGTCGAGAACGGTGTCTATGTGATTAACTTTTCGGAGCGACCCACTAAGACCGCGACATGCCTAATGGCTAAAGTTGACGTGGGATGGCTTTGGCATCGCCATTTAGCCCATGTCAATATGAGATCTTTGCAAAGTCTTCTCAAGGGGGACCATGTCCATGGACTAACGAATGTTAGTTTTGCTAAAGATCGTGCTTGCAGTGCTTGTATCGAAGGAAAGCTACATGAAAAGACTCATCCTCCCACGACTATCATTTACTCGAAGAGGCCTTTGGAGCTCCTTCATTTGGATCTCTTTGGGCCTCCATCCTTTGATAGTCTTGGGGGTGGAAAGTATTGCTTGGTGATTGTGGATGATTATTAAAGATACACTTGGGTATATTTCTTCAAGAGGAAGAGCGAGACCCAACAAACCATCATTGACTTTGCAAATGAAGCCCAATGTCAACACAATGCAAAGATCTTGACAATAAGAAGTGACAACAGCACCGAGTTCAAGAACTACACCTTGGATGAGTTTCTTAGTTATGAGGGGATCAAGCATCAATATTCCGCACCGTACACCCCTCAACAAAATGGTGTTGCGGAGAGGAAGAACCGGACGTTGATGGATGCGGCAAGGACCATGATGGCGGAGTTCAAGTCTCCATACAACTTTTGGGCCAAAGTCATCAACACCACGTGTTATGCATCAAATCGTCTCTATCTCCGCAAAGGCTTGAACAAGACTCCATATGAGATACTCACCGGTAACAAGCCCAACCTCAGGTACTTCCGGGTGTTCGGGTGTAAGTGTTTCATTCTCAAGAAAGATGTTCGTTTGTCTAAATTTGAGGCTAGAGCTTATGAGGGCATATTTGTTGGTTATGCTACAAACTCTCATGCTTACCGTGTCCTCAATAAGTCCACGGGGCTTATTGAGGAGACATGTAACGTGGAGTTTGATGAGAATAATGGCTCCCAAGTGGATCAAAGTGGCACTTGTGATGTAGGTGATGAAATTCCTCCTCAAGCCATAAGAAGAATGGGTGTTGGTTTTATCCTACCCATTGAGGAACCCCTTGTGGCCAAAGGAGAAGGACAATGCTCCACTCAAGTGGAGCCATCACCAACCCAAGGCCCACACGCTTCTGAAGAACAAAGTTAAGGCCCTCAACCTCAAGAACAAGACCAAGGGCAAGATCAATCCCAAGATGGTGTTGTAACATCAAGTGATGCCCAAGGTCAAGTTCTCTCCTCCGAGCAAGTTCAAGATCAAGAGCTTCCTCAAGATCAAGATCAAGCTCAAGACGGCGCTCAAGATGATCAAGTGACCGCTCCTCGACTCACCCCCGAGGAGGAATTGGAGCGTCGTGCCACCAAGATTGCTTCCAAGCTCTCCACCAAGGGTCATCTCATGAAGAATGTGCTTGGAAGCATTCAAAAGGGGGTAAGCACTCGTAGACAATTGGCAAACTATTGTGAACATCACGTGTTTGTCTCTTGTGTTGAACCCCAAAAGGTTTATGAGGCGCTCGAAGATCCGGATTGGCTTAATGCCATGCATGAAGAACTCAACAACTTCGAGTACAACAAGGTGTGGAGATTGGTGCCAAGGCCAACGGGGAACCACAATGTCATTGGAACCAAGTGGATATTCAATAACAAGCAAGATGCTCACGGGACCATCGTTCGTAACAAGGCAAGATTGGTGGCACAAGGCTACTCCCAAGTCGAGGGTATCGACTACGGTGAAACCTTTGCTCCCGTTGCTCGCCTTGAATCCATTCGTTTGCTGATTGCTTATGCTTCTCATCACAACTTTAAGTTGCAACAAATGGATGTGAAGAGTGCTTTTCTTAATGGTCCTATTAATGAGTTGGTGTATGTCAAGCAACCCCCTGGGTTCGAGGATCCCTACTTTCCCGATCATGTGTATCAACTCGATAAGGCACTCTGTGGCATTAAACAAGCCCCACGTGCGTGGTATGACCACCTTACCGAGTTTTTAGAAGATCGTGGATTTGAAGTTGGGCTAATCGACCCCACTCTTTTTACTAAGAAGGTCAAAGGGGAGTTGTTTGTGTGCCAACTATGTGTTGATGATATCATCTTTGGTTCCCCTAACAAAGCTTTCAATGAGGAATTTGCCGCACTCATGACCTCAAAGTTCAATATGTCTTCCATGGGAGAGTTGAAGTTCTTTCTCGGGTTCGAAGTGAAGCAAAGAAGAGAAGGAACCTTCATCAACCAAGCCAAATACACTCAAGACATGCTCAAGAGATTTAAGCTAAGTGATGTCAAGCCGGCTTCCACTCCAATGCCCACCAAGTGCCAACTTGACATTGATCCCAATGGTAAAGCGGTGGATCAAAAGGTATATCGCTCCATGATTGGCTCCTTGCTTTACCTTTGTGCATCTAGACCGGATATCATGTTGAGTGTGGGAATTTGTGCACGGTTTCAAGCCGCACCTAAGGAAAGCCACTTTGTGGTGGTCAAGCGAATCTTTCGATATTTGGCTCATACCCCCAAACTTTGGCTTATGGTACCCAAGAGGAGCAAACTTCAAGCTTGTAGGATATTCGGACTCGGATTGGGCGGGAGACAAAGTGGATATGAAGTCCACTTCCGGAGGGTGCCAATTCCTTGGTTGCTCTTTGGTAAGTTGGTCTTCTAAGAAGCAAAGTTGTGTGTCTCTCTCGTCCACCGAAGCGGAGTATGTGGCGGCCGGTAGTTGTTGTGCACAACTCCTATGGATGAGGCAAACTTTAGAGGACTACGGTGTCATTTGTGACAAAGTGCCTCTTTGGTGTGACAATGAAAGTGCCATCAAGATTTCTCTCAACCCGGTGCAACACTTCAAGACGAAGCACATTGAGATTCGGTATCACTTCATCCGGGATCACATTAGGCAAGAGGATATCGAGCTCAACTACGTCAACACTCATGATAACCTTGCAGATATTTGCACGAAGCCCTTGGATGAAGCAAGATTTCGCAAGTTAAGGCATGAGCTAAATATCATTGATTCGAGCAATGTTGCTTGAACCCTTGCACACCCCACCATACTCAACTTGTTGTCTTGTTTAGGTGCAGGCATGGACATAGGGGGAGTGTTGTTCTCTCAATGAACTCTCCCTCCCCCCATTATGCATAAATTGATCAAGTCTTTCACATTAGCCATTTTTTATGGTACTTGTGCGTCAAAGACGAGTTTTGGTCATGGGCCCAAGGTTAAAATCTTCGCGGCACCATACCTCTTGACTCAAACATAGGTGGCCTCGGCCACCGCCCTCTCTTGAAGAGGTGTGTGTTTCCTGTCCTTGCTGGTGTTCTCGTTGCCGAGTCTTAGTTTCCTCTTCTTGCCGTTTGTTTTTCCGTTCTTTTTGAGCCGAGCCATTTGGTGTCTAGTCGTTGAGTCTTGCTGGGCGGTACTACCGCTGGTGTTGCGCGGTACTACCGCTTATGTTGACAAGCGGTACTACCGCCCACCCGAGCGGTACTACCGTTGGGGGGCGGGACCAGGGGGTTATGTCGGGGCAGGGGGAGGTTTCATCTCCCCCATACCCATTCGCACCGCCCCCTCGTTCCTCTTCGTCTCTCCAGCGTCGACTCGCCGCGGGAGGGCTCCGGCGGGCCGCCGTCTCCGGGCCGTCCCTCTCCATTTCCTTTGGTGGAGTCGATCCCCACCCCGTCCTCTTGCCATGGATGCCGGTATTGCCCCCGTTCCTCCTCTCTTTTTGTCTAGATTTCAGATCTAGTGTCTTAGGGGCAATAGTGGTTGCATCTCTCGATTTCTGGCTAAATCTAGGCTTGAGTAGATTGGAGAAGGCGACTAGACTATTTGGCTTGAGTTTTGGTAGGAGTATTTTTGAATTTGGCAGTCCGGTAGTGCCGGATTTGACCACGGCAGTAGGGAACCATCGTTTCCCCGTCTTGAGCGGTACTACCTCTCCCAGTGGAGCGGTACTACCGCTTGTGCGGTACTACCGCTTATGGATCGCGGTACTACCGCTATTTGCCCAATTCCATCCTATTCCTGCCATTTTTTGATCTCTTTTGCTGTGTTTGGTGGCTTATGCTCGTTCTTTCTGGTTGTTTCTTCTGCTCGTGTGTTTGGTTCCAGGTGATGAACATCCTGAGCAGCAAGTCCGCCGTGTCAACCTCGGACGTGCAACATCAAAGCGCTACCGCACCTCTGAGTCAGCGGATTCTATGCTACTGTCCATCTTGGAACTGATGCAGAAAGGACTCTGACTTGGATGACAAATGGCAAGTTGCTTTCTGTCAAGTGGAAGGCCTTCATGGAGTTACTTGGGGTGGAAGATCACGGGCTTGAGACTCCAGTCGCCTTCCGCCCTCACCACAATGCATCCTCCACTCACAAGCAAGCCCTCTGGCCCTACTGTTCTGTGAAGGTTCACCCTGTGACTAAGAAGGAAACCTATGAGCTGTCTACCTTTCTAGACATTCTTCATCGCGTCTTCCGAGAGACTCTCTTCCCTCGCATCGGGAATCTGGATATGGTCCACTCCTATCTCGTGGACATGCTTCTCTTCTGCCAGCATGAGAAGGAAGCAAACACTGGCGAGTCCCTGGACATTTCTCATGTTATGTGGTCTAAACTTCTTTCTGCCGTTTCTGAGCGCAAGTGCCCGATCTATGGTCCGTTCATCATGTTGCTCATTGAGAAGGCCTGGGCATGTGTCTATCCCAAGGTTATACTAGAAACTGGAGAATTGGTTTCTCATGAGATCAAGCGTCTGAGGAAGGACAATTGGGGCACCCCGGCTCCTAAATCCATGGGTCCATCTACTGCTGCTGATGTGGAGACCGAGGGCGAGGCTGAGGCCGATGATGACGATGAGGACTATGAGCCTTCTGGAGCAGAGCCCTCTTGGGCAAAGAAGCTCAAGCGCAAGATGAAGAAGCTCTTCTGCATGGAGTCTCATGGTCAGTACATGGCTCATGTGGCTGAGAAGCAGGCCAGGGGGCGTCACAAGGAGCTCATGCGTCAGTTGAGTGCGACCATTGCCCGTGGTTCTGAGGGCCAGATCACTGAGGAGGAGGAGTGGATTTAGCAGCACTATCTGTGGACCGATTCAGACACCGAGCAGTTTCCGACTGAGAATGGCAGTGCGGATGACCCCGCCAGGATGTGATGAGAGAGCTCCTCAGTTTGCTATCACCTGGAGCCGTAGCTTCGCTCTCTGCCTTTTTGGTGTCTCGATGCCAAAGGGGGAGCGAGCTTAGGTATTTGTCGTTGTCGGGTTGCGAGCGTGTGTTTGTGTGGCGTGTTTGCCTTGCCTGTCTTTCTCGCAAACTCTCTTCTTGTGTTTGTTCCTTGCTTGCCTTGGGTTGGTTTGTGCTCGTGAGACCTATCTATCATATGGTGTAAGACATATGCACTCTATCATCGTATTGAGCTTATGTTATCCTGTGCTATTTACTTTGTCTCTTATTTACTATTGCTTAGTGCTAGCCTTATTATTGCAAGATATGCATGGTCTATAAAATATAGGGGGAGTGTTGATCCTAGTATGTGTGCCGTGCAGTCCAAAGCACCTATCTAAATAGCACACATCTAGGGGGAGCCCGTCTATATTTTAGAGATGTGGGGTTTGCTTATGTCCTATCTTTTTACTTTGTGCAAATCCCGTATTGTCATCAATCCACCAAAAAGGGGGAGATTGTAAGGGCATATTTATGCCTTAGGTGTTTTGGTGATTGATGACAATGCTTTTTTGCGGACTAATCGTGTGCCTTGAGTATTTTAGACGTTTCATCACTAGGCACAAGACGGTTTTTGTGCCCCTCGAAGACTATTGAAGACGGCGTTTGTCTACGTTTCTTTTCGGTGGATTTGAGTCGTAGGAAAGCCATACTATTAAGAGGGGGTCCGCATTGGTTTGGGCTAGGGTGGAATCAAGACGTACACATCCCCTTCTGTTCCCTCTGAGCTTTTCCGTTTCGTTGAAGGCCCCCTTGCTGCCTTCTCCCTGAGGTCTGGTCCCAGCGGTAGTACCGCTTAAGAGCTACACGCGGCAGTACGCTCCTCAGCGGTAGTACCGTTGGGAGCTCTCAGCCGTAGTACCGCTGCGGCCTCGTGCTCCTACTGCCTCGATTCGAGGGTTCTCCTTTCGTGTCGGGTTTTGCGGCACTAGCTGCGGCAGTAGGGGCGGTAGTACCGCTCATGGGCGGTAGTACCATTCTTACAACTGCAGTAGTACCGCCCTTGGTCCAGGCCCTGCTCTGCTCCTCGCTCCCTTCTCTGCGCGGCAGTACCGCGAGGTGGAACAGTAGTACCGCTGGCCACAACAGTAGTACCGCCCACCCCTGCGGTAGTACCGTCCTCTGCGGGGCTGTTTAGGGGGGTAACGATTGGATTGTTCCCCCCTCTATAAAAGGGATCTTCTTCTCCAAAGTTGACTCACCTCTTCCCCAAAAAGCTCCATTGTTGCTCCAAGCTCCATTTTCGCCCGATCTCTCTCCCTATCCAATCAAACTTGTTGATTTGCTCGGGATTGGTTGAGAAGGCCCCGATCTACACTTCCACCAAGAGAAATTTGATTCCCCCCACTAATCCCTAGCGGATCTTGTTACTCTTGGGTGTTTGAGCACCCTAGACGGTTGAGGTCACCGCGGAGCCATAGTCCATTGTGGTGAAGCTTCGTGGTGTCGTTGGGAGCCTCCAATTAAGTTGTGGAGATTGCCCCAACCTTGTTTGTAAAGGTCCGGTCGCCGCCTTCAAGGGCACCAATAGTGGAATCACGGCATCTCGCATTGTGTGAGGGCGTGAGGAGAATACGGTGACCCTAGTGGCTTATTGGGGAGCATTGTGCCTCCACACCGCTCCAACGGAGACGTGCTTCCCTTCAAAAGGAAGGAACTTCGGTAACACATCCTCGTCTTCACCGGCTCCACTCTTGGTTATCTCGTCCCTTTACTTGTGCAAGCTTACTTGTGTTATATCCCTTGCTTGCTTGTGTGCTTATTGTTGTTGCATCATATAGGTTGCTCACCTAGTTGCATATCTAGACAACCTACTTTGATGCAAAGTTTAAATTGATAAATAAAAGGCTAAAATTTGTTAGTTGCCTATTCACCCCCCCCCCCTCTAGTCAACTATATCGATCCTTTCACCTATACTCTTCGAATACAATCAAGCATGACGTAGGGTTTTACCTCCTTTAAGAGGGCCCGAACCTGGGTAAACATCGTGTCTCTATTGTCCCTTGTTAGTGCATCTCCAATAGCTTGTCTATATGGATGTATATACTTGTTTTCCACGATGTGAGCCCAAAACAGGCGTCCAACAACTTGTCTATATGGTCATCCAAATATACACATCCTCTAAATCGAGCTCGACAATGTCCACACCTGGACATCGTGAAGGCGTCATCTAAACTCAGCTGCAGTCATGATTTCTTCCTCTCCCCAGCAACGGCCCACCTGTCATGGTCCCTGTATATAGACGTTCTGATGCAAAACTGGACGTGTATATAAGGGAATCTTTTTATACCATTGTCTATATGAATATATAGACATCCAAATATACACATGCTATTGGAGATGCTCTTACCATCGATCCACAGACACACAGCTTGGGACCCCCTACCCGAGATCTGCCAATTTTGACACCGACAAGGGCTTTGTTGATAATCGTCATTGGTGAAGTCGGAGTTGTTGGCTCGCCGAGGAGTGATTAGTGACAACCTCGGTGGTGATTCTTTTTGACGATGTGTGTGTCTTCGCGTGAGTAGCCAGGTTGGCCGATGTTGCTCCGTAATGACTTTTGCTTGGTTTTCTGCTAGTTAACCGGTTAATTCTGTTAGATAGATAGATAGAGATATATGTTGTATTCAAACTTCTATCTCTTCTCCCTCTCATGTAATCTTCTGTCTCTCTCTCTCTCCTGTGTAACTCTGGAGAGTCCTAGCAATCTCCTAAACTTGTAACCCACGGTAATCTCTCAATATATACAGCGGCCCGAGACCAAAGGGTTCAACGCTTCCTCCAATCTTTACATGGTATCAGAGCCTATCCTCATCGCATCTAGCAACCTATGAGAAAGCCATTAGCCCGAGAGGAAAAACAACCTAGCTGATGTATTCGTTGTAGATCAAAGCCATGGCAGGAACCGATGCATCCATCGCCTCTACCGTCTCCACCCTCACCACATCCATCATGAGCGCCATGACTACCCAGTTCGCCGGTTCCTCCTACGCTTCTTCTTCCACCTCCAGCAATGGCGCTAGCTCCCTCGGGTCGCCTCTGTCAGAGAAGCTGACAAGGATGAATTTTCTTCTCTAGAAGGCCATCGTGCTACCCCAGATCAAGGGGGCACAGATGGAGCACTTCTTGGACGCCGCAAACATGGTGCCCCTGCCACCATCACCAAGGATGGGAAGGAAGAGCAGGTCTTCAACTACGCCAGGACGATCTGGTACGCCCAGCAGCGGCAGGTACAAGGTTACCTTATGGGATCTCTATCACGTGAGGTTCTTGTGCAGGTCGTAACTCTCCAGACGCCGGCCGAGGTGTGGAGCGCCATCCACACCTTCTTCACTGCGCAAACACAGTCGCAGCTCGTCAATACTCGCATCACCCTTGCAAACCTCCAGAAGGGCAACATGGGGATGCCAGAGAACCTCGCCAAGATCAAAGCCCTGACGGACGAGATCGCGTGCACCGGATCTCCGCTCGGCGATGGCGAGATCGTCTCCTTTGTTCTGAAGGGCCTGGACATGGAGTATAACTCGGTTGTCTCGGCCCTCTCTGCCCGCGTCGAGCCTATCACCGTCACCGAGCTCTACAACCAGCTTCTTAGTTTCGAAGCCCGCATTAATCTACTGCAACAAGGAAATCTGCGTCAATCTTCGGTAAATGCCCTGACTCGTGGCCATGGCTATGGTGGCCGAGGCCGTGGTCACCAAGGCTAGCAAGGGCGGGGCCGAGGCAGCAACAGCAACAACGGACATGGACGCTCCAACAACAAGAACAACAACAACAACAACAACAACAACAACAACAACAACAACAACAACAACAACAATGGTGCACGCCCCTTCAACAACAACAATGGCGGCCGATCTGGTGGACGGCCTCGACCCCGATACCAGCTCTGCAAGAAACCTGGTCATGAAGTGCTTGAGTGTTTGCATAGGTATGATGAGGACTATGTGCCTGAAGAGCGCCATGTCCTTGCTGCCTTGAGAGAACAAGCAGGAGAAGGAGAGACCGTGTGGTACGCTGACTCTGGTGCAACCGATCACATCACGGGTGAGCTTGAGAAGCTTGCAACTCGTGAAAGATATTAGGGCATTGATCAAGTGAATACTGCTGCAACCGGTGGAGGTATGGACATACATCATATTGGTCGTGCTTTCATTAATTCCCCTACCTCTAAACGTGATCTTGTTCTTGAAGATGCCCTTCATGTTCCTCAAGCTAACAAAAATCTTGCATCTATGTCTCGCTTATCAGCTGATAATAATGTCTTCTTTGAAACTCATCCAAAATATTTTTTCATCAAGGATCGGGCAACTAGGGAACTTCTTCATCATGGTAGATGCATCAGTGGTCTCTACCCCATTACATCAAGGTTTTTAAGTCGCAAGCATCATCGTCAAGTCTACTCCGTCGTCAAGCCCTCCTTGGCAAGATGGCATCAAAGATTAGGACATCCGTCTTCTCTTATAGTTGAGCAAGTAGTTAATAAAGACAATCTTCCATTGTCAGGTAGAGAAAATAGCGAGTCCATTTGTGAAGCTTGTCAATGTGCCAAGAGTCACCAACTTCCCTATCCGAAGTCTAGTAGTGTTTCTCATGCTCCTTTAGAGCTTATATCTAGTGATGTATGGGGTCATGCAAGAGATTCTTTTGGAAGAAAGAAATATTATGTTAGCTTCATTGATGATTATAGCAAGTTTACTTGGATATATCTCCTTAAACACAAATCTGAAGTTTTTGTTGTTTTTCAAGAATTCCAAAAACTTGTTGAACGACACTTTGACAGAATATCCTTGCATTCCAAAGTGATTGGGGAGGGGAGTATGAAAAAATCAACTCCTTCTTTCGAAGTATAGGCATTGAACATCATGTCTCTTGTCCTCATGCTCATCAACAGAACGGTTCTGCCGAGCGCAAACACCGTCACATTGTCGAAGTAGGATTATCACTACTTGCTCATGCTTCTATGCCCCTCAAATATTGGGATGAGGCTTTTATTGCTGCCACATATCTTATCAATCGTCTCCCTAGAAAAGTCATTGGTAATTCAACTCCTCTAGAGCGTCTGTATCATCAAAAACCTGATTACAACTCCCTAAAAATATTGGGGTGTGCTTGTTATCCCAATCTTTGGCCATACAATCGTCACAAACTCGAGTTTCGGTCAACTCGGTGTGTTTTCATTGGCTATAGTAATCTTCACAAAGGCTACAAGTGTCTTGAAGTTTCCACGGGATGAGTCTATATCTCCCGTGATGTTGTTTTTGATGAAACTCTTTTTCCGTTTGCTCAACTTCATCCAAATGCAGGCGCTCTTCTTCGTACAGAAATCTCACTTCTTTTTGATCCTTTGACTTCTCCTGATCACGGGGGTAAATTAATTGAAACTGATCATGAGATTAGTCCAACAGAAAAAAAATTCAGATGTCAGTGCATCTAATGACAACAATATAGTTTCCAGGCATGATTTTATGTGTGCAGAACAGGACGAAAATGGCACTGGATCCCATGAAGATTTGGTGCAGGGCAACAGCCTTCAGGATGCACGATCCGAGGAGGACCCTGCAGCAGCGTCAGCGTCAGCAGTAGGCGGCCCCACTAGCCCAGGCGCGGGCCTGGATGCGGGCGACCTCCGCGACTCTCCAGCCGCCACGCGTGGGCTGGCCAGGCTCACGGGCGATAAGCCGACCGTGGCGGGGCCCGCGCACGAGGCGGCCTGTCGCACACCCGAGCGGGCGGTTTCAGTGGATGCCACGCGGAGCTCTCCGGTTGGGTCGCCCAGTACGAGGTTGGTCACCTCTGCCGGCCTGGATTCCTCGGATCTGGAGTGCCAGGATAGCCGATCTTCTCCGAGTAATGTGCCTGGATCTTCTGTGGCTCACCCTACTGTCTCAGGATTTGCTACATCTAAGGTGTGTGTTTCCGAAAATAACAATTCTGCTGCTACAGTTCCTGTGTCAAAAACGTCTGCTAGCGTACCTGAGGTGTCTCAGCGAACTACCAGATCATAGTCTGGGATATTCAAGCCGAAGGAATACAAAGATGGCACCATAAGGTATGACAAACGCAAGCATCCTTTTCTTACTAGTGTTGGTGAACCAGAAAGTCTTAGTGATGCACTAGCACATAAAGAGTGGAAAGAAGCTATGGACGGAGAATATCAAGCACTTATGAAAAATAAAACTTGGCACTTAGTTCCACCAGGAAAAGGTGAAAATGTGATTGATTGCAAATGGGTTTACAAGATCAAAAGAAAGGCAGATGGAATCATAGACAGATACAAGGCTAGACTAGTTGCAAAGGGATTTAAACAAAGATTTGGGATTGATTATGAGGACACATTCAGCCCTGTTATTAAATCAGCTACCATCAGACTTATACTTTATATTGCTATTTCTAGAGGTTGGAGTTTACGACAGCTAGATGTACAGAACGCGTTTCTTCATGGTGTTCTTGAGGAAGAAGTGTTCATGCGGCAACCACCAGGGTATGAAAACAAAAAACACACCACATCATGTTTGCAGGTTAGATAAAGCTTTGTATGAATTCAAGCAGGCACCTAGAGCCTGGTACTCAAGGTTAAGTACTCAGTTACAACGACTTGGGTTTACTCCATCAAAGGCAGATACCTCACTATTCTTCTATAACAAAGGCAGTATAACAATATTTGTTCTTGTTTATGTTGATGACATTATTGTTGCTAGTTCCAATCCAGATGCTACTACAGGTCTTCTTCAGGATCTTAAAATGGAGTTTGCATTGAAGGATTTGGGCAACCTTCACTATTTCCTTGGTATTGAAGTAAAACAGGTGAAAGATGGAATACTTTTGACACGGGAAAAATATACTGTTGATATTATAAAAAGGATTGGACTGGAACACTGTAAGCCTGTAAGTACACCACTCTCAACTTCAGAAAAACTTTCAGTTGAGGGAGGAGAGGTACTTGGTCCAGAGGATGCAACAAATTACAGAAGCATTGTTGGTGCACTTCAGTATTTGACTTTAACCCGTCCAGATATTTCATATTCTGTGAATAAGGTATGTCAGTATTTGCATGCTCCTAGTACAGTTCATTGGACGGCTGTTAAGCCGATTGTGAGGTATCTTAAGTATACAATGGGACTTTGAGTTAAAATTACTAAGTCACCATCTATGCTAGTGAGTGCATATTCTGATGCTGATTGGGCAGGGTGTGTTGATGATAGAAGGTCCACAGGTGGATTTGCTGTATTCTTGGGATCAAATCTTATATCATGGAGTGCAAGAAAACAGGCTATTGTCTCTAGATCCAGTACTGAAGCAGAGTATAAAGCACTGGCAAATGCAATTGCTGAAGTCATGTGGATTCAGACTCTGCTATGTGAACTTGGAATAAAAGTTCCACAAGCTGCAAGGTTATGGTGTGACAACATTGGTGCAACCTATTTTTCAGTAAATCCTGTTTTCCATGCACCAACAAAACACATAGAAGTTGATTTCCATTTTGTCGGAGAACGGGTGGCTCGAAAGCTACTTGACATCAGGTTTATTCACACAGGAGATCAACTTGCTGACGGGTTTACCAAGCCACTTTCCACGAGGAGAATGAACAAGTTTATATACAATCTAAATCTTGACAGAGTTTCATAGGTTTAGATTGAGGGAGGATATTAGATAGATAGATAGAGATATATGTTGTATTCAAACTTCTATCTCTTCTCCCTCTCGTGTAATCTTCTATCTCTCTCTCTCGTGTAACTCTGGAGAGTCCTAGCGATCTCCTAAATTTGTAACCCACGGTAATCTCTTAATATATACAGCGGTCCGAGACCAAAGGGTTCAAACGCTTCCTTCAATCTTTACAAATTCTACTTTTTCTTAACTAATGAATGGAGAGAGTATTTTTCTTCTTCTCCATTTTGAGAAAATAGAATGTTGAGCAGGGAAGGCGCCATCTGCATTTAATTTCCGAACATGGACCTTGAGCTTGACCCAACCATGTCAGCTTGATCCCAACTTGATGGCTGCATAGCCACCGAATATTTAGCAGAGACACTTCACGGCATGAAGCGCCAGTGTTTTGATCGGATGACAAAGACACGCTCCCCGCAGCTCAATCAAGTCCTCGTTGCGCAGCACATATAACCGACATCATCCGTCAACCCATCGCTATCTCATTTTCTGAAATAAAAACTGTGAATCTCTGCTTCAAATCTTTAGATAGTACTATCTCGTGAGCCTTCATGCACCCGTCCCAAGCATCACGGCTGGCTCAATCAATGCGCTGCGTGTATTATTATTCCGGTCTTATCATTTCCTCTTTGGAACAGCGCAGGGATTATCATCGTGATGCTACTAGGAGCATTCCCTGTGGAAGTGGAGCCGTGGCCTGCCTCTATAAAGCGAGCTTTTGTGTCGGCGGCGGGGGTGCTGCCATGGATCATGGATGAGAGCATGGGCCGACGCCGTCTGAATTTCCGTTGGATACTCATGCCACGGGCCCACGCGTGCGACGCGCGCCCCCGCTGGGACGACGTGGATGGATTCCTCCTTTCGTCTCCATGCTCTTTGTTTGTTTCCAGCTCTGCACTGGATGCCACTTCCCAGCAAGCACCAGTGTTTCTGAATTGGTGATGACTAATGAGCGGTGCTCTTTCCTCCTCTTGTCTGCCTGTGTATATGCAATGGATTGTTTGGGTTGACAGAATAGCCATGTTGAATTGTCGATGATGTGTGGTCAGTTTAGAAGGAATAAACTGAGCGGTAGATTCTCACAAGAAAAAAAAAATAAACCGAGCGGTAAAAGTGGACTGCATGTCTGTTAGAGCAACTCCAATGGAGCTACCCATTGCCTGCGTCTGTTTGGGTCGGTGCGGACAAAAATGGAGGCCCAACGCGCCGACCCAAATGCAAATCACGTCCGCGTGACGTCAGCGCCGACCCATTTCTGGCCCAAAATTGCGCCTGAAATGCGTCGGCGTGGACGCGAAGCGGACGCACCGCGCGTCTACTCGACGTCCACCGCGGCCCCACCTGTAGGCCAGCCAACTACCACCCGTCGTCTTATTTATGATGACCATCGAAAACGGGCCCACTAGTCAGCCAGTGGAAGCGTCCCTTTTTAAGCACGCGTGCGGCGGGGGCCGGCCTCATCCACTTCCGTCCACATCTGCCACCCCCCCCCACCACCACCACCAACACTCTGTTTGCTTCCTCGCCAGCGACAGCAAACCCTAGCAAGCGATGGGTCTCTTCGGCGGCAGCAGCATCGGCAACGGCAAGGGCACCCCCGGCGCTTCGTCGTCCCGTACTCCTCCTCCCATTCCTCCTCCGGCGCCGGCGCGTTTCCGCCCAAGGCGCCGGCGCCTGCACATCCCGGTGCACCAAGCACGGTGGCACTAGGAGTACAGGCAGTCGCGGCCCTACCTGACATCACGCTGCCGCACCACTGGCACCTGGATCCGCGGCGGATCCCGGTGCCGGCGGTTCCGCGGAGCCAGCGGGCGCATGACGAGGAGGTGCACAGGCGCCGCGCGCAACTCACGCCGGAGCAGCGGCGGTTGCCTGAGAACGCCTCCGACTCTCCCAACAGGGAGGCCTGATTCGCCCTCAAACACGAGGAGCAACGGCGTGTAGGCGTCGACATCGTCCCGCCGCCGTTCCCACCGTCGCCCCTGCTGCTAGAGCCGGAGGACATGAAGGCGGAGGCGGAGTATCAAGCGAGGAGGCCCTGCAGCACGCGCTGGAGGCTAGCCGCCTTGAGGAGGCTGCGCACTGGGATGGGCTAGAGCAAGCCCTTGCCCTGTCGGCGGTGGGAGACTTTGTCCACACCCCGCTCTTCGTGCCGCCACCGCCACCGCCGCCGCCCGTCGAGCCCAAGCCGGAGCCAACGCGGAAGCGCTCCCCGCCTCCACCCACTTGGCCGGAGGAGGCCTACACGTGGACGGGGTGTGTGAGCGCGCCTCCTGTCCACTTCGCCGCGACGCCGCCGCAGGAGGCGGCCCACCTTGAGCGCTGGAAGGCCCACTGGCTCCACCAGGAGCAGGCCGACGGCGAGCGGCAGATGCGCTACGAGGCGCTGCTCCAACGCGACGCAGAGGCGCTCCGGCTCAAGGAGGAGGAGGAAGAGCGCGCGCGGCTAGCCGCAATGCGGCCGCCCCAGCAGACGCCGGAAGAGGCTGCCCTAGCAGCATGCCAGGCGGCGTTCGGGTGGGCTGGCCCTGCTCCCGTCTTCATCGACCTCACCGGCGGCGATGGCGACGACGGCATCGACGTCAAGGGCAACGGCAAGGCCGACGACGTCTAGGGCAGCGTGTGGGGCGGCGCAGTCTTTTTTATGTTTTAATTAATGTTTAATTAGGTTTAAGTGGACTTTGGCCGGCGGTTGACCGGCCACTTATGTTTAATTTATGTTTATTTTGTGCGAGCTGCATTTTTTTCACACCGGCACATTTGGATCAGCCTCCCGTTAGGCGGTCAAGCCAACACATTTGAGAATGCGAACGCGCACGTCCGCCTGACCGACCCAAATAGACGAAAAGCGGACAAAGCGCGCGTCCGTTTGGGACGCCCCATTGGAGTTGCTCTTAGCACTAGATGCACTTAGGGCAACTTGACAAGAAAAGCGTAGGAGTACGTACGTAGAAGGAATTAAGAGGATACACATGTGGGTTTGGCCATTGTCATTTGGCAAAAGCTTTCAAAGATGGCATCAATGTGCCTCTCATGCATCGCTGCAGGCAGCTGTTTTTTGTAAGGAGGTGTTTCTTTTTTTTGTAAGGAGAGAAGTATGTTAATTGATAACTTCTTTTACAAGCATGCATTTACCACAGGTCCAACAGGAGGCAGGGAGGCACCATGCCATGTAACAGAGAAAAATTGGATGTTCTTTACATGAGTGATGAACAATTGATACCAACTTGTCACGCCCAATATGCGATACTATTCTAAAGAGACTCGAAGGTCCCACCAAGGAAAGAACCGCATATTGATATGCTTTTGCAAGGTGGATATCATTACATCAACATTACATAATAGATGGGGATACATACAAGGCATACAAATGCCGCAATAATACATCAATACATCATACAAGAGATCAACATTCGACTACGGATGAAACACAAACAGAAACTCAAACAATATCCACCCTGCTAGACCAGGCTGCCGACCAGGAACCTATCCCTCGAACAAGAAGAAGCGGAACAACAACTCCAAAACTATAAACATCGCTCTCGCGTCATGATCATCGCATAACCTGTACCTGCAACTGGTGTTGTAGTAATCTGTGAACCACGAGGACTCAACAATCCCATTACCATGGGTATCAAGACTAGCAAAGCTTAATGGGTAAGGAAGGGGTAAAGTGGTGAGGTTCCAGCTGCGACTAAGCATGTATGGTGGCTAACTTGCGAATATAAGAGTAAGAGGAGAAGCTACGCAAGCGGTCGCCAACTAGTAATGATCAAGAAGTGATCCTGAACTACTTACGTTCAAACAAAACCCCAAACCCGTGTTCACTTCCCGGACTCCGCCGAAAAGAGACAATCATGGTTACACACGCGGTTGGTGTATTTTAATTAAGTCAAGTGTCAAGTTCTCTACAACCGGACATTAACAAATTCCCATCTGCCACATAACCGCGGGCACGTCTCTCGAAAGTTTAAACCATGCAGGGGTGTCCCAACTTAGCCCATTATAAGCTCACGATCCGCGGAGACAATCCTCCATCGCGGGACACCCGATCAGACTCGGAATCCCGGTGCACAAGACATTTCGACGATGGTAAAACAAAACCAGCAAGACCGCCTGAATGTGCCGACAAATCCCGATAGGAGCTGCACATATCTCGTTCTCAGGGCACACCGGATGAGCCAGACGTCGGGTTGGCATAGACCCTGGTTGCCCAGGGGGCGCCGGACATCGCTCGGTTTGGACTAGCACTCAAAGGATCACTGGCCCGGGGGGCTAAAATAAGGATGACCCTCGGGAGGGCGACTCCCTAGGGAAAACAAATAGGCGATAGGCAAATGTAAAACCAATGTTGGGCCTTGCTAGAAGAGTTTTATTCAAAGCGAACTGTCAAGAGGGTCCCACACCCCTCACCGTGTTAGGGACGCAATATCAAGGAACATAATACCGGTATGACGGAAACTAGGGCGGCAAGAGTGGAACGAAACACCAGGCATAAGGCCGAGCCTTCCACCCTTTACCAAGTATATAGATGCATTAATTAAATAAGAGATATTGTGATATCCCAAGAATATCCATGAAATCCATCTCCCAACATGGAACAACCTGCAACTGCACCTGCAACTAGCAATGTTATAAGAGGGGCTGAGCAAAGCAGTAACATAGCCAAACAACGGTTTGCTAGGAAGGGTGTAAAACGGTTAGAGGCTATCATGGCAATTAGGGAGGCTTGATAAACAAGTGGTAGGTAGCGTGACATAGCGATAGCATCGTGACAACTAGCATAGCAATGATAGTAGTGAAATCCAAGGTGACGGTCATCTTGCCTGAAATCCCGCTAGGAAGAAGAACGAGTCCATGAAGAAGATGAAGCCACGAAAACGAACCAAGCGTAGACGAACGAATCCTCACGATCGCAACGAAACAGGAACTAACGAGAAGGAGCACAACCGGAAAGAAGCAAACAACAAGGTAAACACACAACACATAAACATGACATGATGCTCAACCAAGTATGATGCATGACAAGTCTATTTGATGCTACTCATGGAAAGAGATGATGCATACAAGAGAGACACATCAAAGCAAGTTTAAATGAGGCCGGAAACAACATATAACAATTCCGGTAAGTCCTCATATGCAAATTTCAAAAATGGTCCAAATCTGAATAAACCTGATGTTCAAGTTGTTAAACAGCAAGTTAATATGCATCAAGATGATCTACACGGCTTTCTAGTCAAGTTACATATAAAGTTCGTTTAATTCGGAGCTACGACCTAGAAGATATAAGCAAAGCAAGTTAAACATGGCATTGATGCAAAATGCATACAAACAACATCACAAACACTTCAAAACAAGGATGCAATAAGGTAACATGAAACTACATGCAAAACTAAGCAAGTTTCATATAGAGCACACTCAAAACGGAGCAACGGTTCAACACATACACTCTATACAAGTTTAAAGGACAAGCTATCCAAAACAGCAACTAGGCATCTACCAAGCATCAAAACAATATGCTACAGCACCTCAACATAATAACAAAAGGCATTAGACATGATATACAGGTAAAGCATGACAAAAAAAGAACACTGATCTATCTTCATAAATCACTAGAACATGCTCAAAAGGGCATGTCAAGATTGCAAATAACAACAGATTCACAGACTTGGAAGAAATCACTGGACATGGCAGAAATAACATCAGGTTGCAATGTTTAGAGCTATCAAACAACATGTTACAACAAGCTATCATGGCAAACTTGAGAATGGCATGCTAGTACTAAAAGCACTTAACAAAACTCCCTTAATGAACTTATTCTAAAGATCAACGTAAAAGATGGTAGTATCCATGCAAACATGGAAAATGATATGACAGATTCAGACTTGGTGAAAATAACAGTACATGGCAGGAACAACGATAAGTAGGCATGTTGGTGAGCTTGTACCAGTCACCACAAGGCATCTCATGGCATGTGAAGTCAACCAACAGTAAGATAGCATAATTATGAAGCTAATTATGGCAAGAGCAAGTACATAGGGTGCATGGATCACTAGCAAAACACATGGAAAAACTGAACTTAATGTTAACAGACTGATAGCAACATTATTTAGCAAATTTGGAGCATGATAACAACAATATACAGCAATCCATAATTGCAACAAAGGGAATAGATCAATAGATCATAACATGTATAACAAAACATCCTTAGTCAATATCTCCAGATTAGGCATAGAATGACTTGTAGAAGCAGGTTTATATAGCATCACAATGTAATAGGAAAAGGACTATGTGTCTGAAAGCAGCAACATCATGGAGCCTACTTTGCATGCTTATGCTAGTCACCACAGAGCTCCTAAAAATACAAGACTTGCACTACTATAAATATGGCATGATGGAGCTCCAAACACATGTAGATATCAAGCACATAGGATGCACACACAAAATGAAGCAAAAATGACAAATCAGCAAGTTCTGTTAAACTACAGCAGACAACATCATATAGCACTCTTGCAACAAGGATAAGAGAATCAACATGAACTCAAAAAGCCATGTCACAGTGGAACAAAATGAAGAGCAACACATGGTGAACATTTTGATATATCATATGCACAAAACGGAGTTACGAGCATGAAGTTACATCCAGTCAAACAAGCACACATGAAGCTGGAAATCAGGGACTTGGAAGAAAATATACCCTCTGAAAACTGGACGAGGTCGTTCCGGGACGGGGATGCAGCGTTTGGTTGGAGGGAGCGGTGGATCTCGTCCCTGAGCGGGTCAACGCCGGCTCTGGCGAACCCTAGGGTTCTGGCGATTGCCGGAGAGGACGGAGGAGGGAGGGGGTGGCCGGTGCTACCTCTTGAGCACTGCGTTGGTTTTTCCCTTGAAGAGGAAAGGGTGATGCAGCAAAGTAGCGTAAGTATTTCCCTCAGTTTTTGAGAACCAAGGTATCAATCCAGTAGGAGGCCACGCACGAGTCCCTCGCACCTACACAAACAAATAAATCCTCGCAACCAACGCGATAAGGGGTTGTCAATCCCTACACGGTCACTTACGAGAGTGAGATCTGATAGATATGATAAGATAATATTTTTGGTATTTTTATGATAAAGATGCAAAGTAAAGAAAGTAAAATAAAAACGGCGACAGAAATAGCTTGTTGTCGGGAGATTAATATGATGGAAAATAGACCCGGGGGCCATAGGTTTCACTAGTGGCTTCTCTCAAGAGCATAAGTATTTACGGTGGGTGAACAAATTACTGTTGAGCAATTCACAGAATTGAGCATAGTTATGAGAATATCTAGGTATGATCATGTATATAGGCATCACGTCCGAGACAAGTAGACCGACTCCTGCCTGCATCTACTACTATTACTCCACACATCGACCGCTGTCCAGTATGCATCTAGAGTATTAAGTTCATAAGAACAGAGTAACGCTTTAAGCAAGATGACATGATGTAGAGGGATAAACTCATGCAATATGATATAAACCCCATCTTGTTATCCTCGATGGCAACAATACAATACGTGCCTTGCTGCCCCTACTGTCACTGGGAAAGGACACTGCAAGATTGAACCCAAAGCTAAGCACTTCTCCCATTGCAAGAAAGATCAATCTAGTAGGCCAAACCAAACTGATAATTCGAAGAGACTTGCAAAGATAACCAATCACACATAAAAGAATTCAGAAGATTCAAATATTGTTCATAGACAAACTTGATCATAAACCCATAATTCATCGGTCTCAAAAAACACACCGCAAAAGAAGATTACATCAAATAGATCTCCACGAGAGAGGGGGGACATTGTATTGAGATCCAAAAAGAGAGAAGAAGCCATCTAGCGAATAACTATGGACCCGAAGGTCTGAGGTAAACTACTCACACTTCATCGGAGAGGCTATGGTGTTCATGTAGAAGCCCTCCGTGATCGATGCCCCCTCCGGCGGAGCTCCGGAACAGGCCCCAAGATGGGATCTCACGGGTACAGAAGGTTGCGGCGGTGGAATTAGGTTTTTGGCTCTGTATCTGGTAGTTTGGGGTACGTAGGTATATATAGGAGGAAGAAGTACGTCGGTGGAGCAACAGGGGGCCCACGAGGGTGGAGGGCGCGCCCAGGGGTGTAGGTGCGCCCCCTACCTCGTGGCTTCCTGGTTGATGCCTTGACGTAGGGTCCAAGTCCTCTGGATCATGTTCGTTCCGAAAATCACGTTCCCGAAGGTTTTATTCCGTTTGGACTCCATTGGAGATTCTTTTTCTGTGAAACTCTGAAATAGGCAAAAAACAACAATTCTGGGCTGGGCCTCCGGTTAATAGGTTAGTCCCAAAAATAATATAAAAATGTAAAATAAAGCCCAATAATGTCCAAAACAGAATATAATATAGCATGGAACAATAAAAAATTATAGATACGTTGGAGACGTATCAGCCGGATCCGGTCCGGCCCGACCGGATCCGCGGCGAGGCGACGCGGCAGCCGGCGACGAGGGGTGGCGGAGGGGTGGCGCGAGGCGCGACTCTGGCGGAGGAGCGCGGGAGCCGAGGCGGCGGCGCAGATCCCCGGCGAAGGGCGCGGGCGGCGGCGAGCTGTGTGGCGCGGCGGGGCGCGGTGGCCGGCGCGCAGTGGCGGAGCAAAGCGGCGGGGCGGCCCGGTGGCCGGCGCTGGGTGGCGAGTGCGCGGGCGGCGGCGCGCAGGCAGTGGCGGCGGCCGGCGGCGAGGATTGACGCCGGGGCGTGGTAGGGAGCCGGGCGGCGCGGCACTAGGGCACGGGGAGCGGGACTCGGGCCCGGCGCGGCTCGGGCGGGCCGGCCGTGGGCCGAGTGGGCCGCGGCGGCGTTGGGAGGCGACGCGGTGACGTGGCGCTCCACGATTCGCTGAGGGGGCGGTGCGGACATGTCCGGCGGCGGGTGGACATGTCCGTCGGCGGGAGGAGGAAGAAGCTAGGGTTTGGACTGCGGATTTTGGGGGAGGGGACTTATTTATAGGTAGAGGGAGCTAGGAGAGTCCAAATGGGGAGCGATTTTCGCCCACACGATCACGATCCAAGGACCGAGAGCATGGAGGGGGTTTGGATGGGCTCATGGGCTGTGGTGGAGAGGTGCTGGGCTGCAAAGGGAGAGGGGTTTCGGGGTTACACGGTTAACCGTTGGGGCATCAAACGACCTCCAAATGGAACGAAAATTGACAGGTGGTCTACCGGTGATATACCAAGGCCACTTGATAAATCTCGGCCCATTCCAAGAACATTTTTCTCCTGCTCAAGAAACAAGTTCTAAGAGGTGCAACGGTGCATGTGAGAGTGTCGGATGACGAAAACGGACAACGGAGAAAGAGACCGGATGCAAGTTTTGAAAATATGCATATGCAATGCGTATGATGACATGGCAAAGTGCAACACGCAAGCAAATGACATGGAAACGACGGCGAATAACTGGAAAACTCCTGGCGCATCGAATTCGGGGCGTTACAACTCTCCTCCACTAACAAGAGATCTCGTCCCGAGATCTTAGGACCGAGACGGAAGGGAAAGAAAATGAGGTGAAATAAGAGCAAAAAAAGAGAGAAAGAACAAGGTCGAGGGCACCCGAATAGAAAAGAGGAACGATGATTACGATGGGAATCAATGCTCAAGGAATAAGAATGAATTCGAAACCACTCCGGTTGCAAAAAGGATTATGAGATAGAATTGAAGGATGAATAGAATAAGATTTGAGCCTTGCGATGATTCCGATGGAGGTTCCGACGAGATGGCCGAGGAAGCTTTGAACTCCGGGAAAAAAAGATGAAAACACTTTGAACCGAGAGATTATTTATGATGAACAATCACCGAGGGAAGGAATTAATCAACTTGATGAAAGAGAGTAAGAATTATGTTATGCGTATCCTTCACCAATTTAAATTGATGACAAGCAACGGATTTGCATACTACTTATTCGCGTTGAAAAGGAATACGAGGAGATATAGCGCGAATACGAGAGAGTCTTCATGAACCACTGGTAGGACTAGAAAGAACGAATGAATTGATATGATAAGAACAGAACTGAAATTCTCAAACGAACCACCGTGGCAATGTAAACGAACGAAGAGAAGAGAATGAATCACCGGAAAGAATTAGAAACGGACGAAGATACTTGAGTGAAACGAGATGCAAGAGAACGAAGAGATCGCGAACTGATTAAAGAATGCTTGAACGAAGCACCGGTACAAATATAGGAATGAACGGAGCTGAAAAACTTGGAGCGAGGGAATCTTCTGAAATGATGGCCTCCGAATGATCGAAACGGAAGACAACTCCTGAGATACTCCGGATGGGTAAGAAAAGAATTTCTGACAAACGGGATAATTTGGGAGGATAACAAGAAGTAGAACCACGAATTCTCGAGAGAACGGGCAAGATTTAGAGGAAAAACTCTTCTTCGGTCTTCAAATGTGAATGTCGATGAGAAACACCTTGATGAATTAGAGAGATGCTCCAGAACAATGAATACTATAAATGTTGAGCCGAAGTTGAAAAGAATTTGAAAGCGATCTCAGAGAAGGCATATGACTGATGGAATCCATACTTATGTCATACTTCGAAAAGAATTTGAGAATGACTCCGGGAAAATTAGAAGAGTCAGGTAAGATCCTGGAAAAAGATCTGTGGGTTAGGGCCCGCTAAAAAGAAAACACCATCGGGAATGGATTGTTTGAATGAGAAATGATGCACCGTAACGATTGAAAGATTTGAATGAGGTGACAACCTCAAAATAATTTTGAAGGCAACCACGAATCTTCTGAGATGTCTTCATCACTCCGGAATGATTAAATGGCGAGAGTCGAACGAGCAAAGGAAGCACTTGAGTTGATGAAAAGAATATGACCAACAACGAAAACTTGAATTGGATCCACCGGAAAAGGAAATGAGACGGACAACGATTAACTAGGCGAGAATTCACCGATTGAGACAATTGAGGAAAAACTGAAGAGGCTTCGCACGAATGAAACTGATGCTCGAATAGAGGCTCAGACTCCAGAATAAAAGGGGTGGGAGGGCGGGAAAAACACAGGCAGCTTGAACGAGGAACCGACGAATAACTTGAAGAGAAAAGCACCGGTTGAAAATATTGAGGAAAGAATGCAAGGGCTTCGCACAAGTAGGATGGATACTAGATTACGAACTCCGGTTCCGAGAAGAAGAAGGGTGGGCGGGTGGGAAAAACAAGGACAACTTCGGACAGATAAACAACGTCGATTGAAAAGAGCTGAGGATTGATCTCCCAAAAGACAAAGAGGTTCGAGACATCTTGACGAGAAATGCACCGGATGAAAAGAGGGGACAACGAATGAAAAAAAAACACCTGCGCGATCCTAGAGAAAAATTTGAAGGGGAAGAGGAGTAGTCGAAACACCTACGTCAAGATTTCTCACCAGAGCGACGAAGGGGCTGAGGAGTAAACAGAATTTGTACTCTCCGATATAACTAGACTCCGAAAAAAAATTCTTCTAGACTCAACAACGGTCAAACTACACGATCAAACAAGGGGGCTCCTATGGTCGGTCGAGGCTCTGATACCAACTTGTAACGCCCAATATGCGATACTATCCTAAAGAGACTCGAAGGTCCCACCAAGGATAGAACCGCATATTGATACGCTTTTGCAAGGTGGATATCATTACATCAACATTACATAATAGATGGGGATACATACAAGGCATACAAATGCCGTAAGAATACATCAATACATCATACATAAGATCAACATCCGACTACGGATGAAACACAAACAGAAGCTCAAACGACATCCACCCTGCTAGCCCAGGCTGGCGACCAGGAACCTATCCCTCGAACAAGAAGAAGCGGAACAAGAACTCCAAAACTATAAACATCGCTCTCGCGTCATGATCATCGCATAACTTGTACCTGCAACTGGTGTTGTATTAATATGTGAGCCACGAGGACTCAGCAATCCCATTACCATGGGTATCAAGACTAGCAAAGCTTAATGAGTAAGGAAGGGGTAAAGTGGTGAGGTTTGCAGCAGCGGCTAAGCATGTATGGTGGCTAACTTACGAATACAAGAGTAAGATGAGAAGCTACGCAAGTGGTCGCCAACTAGTAATGATCAAGAAGTGATCCTAAACTACTTACTGAAAGAACATGTGGTGCCCCCATGTTTGGTTTTGGTAATTGATGACAATCTCTATGGACTAATGGTTGCCTTGAGTTATATTTGAAGGATTTGTCCATAGGCATTTCTTGAAGTCCATGTGTTGGTTTCAAGGAGTTTATGTGGTGACCAAGGTGTTATTAAGGAATTATCCAAAGATTGGTCATGTGAGAGTAGAGCTTATTGCAAGCATGTCTTGAAGAAGAAGATTGTGTGATCATTCATGTTTACCTTCAAGACATCATCCAAATGAAGAGAGTTGGAAAGAGTCAAGGTTGATCAAGACTAAGTCAAGAGTGAATCAAGCTGATCAACACACAAAGCGCACAAGATGTACCGAGAGGGATCAAGCGATCCCATGGTGTGGTAACCATTGTCAATTACGCTTTGTGTACTAACCCATGATCTTCGTGAGAGTTCTTTGTGGGGTTAGGTTGCGGTGTGCAAGTTCAAGTGAAGCATCATGAAGAGATCAAATGCTTGAAGCTTGCCGTCCATTGTGGCGACAATGGACTTGTGAAGATGTTGCGGTGTGCAAGTTCAAGTGAAGCATCATGAAGAGATCAAATGCTTGAAGCTTGCCGTCCATTGTGGTGACAATGGACTTGTGAAGATGTGCGGAAGAGTGGCTCACCCATAGTGAAGTATGGGGAAGCAATCAACTAGTCTTCATCGAGCCAACACAACCAAGAAAGGTGGTCCAACTTGAGGGAGTCAAGATCGTCATCATTTAGCTCAAGTGGACCATGTGCAAGGCAAAGGTTTGCTCTTGATAGGTTTTCTATTTTACCGGTCTCATGATGGTAGTTGGGAGACCGGGTTATAGGATCGATTGTCGTACTATCAAGGGGGGCTCTCGATGAGTAGCTTGATCGTATCGTTCATAGAGAGCTCAAACCATTGCATCCTTGCATCATCTTTGTTGGTTCTTGTTTGGTTCTTCTCTTTGTGAGTTTTGGAGCTTATGGTCATCTTGATGACAAGCTCGAGTTCATCGAAAACGGAGTTCACTCGCATCTTCTATGATTGTTTCGATGTTGGAGGTTATGCCGGTTCTTCTCAGTTGGAGGTTTCACTCCTCTATTTGTTTTGATGCTACTCGTCTTTCTCAATCCAACAAGCTTGAGTTTGCTCAATTCGGAGCTCATATGGAGAAGTTATGGCAGTTTTGGTTTCCTAGCGGTAGTACCGCGGGCCGGAGCGGTAGTACCGCTTGGGTGCTACAAGCGGTAGTACCGCTCTAGAGAGGTAGTACCGCTTGGGTGCTACAAGCGGTAGTACCGCTCTAGAGCGGTAGTACCGCTCCAGAGCGGTAGTACCGCTGGTGGCCCCAGCCGTAGTACCGCTACGGTCTCGTACTAGTACCGCCTCGATTCGAGGGGTCTTTTTCGTGTCGGGTTCTACGGTACTAGCCGCGGCAGTGGGGGCCGTAGTACCGCTCTCTTGCGGTAGTACCGCCCTGCCACCGCGGTAGTACCGCTCTGGGCCCAGCGGCAGTACCGCGAGGGGGAGAGGTAGTACCGCTTATAGGGGCAAGCGGTAGTACCGCTCTCTGCGGGGCTGAAGTGGGGGTAACAATTGGATTGTTCCCCCCACTATATAAGGAGGTCTTCTTCCCCAATGAACCTTATCCGTTGAGCTCGTGTTCTTCCCCCATTGTTGACCTTCTTCGAGCTTGCTAACTCTCAATCCCTCCATGGATTCTTACTAGTTTTTGAGGGAGAAGAGAGAGGAGATCTAGATCCACATTTCCACCAATCACTCTCTCCTCTTTGTGAGGGGAACCCCTTGGATCTAGATCTTGGAGTTCTTGGTGTTCTCCTTCTTGTTCTTCTTCTCATTTTCCTCCCTAGCATTAGTTGCTTCGGTGGGATTTGAGAGAGATGGACTTGGGCACTCCGTGTGCCCTTGCCATTGCATTTGGTGCATCGGTTTGAGTTCTCCACGGTGATACGTGGAAGTTACAAGTTGAGAAGCTTATTACTCTTGGGTGCTTGGTACCCTTGAGCTTGTTCCTCTTGGGTGCTTGGGCGCCCTAGACGGTTGGTGGTGTTCGGAGCTCAATCATTATGGTGTAAAGCTCCGGGCAAGCGTCGGGGTCTCCAATTAGGTTGTGGAGATCGCCCCGAGCAATTTGACGGGTACCGGTGACCGCCCCCAAGGGTTGCCAAAGTGTACGGGTTCGGTGACCGCCCCCAAGGGTTGCCATTTGTACGGGTTCGGTGACCGCCCCCAAGGGTTGCCATTTGTACGGGTTCGGTGACCGCCCTCAAGGGTCCCTTAGTGAAATCACGGCATCTTGCATTGTGCGAGGGCGTGAGGAGATTACGGTGGCCCTAGTGGCTTCTTGGGGAGCATTGTGCCTCCACACCGCTCCAAACGGAGATTAGCATCCGCAAGGGTGTGAACTTCGGGATACATCGTCGTCTCCGCGTGCCTCGGTTATCTCTTAACCGAACCCTTTACTTATGCACTTTACTTTGTGATAGCCATATTGTTTCTTGTGATATATCTTGCTATCACTTAGTTGTTTATCTTGCTTAGCATAAGTTGTTGGTGCACATAGGTGAGCCTAGTTGTTGTAGGTTTTGTGCTTGTCAAATTAACCGCTAGGTTTATTCCGCATTTGTTCAAGCCTAAACCGTAATTATTTTAAAGTGCCTATTCACCCCCCCCCCTCTAGGCGACATCCACGATCTTTCACTTACGTTCAAACACAACCCCAAAACCGTGTTCACTTCCCGGACTCCGCCGAAAAGAGACCATCACGGCTACGCAACGCGGTTGGTGTATTTTTAATTGGGCTTACTTCAGGTCCTCTACAACCGGACATTAACAAATTCCCATCTGCCACATAACCGCGGGCACGGCTCTCGAAAGTTTAAACCCTGCAGGGGTGTCCCCACTTAGCCCATTATAAGCTCACGATCCGCGGAGACAATCCTCCATCGCGGGACACCCGATCAGACTCGGAATCCCGGTGCACAAGACATTTCGACGATGGTAAAACAAAACCAGCAAGACCGCCCGAATGTGCCGACAAATCCCCATAGGAGCTGCACATATCTCGTTCTTAGGGCACACTGGATGAGCCAGACGTCGGGTTGGCATAGACCCTGGTTGCCCAGGGGACGCCGGACATCGCTCGGTTTGGACCAGCACTCAGATGAGCACTGGACCGGGGGGGCTAAAATAAGGATGACCCTCGGGAGGGCGACTCCCTAGGGAAAACAAATAGGCGATAGGCAAATGTAAAACCAATGTTGGGCCTTGCTGGAAGAATTTTATTCAAAGCGAACTGTCAAGAGGGTCCCATACCCCTCACCGTGTTAGGGACGCAATATCAAGGAACATAATACCGGTATGGCGGAAACTAGGGCGGCAAGAGTGGAACAAAACACCAGGCATAAGGCCGAGCCTTCCACCCTTTACCAAGTATATAGATGCATTAATTAAATAAGAGATATTGTGATATCCCAAGAATATCCATGAAATCCATGTCCCAACATGGAACAACCTGCAACTGCACCTGCAACTAGCAACACTATAAGAGGGGCTGAGCAAAGCGGTAACATAGCCAAACAACGGTTTGCTAGGAAGGGTGTAAAACGGTTAGAGGCTATCATGGCAATTAGGGAGGCTTGATAAACAAGTGGTAGGTAGTGTGACATAGCGATAGCATCGTGACAACTAGCATAGCAATGATAGTAGTGAAATCCAAGGTGACGGTCATCTTGCCTGAAATCCCGCTAGGAAGAAGAACGAGTCCATGAAGAAGATGAAGTCACGAAGGCGAACCAAGCGTAGACGAACGAATCCTCACGATCGCAACGAAACAGGAACTAACGAGAAGGAGCACAACCGGAAAGAAGCAAACAACAAGGTAAACACACAACACATAAACATGACATGATGCTCAACCAAGTATGATGCATGACGAGTCTATTTGATGCTACTCATGGCAAGAGATGATGCATACAAGAGCGACACATCAAAGCAAGTTTAAATGAGGCCGGAAACAACATATAACAATTTCGGTAAGTCCTCATATGCAAATTTCAAAATTGGTCCAGATCTGAATAAACCATATGTTCAAGTTGTTAAACAGCAAGTTAATATGCATCAACATGATCTACACGGCTTTCTAGTCAAGTTACATATAAAGTTCGTTTAATTCGGAGCTACGACCTAGAAGATATAAGCAAAACACATGGAAAAACTGAACTTAATGTTAACAGGCTGACAGCAACATTATTTAGCTAATTTGAAGCATGATAACAACAAGCTACAGCAATCCATAATTGCAACAAAGGGCATGTATGGATATATCATAACATGTATAATAAAACATCCTTAGTCAACATCTTCAGATTATGCATAAAATGACTTGTAGAAGCAGGTTTACATAGCATCACAATGTAACAGGAAAGGACTTGGCAAAACACAGTGTCTGAAAGCAGCAACATCATGGAGCCTACTTTGCATGCTTGTGGTAGTCACCACAAAGCTCCTAAAAATACAAGACTTGCACCACTATAAAGCTGGCACGATGGAGCTTCAAACACATGTAGATATCAAGCACATAGGATGCACACAAAATGCAACAAAAATGACAAATCAGCAAGTTCTGTTAAACTACAGCAGACAACATCATATAGCACTCTTGAAACGACGATAAGGCATCAAGATGAACTCAAACAAGCATGTCACAGTAGAACAAAATGAAGAGCAACACATGACGAACATTTTTATATATCATATGCACAAAACGGAATTACGAGCATACAGTCAAACAAGCACTTATTCTAAAGATCAACGTAAAAGATGGTAGCATTCATGCAAACGTGGAAAATGATATAACAGATTCAGACTTAGTGAAAATAACAGTACATGGCAGGAACAACGATAAGTAGGCATGTTGGTGAGCTTGTACCACTCACCACAAGGCATCTCATGGCATGTGAAGTCAACCAACAGTAAGATGGCATAATTATGAAGCTAATCATGGCAAGAGCAAGTACATAGGGTGCATGGATCACTAGAAAACACATGGAAAAACTGAACTTAATGTTAACAGACTGACAGCAACATTATTTAGCAAATTTGGAGCATGATAACAACAATATACAGCAATCCATAATTGCAACAAAAGGAACAGATGAATAGATCATAACATGTATAACAAAACATCCTTAGTCAACATCTCCAGATTAGGCATATAATAACTTGTAGAAGCAGGTTTACATAGCATCACAATGTAACAGGAAAAGGATTTGGCAAAACACCAAGTGTCTGACAGCAGCAACATCATGGAGCCTACTTTGCATGCTTGTGCTAGTCACCACAGAGCTCCTAAAAATACAAGACTTGCACCACTATAAAGATGGCATGATGGATCTCCAAACACATGTAGATATCAAGCACATAGGATGCACACACAAAATGAAATAAAAATGACAAATCAGCAAATTCTGTTAAACTACAGCAGACAACATCATATAGCACTCTTGCAACGAGGATAAGGGAATCAACATGAACTCAAACAAGCATGTCACAGTGGAACAAAATGAAGAGCAACACATGGTGAACATTTTGATATATCATATGCACAAAACGAAGTTACGAGCATGAAGTTACATCCAGTCAAACAATCACACATGAAGCTGGAAATCAGGGACTTGGAAGAAAATATACCCTCTGAAAACTGGACGAGGTCGTTCCGGGACGGAGTGGTGCCGGACGAGGATGCAGCGTTTGGTCGGAGGGAGCGGTGGATCTCGTCCCGGAGTGGGTCAACGCCGGCTCCGGAGAACCCTAGGGTTCCGGCGATTGCCGGAGAGGACGGAAGAGGGAGGGGTGGCCGGATCCGGTCCGGCCCGACCGGATTCGCGGCGAGGCGGCGCGACAGCCGGCGACGAGGGCCGGCGGAGGGGCGGCGCGAGGCGCGGCTTTGGCGAAGGAGCGCGGGAGCCGAGGCGGCGGCGCGGATCCCCGGCGAAGGGCGCGGGCGGCGGCGAGTTGTGTGGCGCGGCGGGGCGCGGTGGCCGGCTCGCAGTGGCGGGGCGGCGCGCGGTGGCCGGCGCTGGGCGGCTAGTGCGCGGGCGGCGGCGGCCGGCGGCAAGGATCGACGGCGGGGCGCGGTAGGGAGCCGGGCGGCGCGGGAATCGGGCCCGGCGCGGCTCGGGCGGGCCGGCCGTGGGCCGAGAGGGCCGCGGCGGCGGTGGGAGGCGACGCGGTGACGTGGCGCTCCACGATTCGCTGAGGGGGCGGTGCGGACATGTCCGGCGGCGGGTGGACATGTCCGTCGGCGGGAGGAGGAAGAAGCTAGGGTTTGGACTGCGGATTTCGGGGAAGGGGACTTATTTATAGGTAGAGGGAGCTAGGAGAGTCCAAATGGGGAGCGGTTTTCGCCCACACCATCGCGATCCAAGGACCGAGAGCATGGGGGTTTTGGATGGGCTCATGGGCTGTGGTGGAGAGGTGTTGGGCTGCAAAGGGAGAGGGGTTTCGGGGTTACACGGTTAACCGTTGGGGCATCAAACGACCTCCAAATGGAATGAAAATTGGCAGGCGGTCTGCCGGTTATATACCAAGGCCACTTGATAAATCTCGGCCCATTCCGAGAACGTTTTTCTCCTGCTCAAGAAACAAGGTCTAAGAAGTGCAACGGTGCATGTGAGAGTGTTGGATGACGAAAACGGACAACGGAGAAAGAGACCGGATGCAAGTTTTGAAAATATGCATATGCAATGCGTATGATGACATGGCAAAGTGCAACACGCAAGCAAATGACATGGCAATGACGGCGATTAACTGGAAGACACCTGGCGCATCGAATTCGGGGCGTTACACCCTGCAGCACGCGCTGGAGGCTAGCTGCCTCGAGGAGGATGCGCACTGGGATGGGCTAGAGCAAGCCCTTGCCCTGTCGGCGGTGGGCGACTTCGTCCACACCCCGCTCTTCGTGCCGCCACCGCCACCGCCGCCGCCCGTCGAGCCCAAGCCAGAGCCGACGCGGAAGCACTCCCCGCCTCCACCCACTTGGCCGGAGGAGGCCTACACGTGGACGGGGTGGGTGAGCGCGCCTCCTGTCCACTTCGCCGCAACGCCGGCGCAGGAGGCGGCCCACCTTGAGCGCTGGAAGGCCCACTAGCTCCGCCAGGAGCAGGCCGACGGCGAGCAGTAGATGCGCTACGAGGCGCTGCTCCAACGCGACGCGGAGGCGCTCCGGCTCAAGGAGGAGGAGGAGGAGCGCGCGCGGCTAGCCGCAATGCAAACGCCGGAGGAGGCTGCCCTAGCAGCATGCCAGGCGGCGTTCGGGTGGGCTGGCCCTGCTCCCGTCTTCATCGACCTCACCGGCGGCGATGGCGACGACGACATCGACGTTAAGGGCAAGGGCAAGGCCGACGACGTCTAGGGCAGCGTGCGGGGCGGCGCAGTCTTTTTATGTTTTAATCAATGTTTAATTAGGTTTAAGTGGACTTTGGCTGGCGGTTGACCGGCCACTTATGTTTATTTTGTGCGAGCTGCATTTTTTTCACACCAGCACATTTGGATCAGCCTCCCGTTAGGCGGTCAAGCCAACCTATTTGAGAATGCGAACGCGCACATCCGCCTGGCCGATCCAAACGAACGAAAAGCTGACAAAGCGCGCGTCCGTTTGAGTCGCCCCATTGGAATTGCTCTTAGCACTAGATGCACTTAGGGCGACCTGACAAGAAAAGCGTAGGAGTACGTACGTAGAAGGAGTTAAGAGGATACACATATGGGTTTGGGCCCATTGTCATTTGGCAAAAGCTTACAAAGATGGCATCAATGTGCCTCTCATGCATCGCTGCAGGCAGCTGTTTTTTTTAAGGAGGTGTTCCTTTTTTTTGTAAGGAGAGAAGTATGTTAACTGATAACTTCTTTTACAAGCATGCATTTACCACAGGTCCAACAGGAGGCAGGGAGGCACCATGCCATGTAACAGAGAAAAATTGGATGTTCTTTACATGAGTGATGAACAATTTTTTCCATGTCATGTAACAGTGGACTCATGAATATAGGATGCAGGAACCTCACAGGTTGCTTTCTCGATCGGACTTTTGCCATTGCCCTTGTCTAACTGATACTATTCAGGCTCCACCTAACATAATTTTGTTCTCTTATTCCACAACATTGCACCACTGCACCTGCTATTAGATGTGTTCTATTACACCCTGCATTTCTTTTTAGTCTGCGTATAAGATTTTGTCAAAGTTAAACTTTGTAAAGTTTGACTAACTTTATAGAAAAAAAATCAACATCGACAATACAAAAGTTATATGTTACGAAAATTAATTTTATCATGCATCTATAATATTGATTTCATAGTGTGAATGTTGATATCTTTTCCTACAAAACTAGTCAAACTTTACATGGTTTGACTTTGACCAAATCTTATATGCAGACTAAGGAGGGAGTACTTGTCACTTACTCATCTCCTCTCAAGTTTCCCTTCTCCATCCCTTGGCAGCTAGGGTTTCTCTTTCCCTTTTTCATCCCTTGGCGGCTAGGGCAAACTTTCCCTCAACAGACTTCGCCGACGAGTCCCCGGATTCGCCTCCCTCTGCCTGCCGCTCCGGTGGCAGGTGGAGGGGAAGGGAATCCCGATGCCTCCGCTTTGGTTAGTAGTTTAAGTTAGGGTTTTTTAGTCCTCGCAGGTGCGGCGCTCGGGTGGATGGCGGCGCTTCTTCTCCGAGTTTGTGTTCTGGGCTTCGATCCTCCTCGAGTTCGTCCATTTGGACGTAGCCGACGGAGCTCCGGCGTAGATTCCTGCCGTCTTTTTGGGGTGGTGAGGTTTGGGTTTCTCGTCGTGTGGCGAGATTTGGTGTTGGATGCTTCAGATCTATTCAAGTGTTCAACGACGACGGTTGTGGGGCGCTCGTCCTTAGGGGCACGTGCACAAAGACTTCCTGGCTGTCATTAACAAGGTCAAACTGGCTCTGATAGGGGAGCGGCGACAGTGGCGCGTCGGCGGCACGTTCTGGCGGCGATAGTGATTGTTCGGTGGTCTCGACATCTTAATGTAATTTTTATTATGTTTGAGGTGCTTTGTACTTCCGGTGAACTTTGATAACAGATCTAAATTATTTTCGCAAAACAAAAAGTTTCCTTAAAAAAAACTTCCCTTATATGGTAAGTACGATTTGATATCAGGATGTGTACTGTATAGAAGATGCATACTTTGTAGTTTCTTAGAAAATGCTAGTGCTCCTATCCAGATGAGTTTCCCCATCAAGGGTTTTGAAAATCTCAAAATAATTGTTGGATGGATAATTCTCTGTTGTCGTGGGAATAAAAAAATATTCGTCAATACTATGTCGATTTAGACACCACATGAAGAAAAAAAAGCATTTGCAGTCGATTTTAGACATGGAAATAATCCTTTGTAGTTTCTTCTTATTTCTCTTACAGAGTGCAAATTTTGGCTCAGTTTTGAAATGATCACACTGCATCCAATAATTCGATTCCACAAATTGCTAAAAGTTTTAAAAACTTACACATGCACATATCGATTATTTCAAAACCAGGTGCGCACGCGCCCAGCTGCACAACATATTTAGTGTTTTTTTTATCATATCTCAACATTTCTAAGTAATCTACCTTATGTGTTCCTGTCATGTACCCTCCAGAAGTCTATTCTCTACCACGCCTGTGGGCCTCTCCGGCCATGACACTACAACCAATTGGCTAATTGCAACGCGCATTTGGCATTGCATCAAGTGATGGCATCTTTTCAGCATCATGTGCTGTTGAAACACAGTAATCAACATACCAGTCTTTGGCCGTAAACTCAAAAACATTATAGAACAGAGAATGCAGACAAGCAAAGAGATGCAGATGATAAAAGCAACTTGACCATGGGAAAACCAGATCTCAAGCAAAATGATTACAGAGCAAAGAAATGTGGCTTACAAGTTGCAGTTAATCAAACCAACATCCATGTGTGCTCTGTGCTCTGGATACTGTGATAGATCGAGGTATCCAAGAATGAAAGGATAAACCACATGATCACACAGTAAGCATACTACACTGATGCAGCATAGAGCATGCAGACACGTGAATAGAATTGAAGATCTGATCACAGACTACTAAGCACGCATGAGAAGAATTATAACATGGCCGTTGTGCATAATATATACATGAGAAGAACACAAAGATCAGGGAGAATTGTCTGCCCAAGGGTATCACACAAATAAAGAATTCAGCTATATTCAGAAGCTGGACACGGGCAAGCAAACTGACTTGACAAAGGGAATACAAGCGAGCAGTCTCACCCAGCAAACCATAATACACACGCTTAAAGACATGTTGCGGCTTGACAACCGGAAAGACAAGTGCTAATGACATATCAACAAGGGCGAAAGAAAACAAGCACCACACACTCAATACTTCATATTCAGCAAACAAAAGGTTTGAATCTGAAGTCGGTCCGTCGGTTCTAGACTTCTTGGGCTATGGCGTTGCCAGCATCTATTGCCATCTCAGCATCCCCCTACAGGCATAAATGTTTCAGTTAAGCAAGAACGAAACAGTAACCTGGTACATATGTAGTGTACATATGTAGTGTACTCTCGGTTGCTAGAAGACAGTCCATATTCTTACCATGTTCTCCTTATCTTCATATGTGATCTCCTTCACCACATCAACTGAAAATGTACTTTTGCTATTAGCAAGGCTATAAATTGCAGAAACAGGTAATATTTATATTAGGAACTCAGGAAAGCAATGGAGCTTACCAGATTCTTGATCTGCGTCAACCGGCAAAACCTCACTGCCTCCATTACAATCTTCTTGCTGCTCCTTAGCCTGCTTCTTGGTTTTCTTGGCGGTATTTTTGGCAACTTCTTTTGCAGGAGCATTCTTGGCCGGATTCCGGTTATAGGAACCTCTGATCTTGGCATCAGGCTTCTCCTTCTGAATGTTCTCTTTCTTGCCATCTTTACTCTGAGTTGCAACAGAGTTCAGAGACCTGGGTTTCAGATTACCCTTTGGAGTCACATTGGCAGCACCAAGAGCAGCCTTGTCAGACTTTTTTGGCTCCAGTGAGGAGTCCAGAGAGATCTTTAGCTTCTCAAAATCTTCCATGATATCATAAACCTGAAGAATCTCCTTCACCGGCTCCTCCAATTCTGTTGCAAGGCCATGCCTGGCCACATAAGTCTTTAGTTCTTCTCTCATCCTATCCAGAGGCTGTGGAGAACAGAATAATATATGATCAAGTATTCATTGAAAGAAACTGAACAGCCTAGACTAATCACAGATGATCAATTGATGTTTACCTCGCATTCTGACTCAAGGGCAAGCTTGAAGAAGCCCAGGGAGATAGAGTGCTTGGAAGCAGCCTCTGCAAGCCTAATCTGTGTCATCCAATATGAGACCGAGGAGAGTGTACTGAACTTGCGCCTTGCTGTAGACATGGATGCTTCAGATGTCGGGGTATCCAACCTCCCAAGGCTGTCTGACCTCCTGGAGCGAACCCCTGACACTGGAGTAATAGTTCCAGTAGGAGTAGGCCTTGGACTAACACCTGGCTTTGTTGGTATTGAGTGCCTCCGCGGAGGTTTAGCTGATTTATCCTTCACGGCGGAAAGATCGAGAGCACAGCTCTTGGTGACATCTGAAGATGGTTTGGCCCTATATATGGAGTGCAATTAGAAGTGATTTTGAAATAACAAAGTTATTTGGCAGCAATTTCAAAGTTGGAACCCAGGAGGCCTCAGAGTAAGCTGGTAGTCAATTTTACACTGACATAGCACCAAACAGGCATGCTTAGTTTCGACGCAATAATCTGGGCATCAGCATTTGCTTGGTGGCCTATTGTTTTCCCAGAGACTTGCAGAATTGTTTATATTATAATAATTCAGCCCTGTGATGGCTAAACTTCTAGAAAAAACTAGGAACATCTGTACGCACACGGGCCTCCACTAATTCACTTGCTGGGCTTCCCTGTTCCTAATTTCACAGGACTCTACTGTTCACATGTCATGGTGTCACCTATTTGTAACTGCAGTACTAAGTCATACAGTACTCCCCTTAGCTACTGTCCCAGTCTTTAAATAGGCAGGTCTGGTTCTGTACAGTTTGCAGATCCAAATATTATTTGACAAGACAATGTCTAGCAGCTATAAACGTGACGGGTCAATCCAACTGTTGTAAATAATCATTGGCTTTACCAATTCTACGAAAAATAAAAAATAAACCTATCTAAACAGTGGCATGCTAAGTACTTGTCCTGCTTTCCTTCCTCGCTGAGAGTATTCGGAAATTGAAAAAAAAAAGAACTAGTACTCCTATTTTTTAGAACAATTTAAAAAAGGAATCACATATCAAGTACTAGGAAATAATATAATCAAAATGTCGTAACAGGAACGGGAGGTAAGATGGTCGAAAAAGGGGTACCTTCGCGAAGCAGGGCCGCTAGGAGCAGCATCTGCCGCCGCCGGCGGCTCGAGCTTCCCCCGGCCCGCCGACCGCAGCGGGTACCGCAGTTTGGACCCCTTCGCGGCCGCAGACCCTGCAGGACCAAAACCCTAGATCAGAACCAATCCACCGACCACTGGACTTCCACCCGAAATCCCCTAGAAAATCGACGGAAAAAAGAAAACAACTCCGCATACCGCAGCCGCCCGACTGATCGCCCGAGGTGGCCATGGACTCGAACGACGGACCGGCCCAGGCGAGGAATCGATCGGATCTCCCCCAACGGAAATTGGAACCGGCGATGGGGAACGGAACCCTTCGGCGGAAGAATCGAGAGAGAGAGGGGGAGGAGTTTGGGTTCGGTTTTGGAATGGAAGGAGGGCGTTATAAATACAATCCTATGATAACGTTGGCCTGGACGGCTGGGGGGCGTACCCACGCGCCTGGCGCCGGCTGGATGGCACGCGGACGCGGGGGGCCCGGAGGGTTCCGTTGGCGCTGTGGGCCGACCTGTCAGCGGCGCGAGGGTGCGGGCCGTCGCGTGCGTTTCGGGTTGAGGGGGAGGGGGGAGCGGGGGGAAGGGGGCCCCGCCGCGCCGTTTTGAATCGCGGGGCGGGGGCGAGGGCGGGCGGGAAATCGGCGGCCGTTGGCGTCGGGCCGGCGGGACGGGGGAAATTTCGAACTGGAGCGCGTGAATCGCGTTGAAGTGGTGGGCAGGGAGGTTGGTGACGCGTGGTTAAGGGGCCGTGGGGTCCATTTGGTTTGTCTGCGATGTGATCTGCCCCATTTTGTTGCGCGGTCTGGCGTGGCATATATCCCTTCGTTCGGGATATAGCCCGGCCCATGTACGGACAGCGCGTAGTTTGTGTTTCTGGTTTGAGGGCAAGCGATTTTATTCGGGTGTTTCAATTTTTTGGTTCATTATTTTTATTTACTTTAATTCAATAACAAGAATATTTATAGAAAGTTTTAATATGTTGTAAAACCGTGTAAATTATTCATATTTGCAAAACAATCAAATCTGTGAATATTTTATAAATTTGTAGTTTGTTTTCAAATATTCATGAAAGTTTCAATCGCAAATATTCTCTTAAATATGTGAAGATTTTTTTTCAAATTTGAGAGTTTTTAAAAACTTATTAACTTTTGAAATTCATGAACATTTTTTTTCAAATATGTGAACATTTTCTAAAATGCACAAAAATGTTGACATTTGTTTAAAAGATGGTATTCGGTTTTTTTACTTACCAGGAGTACAGGACCAAGCTCGTGCTAGTTTTTTGTTTTTTAAGGCAAAACACGCTTTGTTAATCACTCGACAAGATGTTTACAAGAATAACAATAGGATCATAAGGGTTTCCCAGCGAGACATGATGACCAACATCTAAGCTATTTTATGTTAAAAGAAAACATCTAAGCTGTTTTTTAGGTACGCAAAAAGAATTTATTTTTTAGCGGTAAACCAAGCTTTATTAGATAGTATCAAGGTTTACATGAATAATTAGGGGGTCATGAGGAACCCAAAGCCAGAACTGGCGACCGGAATCTAAAGAACTAGAAAATTTAGCAAGACTACGGGCTTTTTGATGGAAATATGCCCTAGAGACAATAATAAAATAATAATTATTATTATATTTCCTTAATCATGATAAAGGTTTATTATTCATGCTAGAATTGTATTGATTGGAAACATAAATACATGTGTGGATACATAAACAAATACCGTGTCCCTAGTAAGCCTCTACTAGACTAGCTCGTTGATCAAAGATGGTTAAGGTTTCCTAACCATAGATATGTGTTGTTATTAGATAACGGGATCACATTATTAGGAGAATGATGTGATGGACAAGACTCATCCGTTAGCTTAGCATATGATCGTTTAATTAATTGCTACTGCTTTCTTGAATGTCAAATACATCACTGGTACGCGTCGGTGCTATACAAACGGTTTTAACCCCTTTCCGCGACGGCATTTGGAATCGTCGCCAAGTGAGTGTGGGCGATAGGGGGTCCTTCCCACACGATCCAGAAACCGTCGGGGATGGCAAGGGGCTATTGACGATCGTCATAGAATAAACGTATGAGAAGCCGCCCCAGTCCCACACGTTACATCTCGACGTTACGTTTCTGATCAGAGAGACATCCCAAACGATTACGCCGCTATAGTCGTGTGAAAAAGGTGGACATCAACATTTAATCTGCCGATATGTTTTGTGATAGGTACGTTATCGCACACGGTTCAAGAATGTAAAATGTGTGCGGTGCCTCTACTAACGCCAACGTGTCCATTTTCATAACTGTGTGTGATTGGTATTCCTATCACACACACTGGTTTGAAACATTTGCCGTATTACAATGAATCGCACACGCATATGATACAAAACCGTGTGTGCATCCGTCGGACATTGCAAATGTTTCACGTCAAAGAACCGTTTGTTCTTTTTTTCTTCTCACATGTTGTTTTCTTTCTAACCGTGTGCACATTATTAGCTCCTGTATATTTTTATTTTTGCCTGTAATTTATTATTCGAATTGGAAATTTTGAAATATGAAACGTGCAATTTGAATTCTCAGCACAATGGTTCAACAACGAATCCATAAATAAAATTGTCAGTACAATATGTAGTAATTACAGGATTAGACATCAATTAACTATGATGAACCACAATATTTAAAGACCGTAAAGGTGAAGAGACAAGTGTAAATCATTTTGTCTGCCGATGGTGTTGAAGAAGCGGAATGCCCATAATATGCCTTCCTACATGCCATAGGCACGAACTACTTTTGTCCAACCCCTTGTGACGATCGTCCGCCCATCCTTCACCGCATTCAGAAAGACTTCTAGAGCATTATCATGGTAGCATTAATTATATACTTTAACCTTAGTTGCCTCCATTCCGATCATGTAGTTTACAAGGTAATCATCAGTAAATAGCTTCGGAAACCACTGAAATAAGAAAAATATCAGATAATTACCATCCTAAAGGGCAACACATTACTTACCATCCTAAAGTTCACTGCTGTCTTGGACAAAGTGTAAATAAAGAGCTTAATTCCAAACACCTGTTTCTTTCGCCTAACAATTTTTCTTAGTTTCCTCACTTGCACTTGTTCATGAATATCTCATTGCCCCATACGCAAAAGGGATCGAAGCGTGGATCAGTACCGCTCATATATGTACCTACAAGCAACCAGTAAATGTTAGGAGCTAAACTGAGATTGCACAAATGATATAAAATACAACTACCTACGTTCCTAAGTACAATTATTTTTTTAGAGATTTCAATATGGACTACATACGGATGTATATAGAATTATAGATATAGTTTAGATTAGAATCTAGATTCACTCATTTTGCTCCTTATGTAGTCTATATTGGAATCTCTAAAAATACTTATATTTAGAAATAAATGGTGTATAAGACATGGATGCAACTAACCTCGACGGCAAACAACAGCATCGCCCATTGTAGCCGTGTGTAAGTACATGGAAAGTCAATGTTAACTACAACAGGGTTAACATCCACCAAAAATAGCAAATGGCAATAAAAATGGCTGCATCTGTAGTGATATCTTCATTGCGAAAGAGTAGCACGGTAGCAAAGGGACTAATTAAAAAATGGATACAACTATTAATTGCAACAGGCTTAACAGCATCCTAATTCATGTTTTGTAAGTTTGTAGCCATTGAAATTCAACTGTTTAAAAATGGATGCAACTGTTAATTGCAACAGGCTTAATGGCCATTGAAACCGGTGCTGATAAAAATGCAATTGGCAGAGTTAAACATCACAAGGCAGGTGCTGCCTGAGCAGATAATGGCCCAGTTGTCTATAGAAGGTAGGTGAAAGGATCGATATAGTTGACTAGAGGGGTGGGGTGAATAGGCAACTAACAATTTTCAGCTTTTCTTTACCAATTTAAACTTTGCATCAAAGTAGGTTGTCTAGATATGCAACTAGGTGAGCAACCTATATGATGCAACAACAATAAGCACACACGCAAGCAAGAGATAAAGCACAAATAAGCTTGCACAAGTAAAGGCACGAGATAACCAAGAGTGGAGCCGGTGAAGACGAGGATGTGTTACCGAAGTTCCTTCCCTTTGAGAGGAAGTACGTCTCCGTTGGAGCGGCGTGGAGGCACAATGCTCCCCAAGAAGCCACTAGGGCCACCGTATTCTCCTCACGCCCTCACACAATGCGAGATGCCGTGATTCCACTATTGGTGCCCTTGGAGGCGGCGACCGAACCTTTACAAACAAGGTTGGGGCAATCTCCACAACTTAATTGGAGGCTCCCAACGATACCGCGAAGCTTCACCACAATGGACTATGGCTCCGTGGTGACCTCAACCGTCTAGGGTGCTCAAACACCCAAGAGTAACAAGATCCACAAGGGATTAGTGGGGGGATTCAAATTTCTCTTGGTGGAAGTGTAGATCGGGGCCTTCTCAACCAATCCCTAGAGAATCAACAAGTTTGATTGGCTAGGGAAGGAGATCGGGCGAAAATGGAGCTTGGAGCAACAATGGAGCTTGGAGGTGGAAGAGGTGGTCAACTAGAGGAGGAAGACACCCCTTATATAGTGGAAGAACAAATCCAACCGTTATCCACCAACTCAGCCTGCGCAACGCGGTACTACCGTACCTGAGGCGCGGTACTACCGCAGGGGCACGCGGTACTACCGCACGGCCCCGCGGTACTACCGCCCACGCAGTAGAGACCAGAACAGCCTAAAATGCACTAAAGCAGAGGGCGGTAGTACTGCTGGCGCGGTACTACCGCTCCCCCTTGCGGTACTACCGCAAGGCAGGGGCTGTCCAGAGATGGGAAGGCACGGATATAAAAAATTACATCCGTGGCTACTTCCGCAGAGTTGGAGTCGATGCAAAAACCCGACGCGGTAGTACCGTAAGCCAGCAACCGTACTACCGCGCGAGGCGCGGATGTAAAAAATTACATCCGCCCCTTACTGCCGCGTACTTGCGGAACTAAGTCAGATACCACGGTACTACCGCTTACTAGAAGCGGTACTACCATGGGCCCTTGCGGTACTACCGCACCAGCGGGCGGTACTACTGCAAGGTCCTACGGTACTACCGCACGCCCTAGTTCAGCAAGCAAGAGCAATATTTGCATAGACAAGGAAAATATAGGATACTCCAAAGGCTAGAGGAAAGGAGGTGCAAAGGAAGATGTGTACGTGATGAATCCACCCAACCTTTCCAACGCGGACCCACTCTTAATAGTACGGCTTCCCTACGACTCAATACCACCGAAAAGAAACGAAGAGAAACGCCGTCTTCCATAGACTTCGAGGGGAACCAAATCATCTTGTGCCTAGTCAATATATCTGAAATATTCGATGCACATGATTAGTCCGCAAAAGCATTGTCATCAATCACCAAAACCAATTAAGGGATAAAAATGCCCTTACAATCTCCCCCTTTTTGGTGGATTGATGACAACACGGGATTTGCATGAGGGTTTAACGCAAAGAGCAAGGGCAAACCCCAAGTCTCTAAAATATAGACGGGCTCCCCCTAGATGTGTGCTATCTCGATGAGTGCTTTGGACTGCATGGCACACATACTAGGATCAACACTCCCCCTATATTTTATAGACATGGCAAATCTTGCAATAAGGCTAAATTTAAGCAAGATAGACAGGAGCATAATGTAATAAGCACAAGATAGAATAAGCTCACTACGGTACGATAGAGTGCATATGTCTTACACCATATGATAGAAGGTCTCACGAGCACAAACCAAAGCAAACCAAAGCAAACAAAATAAACGAAGTTCAACTGACCCAAACATGACACAACTCACAAATCCTACACTCTCTCCCCCTTTGGCATCGAGACGCCAAAAAGGCAGAGAGGACACCTACAGCAATAGTGGTGGCTCAAGCGGAGTAGTCACTTGCACGCTCCCCGTCAGACTCTGCAGCTGGGACGGACTCCTCCTCAGACTCGGTCCACCGATAACCCTGCTTGCGCATCCATTCTGCCTCTGGGGTGATGTGCACCTCTGACCCGCTAGATATGTTCTCGCCAAAGGTCCTGAAAATCCGCTTGTCGCGGCGGCGAGTCTCCTTGGAAGCCACATGGGTCTGGTACTGCCCCTTTGCCTGCATACAGAACAAAACCTTCATCTTGTTCTTCAGTCGCTTAGCCCAAGAAGGCTCAGAGGTGGGAGGGATGTAACCCTCAGAGCTGTCCTCGTCTGCTGCCTCTTCCTCATCTTCATTTGCATCCACGTCCATGGCAGCCGCAGTATCAGCACGAGAGGTAGTGTTGGCCCACTGAGGCTTAATACAGAGGTTGATGGGCTCATGCCGGATCCAACCAGGGGCCTCAAACTCATCCCGAGGGTAGACCCGCTCCCAAGTAGCCGAGATCAACTGAAACAGATAAGGTCCATAGATGGGGACCTTGCGGTTGTAGACCGCAAACCGAAGCTCATGCCACATGATATGTGAGACATCAAGTGGTAGTGTCTGAGAGTTGCGAGCATCTTCACACAGGAGCATCATATCCACAAGATAGGCATGCACCTTGTCCTTGTCCCCAATGTGTGGGAAGAGAGTGTTGCGGAAGATCCAGTGCATGATGTCAAGAAAGGAGTTGAGTACCCAAGATGACTTGCCATTGGAGAGCTTCTTCTCCACATAGAAGGGCATAAGCTTGTTCTTGTTGGCAGACTCGGGATTGGCATGAGGGCGAACACCTTGGGGTGTGGTGACCCCCTCATCCGGAACCCCAAGCAAAAGCCATGAATTCCTTCCAAGTAGCAGTCAGCTGCCGACCATTGGTCATCCAAGTCATGGTCCTTTCCTCATTGGGATGAAAATGCACTGAGGCAAAGAACTGAGCAAGGATCTCAGGATCATAGTCTTTGTGGAATGAGATGATATGCTCAATGCCAAATTGCTCCACTAGGTCTAAAGCCTCACCAAAGTATTCCCGATGCGCCTCTTTTCGTATGTGATGCATGTTGATCCACTTCACCTCCACATAGGTGTTTTGCTTGGCCTTGATGACATCCAGATAAATGAGATTCTGCTGCTTGGTCCAGAATAGCTCATTCCCTCGAAAGTTGGCACGAGGGTTTCCATATGGATTGATCTTCCTCCGAGGTATGAACTCAGCAAGCGGTATCTCATCCATACCCATGGCGGGTTCCTTCTCTTTGGTGCTGGTGGTCTTGGTTCTGCGTTGGGGGGCATTGGAGCCCTCTGCTGCCTCTGTGTTGCGCATACGCTTGGATCCCGTGTCACGGCTTTTTGGAAATATGCCCTAGAGGCAATAATAAAATGGTTATTATTATATTTCCTTGTTCATGATAATTGTCTATTGTTCATGCTATAATTGTGTCATCCGGAAACCGTAATACATGTGTGAACACATAGACCATAACATGTGTCTAGTGAGCCTCTAGTTGACTAGCTCGTTGATCAATAGATGGTTACGGTTTCCTGACCATGGACATTGGATGTCATTGATAACGGGATCACATCATTAGGAAAATGATGTGATGGACAAGACCCAATCCTAAGCATATCACTAGATCGTGTAGTTCGTTTGCTAAAGCTTTTCTAATGCCAAGTATCATTTCCTTAGACCATGAGATCGTGCAACTCCGGGATACCGTAGGAATGCTTTGGGTGTACCAAACGTCACAACGCAACTGGGTGGCTATAAAGGTGCACTACAGGTATCTCCGAAAGTGTCTGTTGGGTTGGCACGGATCGAGACCGGGATTTGTCACTCCGTATGACGGAGAGGTATCTCTGGGCCCACTCGGTAATGCATCATCATAATGAGCTCAATATGTGACTAAGTAGTTAGTCACGGGATCATGCATTACGGAACGAGTAAAGTGACTTGCCGGTAACGAGATTGAACGAGGTATTGGGATACCGACGATCGAATCTCGAGCAAGTAACGTACCGATTGACAAAGGGAATTGTATACGGGATTGCTTGAATCCTCGACATCATGGTTCATCCGATGAGATCATCGTGGAACATGTGGGAGCCAACATGGGTATCCAGATCCCGCTGTTGGTTATTGGCTAGAGAGCTGTCTCGGTCATGTCTGCATGATTCCCGAACTCGTAGGGTCTACACACTTAAGGTTCGATGACGCTAGGGTTATAAGGAAGATTTGTATGTGATTACCGAATGTTGTTCGGAGTCCCGGATGAGATCCCGGGCGTCACGAGGAGTTCCGGGATGGTCCAGAGGTAAAGATTTATATATGGGAAGTCGTCATACGGTCACCGGAAATATTCGGGGGTATACCGGTATTGTACCGGGACCACCAGAGGGGTTCCGGGGGTCCACCGGGAGGGTCCACCTGCCCCGGAGGGCCTTATGGGCTGTAGGTGGAAGGGAACCAGCCCCTAAGTGGGCTAGGCACCATCCCCCCTAGGGCCCATGCGCCTAGGGTTGGGTGGCAACCCTAAAGGGGGCGCCCCCTTGCTTGGGGGGCAAGCCCCCTCCCCCTTGGCCGCCACCCCCCTCTAGATCTCATCTATAGGGGCCGGCCCCCTTTACCCTTCTCCCTATAAATAGAGGGGTGGAGGGAGGGCTGCAGCACCACATCCAAGGCGCAACCCCTCCCCTCCCCAACACCTCTCCTCCTCCGCGTGAGCTTGGCGAAGCCCTGCCGGAGAACTGCCACTCCATCACCACCACGCCGTCGTGCTGTTGTTGGAGCCCTCTTCCTCAACCTCTCCCTCCTCCTTGCTGGATCAAGGTGCAGGAGACGTCACCGGGCTGCACGTGTGTTGAACGCGGAGGTGCCGTTGTTCGGCGCTAGGATTGGAATCTACCGCGATCTGAATCGCTACGAGTACGACTCCCTCATCCGCGTTCTTGCAACGCTTCCGACTCGCGATCTTCAAAGGTATGAAGATGCACTCGCCTCTCATTGCTAGTAAACTCCATAGATTGATCTTGGTGATGTGTAGAAAATTTTAATTTCTGCAACGATCCCCAACAGTGGCATCATGAGCTAGGTATATGCGTAGTTTCTATGCACGAGTAGAACACAAGTTGTTGTGGACGTCGATTTTGTCAATTTACTTGTCGTTACTAGTCTTATCTTGATTCAGCGGCATCGTGGGATGAAGCAGCCCGGACCGACCTTACACGTACACTTACGTGAGACAGGTTCCACCGACTGACATGCACTAGTTGCATAAGGTGGCTAGCGGGTGTCTGTCTCTCCCACTTTAGTCGGATCGGATTCGATGAAAAGGGTCCTTATGAAGGGTAAATAGAAATTGGCTTATCACGTTGTGGTTTTGGCGTAGGTAAGAAACGTTCTTGCTAGAAACCTATAGCAGCCACGTAAAAATTTGCAACAACAATTAGAGGACGTCTAACTTGTTTTTGCAGCATGTGTCATGTGATGTGATATGGACAGAAGAATGTGATGAATGATATATGTGATGTATGAGATTGATCATGTTCTTGTAATAGGAATCACGACTTGCATGATGAGTATGACAACCGGCAGGAGCCATAGGAGTTGTCTTAATTTATTTATGACCTGCGTGTCAACTGAAACGTCATGTAATTACTTTACTTTATTGCTAACCGTTAGCCATAGTAGTAGAAGTAATAGTTGGCGAGACAACTTCATGAAGATACGATGATGGAGATCATGATGATGGAGATCATGGTGTCATGCCGGTGACGATGATGATCATGGCGCCTCGAAGATGGAGATCAAGAGGAGCAAAATGATATTGGCTATATCATGTCACTATTTGATTGCATGTGATGTTTATCATGTTTTACATCTTATTTGCTTAGAACGATGGTAGCCTAAATAAGATGATCTCTCACTAAAATTTCAAGAATTGTGTTCCCCCTAACTGTGCACCGTTGCTAAAGTCCGTTGTTCCGAAGCACCACGTGATGATCGGGTGTGATAGGTCCTAACGTTCGCATACAACGGGTGTAAACCAGATTTGCACACGCAATACACTTAGGTTGACTTGACGAGCCTAGCATGTACAGACATGGCCTCGGAACACGGAAGACCGAAAGGTCGAACATGAGTCGTATAGAAGATACGATCAACATGAAGATGTTCACCGATGATGACTAGTCCGTCCCACGTGATGATCAGACACGACCTAGTTGACTCGGATCATGTATCACTTAGATGACTAGAGGGATGTCTGTCTGAGTGGGAGTTCATTAATAATTTGATTAGATGAACTTAATTATCATGAACTTAGTCTAAAATCTTTACAATATGTCCTGTAGATCAAATGGACCACGCTAATGTCAACCTCAACTTCAACGCGTTCCTAGAGAAAACCAAGCTGAAAGACGATGGTAGCAACTATACGGACTGGGTCCGGAACTTGAGGGTCATCCTCATAGTTGCCAAGAAAGCATATGTCCTTGAAGCACCGCTAGGTGAAGCACCCGTCCCAGCAAACCAAGACGTTATGAACGCTTGGCAAACACGTGTTGATGATTACTCCCTGGTTCAGTGCGGCATGCTTTACAGCTTAGAACCGGGGCTCCAAAAGCGTTTCGAGCAGCACGGAGCATATGAAATGTTCCAAGAGATGAAAATGGTTTTCCAAGCTCATGCCTGGGTGGAGAGATATGAAGTCTCCGACAAGTTCTACAGTTGTAAGATGGAGGAGAATAGTTCTGTCAGCGAGCACATACTCAAAATGTCTGGGTTGCACAACCGCTTATCTCAGCTGGGAGTTAATCTCCCGGATGATGCGGTCGCTGACAGAATCCTTCAGTCGCTCCCACCTAGCTACAAGAGCTTTGTGATGAACTTCAATATGCAGGGGATGGAAAAGACCATTCCTGAGGTATATTCAATGCTGAAATCAGCGGAGGTGGAGATCAAAAAGGAACATCAAGTGTTGATGGTGAATAAAACCACTAAGTTCAAGAAAGGCAAGGGTAAGAAGAACTTCAAGAAAGACGGCAAGGGAGTTGCCGCGCCCGGTAAGCAGGCTGCCAGGAAGAAGACAAAGAATGGACCCAAGCCTGAGACTGAGTGCTTTTATTGCAAGGGAAACGGTCACTGGAAGCGGAACTGCCCCAAGTACTTAGCGGATAAGAAGGCCGGCAATACCAAAGGTATATGTGATATACATGTTATTGATGTGTACCTAACCAGCGCTCGTAGTAGCTCCTGGGTATTTGATACCGGTGCGGTTGCTCATATTTGTAACTCAAAGCAGGAGCTGCGGAATAAGCGGAGACTGGCGAAGGACGAGGCGACGATGCACGTCGGGAATGGTTCCAAGGTCGATGTGATCGCCGTCGGCACGCTACCTCTACATTTACCTACGGGATTAGTTTTAAACCTCAATAATTGTTATTTAGTGCCAGCTTTGAGCATGAACATTGTATCTGGATCTTGTTTGATGCGAGATGGCTACTCATTTAAATCCGAGAATAATGGTTGTTCTATTTATATGAGAGATATGTTTTATGGTCATGCCCCGCTGGTCAATGGTTTATTCTTAATGAATCTCGAACGTGATGTTACACATATTCATAGTGTGAATGCCAAGAAATGTAAGGTTGATAATGATAGTCCCACATACCTGAGGCACTGCCGCCTTGGTCACATTGGTGTCAAACGCATGAAGACCATGTGTTTGACATTTGGAGTCTCTTGATTATGAATCATTTGACACGTGCGAACCATGCCTCATGGGAAAAATGACCAAGACTCCGTTCTCCGGAACAATGGAGCGAGCAACCAACTTATTGGAAATCATACATACTGATGTGTGCGGTCCAATGAGCGTTGAGGCTTGCGGTGGCTATCGCTATGTTCTCACCCTCACTGATGACTTAAGTAGATATGGGTATGTCTACTTAATGAAACACAAGTCTGAGACCTTTGAAAAGTTCAAGGAATTTCAGAGTGAGGTTGAGAATCAACGTGACAGGAAAATAAAGTTCTTACGATCAGATCGTGGAGGGGAATATTTGAGTCACGAATTTGGCACACACTTAAGGAAATGTGGAATTGTTTCACAACTCACGCCGCCTGGAACACCTCAGCGTAATGGTGTGTCCGAACGTCGTAATTGCACTCTATTGGATATGGTGCGATCTATGATGTCTCTTACCGATCTACCGCTATCATTTTGGGGTTATGCTTTAGAGACTGCCGCATTCACTTTAAATAGGGCTCCGTCGAAATCCGTTGAGACGACACCGTATGAATTATGGTTTGGAAAGAAACCTAAGCTGTCGTTTCTTAAAGTTTGGGGATGCGATGCTTATGTCAAGAAACTTCAACCTGAAAAGCTCGAACCCAAGTCGGAAAAATGCGTCTTCATAGGATACCCTAAGGAAACCATTGGTATACCTTCTACCTCAGATCCGAAGGAAAAATCTTCGTTGCCAAGAACGGGTCCTTTCCGGAGAAAGAGTTTCTCTCGAAAGAAGTAAGTGGGAGGAAAGTGGAACTTGATGAGATGACCCCTCTCGAACCAGAAAGTAGCGCAGCACAAGAAAATGTTTCTGTGGTGCCTGCACCGACTAGAGAGGAAGTTAATGATGACGATCATGATCAAGTTACCACTGAACTTCGTAGGTCCACAAGGACACATTCCGCACCAAAGTGGTACGGCAACCCTGTCATGGAAATCATGTTGTTGGACAACAGTGAACCTTCGAACTATGAAGAAGCAATGGCGGGCCCAGATTCCAACAAATGGCTTGAAGCCATGCAATCCGAGATAGGATCCATGTATGAAAACAAAGTATGGACTTTGACAGACTTGCCCGATGATCGGCGAGCGATAGAAAATAAATGGATCTTTAAGAAGAAGACGGACGCGGATGGAAATGTTACCATCTATAAAGCTTGACTTGTCGCTAAGGGTTATCGACAAGTTCAAGGAGTTGACTACGATGAGACCTTCTCACCCGTAGCGAAGCTGAAGTCCGTCCGAATCATGTTAGCAATTGCCGCATTCTACGATTATGAAATATGGCAAATGGACGTCAAAACAGCATTCCTTAACGGCTTCCTTAAGGAAGAATTGTATATGACGCAGCCGGAAGGTTTTGTCGATCCTAAGAATGTTGACAAGGTATGCAAGCTCCAGCGCTCAATCTATGGGCTGGTGCAGGCATCTCGGAGTTGGAACATTCGCTTTGATGAGATGATCAAAGCGTTTGGGTTTACACAGACTTATGGAGAAGCCTGTGTTTACAAGAAAGTGAGTGGGAGCTCTGTAGCATTTCTCATATTATATGTGGATGACATACTATTGATGGGAAATGATATAGAATTCTTGGAAAACATAAAGGCCTACTTAAATAAGTGTTTTTCAATGAAGGACCTTGGAGAAGCTGCTTACATATTAGGCATCAAGATCTATAGAGATAGATCAAGACGCCTCATAGGTCTTTCACAAAGCACATACCTTGACAAGATATTGAAGAAGTTCAATATGGATCAGTCCAAGAAGGGGTTCTTGCCTATATTGCAAGGTGTGAGATTGAGCACGGCTCAATGCCCGACCACGGCAGAAGATAGAGAAAAGATGAGTGTCATCCCCTATGCCTCGGCCATAGGGTCTATTATGTATGCCATGCTGTGTACCAGACCTGATGTAAACCTTGCCGTAAGTTTGGTAGGAAGGTACCAAAGTAATCCCGGCATGGAACACTAGACAGCGGTCAAGAACATCCTGAAGTACCTGAAAAGGACTAAGGATATGTTTCTCGTTTATGGAGGTGACGAAGAACTCGTCGTAAAGGGTTATGTCGATGCTAGCTTCGACACAGATCTGGATGACTCTAAGTCACAAACCGGATACGTGTATATTTTGAATGGTGGGGCAGTCAGCTGGTGCAGTTGCAAGCAAAGCGTCATGGCGGGATCTACATGTGAAGCGGAGTACATGGCAGCCTCGGAGGCAGCACATGAAGCAATCTGGATGAAGGAGTTCATTGCCGACCTAGGAGTTATTCCCAATGCATCAGCGCCGATGACTCTCTTCTGTGACAACACTAGAGCTATTGCCCTTGCCAAGGAGCATAGGTTTCACAAGAAGACCAGACACATCAAGCGTCACTTCAACTCCATTCGTGAAAATGTTCAAAATGGAGACATAGGTATTTGTAAAGTGCATACAGATTTGAATGTCGCGGATCCGTTGACTAAACCTCTTCCACGGGCGAAACATGATCAACACCAGAATTCTATGGGTGTACGCTTCATCACAATATAACTAGATTATTGACTCTAGTGCAAGTGGGAGACTGTTGGAAATATGCCCTAGAGGCAATAATAAAATGGTTATTATTATATTTCCTTGTTCATGATAATTGTCTATTGTTCATGCTATAATTGTGTTATCCGGAAATCGTAATACATGTGTGAACACATAGACCATAACATGTCCCTAGTGATCCTCTAGTTGACTAGCTCGTTGATCAATAGATGGTTACGGTTTCCTGACCATGGACATTGGATGTCGTTGATAACGGGATCACATCATTAGGAGAATGATGTGATGGACAAGACCCAATCCTAAGCATAGCATAAAAGATCGTGTAGTTTCGTTTGCTAGAGCTTTTCCAATGTCAAGTATCTTTTCCTTAGACCATGAGATCGTGCAACTCCCGGATACCGTAGGAGTGCTTTGGGTGTGCCAAACGTCACAACGTAACTGGGTGACTATAAAGGTGCACTATGGGTATCTCCAAAAGTGTATGTTGGGTTGGCACGGATCGAGACTGGGATTTGTCACTCCGTGTGACGGAGAGGTATCTCTGGGCCCACTCGGTAATGCATCATCATAATGAGCTCAATATGTGACTAAGTAGTTAGTCACGGGATCATGCATTACGGAACGAGTAAAGTGACTTGTCGGTAACGAGATTGAACGAGGTATTGGGATACCGACGATCGAATCTCGGGCAAGTAACGTACCGATTAACAAAGGGAATTGTATACGGGATTGCTTGAATCCTCGACATTGTGGTTCATCCGATGAGATCATCGTGGAACATGTGGGAGCCAACATGGGTATCCAGATCCCGCTGTTGGTTATTGGCTAGAGAGCTGTCTCGGTCATGTCTGCATGATTCCCGAACCTGTAGGGTCTACACACTTAAGGTTCGATGACGCTAGGGTTATAAGGAAGATGTATGTGATTACCGAATGTTGTTCGGAGTCCCGAATGAGATCCCGGACGTCACGAGGAGTTCCGGAATGGTCCGGAGGTGAAGATTTATATATGGGAAGTCGTCATACGGTCACCGGAAATATTCGGGGGTATACCGGTATTGTACCGGGACCACCGGAGGGGTTCCAGGGGTCCACCGGGAGGGTCCACCTGCCCCAGAGGGCCTTATGGGCTGTAGGTGGAAGGGAACCAGCCCCTAAGTGGGCTGGGCGCCATCCCCCCTAGGGCCCATGCGCCTAGGGTTGGGTGGGAACCCTAAAGGGGGCGCCCCCCTTGCTTGGGGGGCAAGCCCCCTCCCCCTTGGCCGCCGCCCCCCCTCTAGATCTCATCTAGAGGGGCCGGCCCCCTTTCCCCTTCTCCCTATAAATAGAGGGGTGGAGGAAGGGCTGCAGCACCACATCCAAGGCGCAACCCCTCCCCTCCCCAACACCTCTCCTCCTCCGCGTGAGCTTGGCGAAGCCCTGCCGGAGAACTGCCACTCCATCACCACCACGCCGCCGTGCTGCTGTTGGAGCCCTCTTCCTCAACCTCTCCCTCCTCCTTGCTGGATCAAGGTGCGGGAGACGTCACCGGGCTGCACGTGTGTTGAACGCGGAGGTGCCATTGTTCGGTGCTAGGATCGGAATCTACCGTGATCCGAATCGCTACGAGTACGACTCCCTCATCCGCGTTCTTGCAACGCTTCTGACTCGCGATCTTCAAAGGTATGAAGATGCACTCCCCTCTCGTTGCTAGTAAACTCCATATATTGATCTTGGTGATGCGTAGAAAATTTTAATTTCTGCAACGATCCCCAACACGGCTTGGATTGGAGCGGCGAGCTGGAGCACCTGAGCCACCAACTAAAACACACACTACAAAACAAACACGCACGAAATGTGAGAAGGATCAATGCAAAGACCACAGCAAAGCAGGTGAAACAAGTAGACATGGCATGTGAGAAGTGCTACAAGAGGGATTTGAGACAACGGTAGTATCGTGTGTTGCGCCACGTGCGGTAGTACCGTAGACACGATAGTACCGCACCAGCAGGGCGGTAGTACCGGACGTGCGGTAGTACCGCACCTAAAGAGCGGTAGTACCGCACGGTTGCAGATCTGAAACGGCCATGGAGATCTGAGCACAACCGTGTCAACACGCGGTACTACGGTCGATCAAATCCATCACGGGACAACTATAGTAAGTACCATCACTACACAAAACTACTCTCCTACGTCCTACTCTTGCATAGATTTGGCCTAAAATCTCAAGAACAACTTGCATCTCCCCAAAACCTAAAAGCAACAAGACGAACAAGAAAAAAAAAGGGAGGGATTGGGGAGAAACCTTGTTCCATGGCAAGAGGGAGTGGTGGGGAACGATCCCACCGGTCGGAATATGAGGAGAGCGGCCGGAGACGGAGATCCGGCAAGGACCTCCGGCGCCATTCTTGAGCGAGAGAGAGAGAGACGACGTGGAGAGAGAGACGAATGGGTATGGGGGAGTTAGAACTCCCCCTGCCCGTGTTTAACCCCCCACGCGCCCTCGACCGCACGGTAGTACCGCACGTCATCGCGGTACTACCGCCCCGGGCGGAAGTACCGCACTGTGACTTTAGTACTGCTACCCCAGGCAGCAGGAAAAAATTACTGCCGCGCTGGGTGCGGAAGTACCGTGCGCTCCTCACGCGGTAGTACCGCACGTCATTGCGGTAGTACCGCCTGGGCGGAAGTACCGCACCGAGGCCGTAGTACCGCTCCCCCAGGCGGCAGTAAAAAATTACTGCCGCGCTGGGTGCGGAAGTACCGCCCCCCTTGCGGTAGTATCGTGGCAGGCCGCGGTAGTATCGTGAGCTCAAGAAAAGACAGTTTCAACCAAAAGAGAGAACACCGAAGCACGGAACCTTCAAGTGAGAGACCACACCAAAGAGTTAACACACTGGACACCATAAGCACAAGCTCGACACGAAGGAAGAGAGGCAAGAGACAACACAGACAAAAAACGAGACACAAACACTCCAAGGAGAGGGCGGTGGCCGGAGCCACCTATGTTTGAGTCAATTGGTATGGCACCGCGAAGAATTATCCTTGGGCCCATGACCAAAACTCGTCTTTGAAGCACAAGTACCATAAAAAATGGCTAATGTGAAAGAGTTGATCACTTTATGCATAATAGGGGGAGGGAGAGTTCATTGAGAGAACAACATTCCCCCTATGTCCATGCCTACACCTAGATTAGACAACAAGTTGAGTGTGGTGTTGGAAATATGCCCTAGAGGCAATAATAAATTGGTTATTATTATATTTCCTTATTCATGATAATCGTTTATTATCCATGCTAGAATTGTATTGATAGGAAACTCAGATACATGTGTAGATACATAGACAACACCATGTCCCTAGTAAGCCTCTAGTTGACTAGCTCGTTGATCAATAGATGGTTACGGTTTCCTGACCATGGACATTGGATGTCGTTGATAACGGGATCACATCATTAGGAGAATGATGTGATGGACAAGACCCAATCCTAAGCATAGCATAAAAGATCGTGTAGTTTCGTTTGCTAGAGCTTTTCCAATGTCAAGTATCTTTTCCTTAGACCATGAGATCGTGCAACTCCCGGATACCGTAGGAGTGCTTTGGGTGTGCCAAACGTCACAACGTAACTGGGTGACTATAAAGGTGCACTACGGGTATCTCCGAAAGTGTCTGTTGGGTTGGCACGGATCGAGACTGGGATTTGTCACTCCGTGTGACGGAGAGGTATCTCTGGGCCCACTCGGTAATGCATCATCATAATGAGCTCAATGTGACTAAGGCGTTAGTCACGGGATCATGCATTGCGGTACGAGTAAAGAGACTTGCCGGTAACGAGATTGAACAAGGTATTGGGATACCGACGATCGAATCTCGGGCAAGTAACATACCGTTTGACAAAGGGAATTGCATACGGGATTGATTGAATCCTCGACACCGTGGTTCATCCGATGAGATCATCGTGGAACATGTGGGAGCCAACATGGGTATCCAGATCCCGCTGTTAGTTATTGACCGGAGAGGCGTCTCGGTCATGTCTGCATGTCTCCCGAACCCGTAGGGTCTACACACTTAAGGTTCGGTGACGCTAGGGTTGTAGAGATATATGTATGCGGAAACCCGAAAGTTGTTCGGAGTCCTGGATGAGATCCCGGACATCACGAGAGGTTCCGGAATGGTCCGGAGGTGAAGAATTATATATAGGAAGTCAAGTTTCGGCCACCGGGAAAGTTTCGGGGGTTACCGGTATTGTACCGGGACCACCGGAAGGGTCCCGGGGGTCCACCAGGTGGGGCCACCTATCCCGGAGGGCCCCATGGGCTGAAAGTGGAAGGGAACCAGCCCCTAGTGGGCTGGGCGCCCCCCTTGGGCATCCCCCCATGCGCCTAGGGTTGGGAACCCTAGGGTGGGGGGACTTCCCCCTTGGCTTGGGGGGCAAGGCAACCCTTTCCACCCCTTGGCCGCCGCCCCCCCTACCCTAGATGGGTTTTGGCCGGCCCCCCCTCCCAAGGGGGCCTATATAAAGGGGGGGAGGGAGGGCAGCAACCTACAGCCTTGGGCGCCTCCCTCCTCCCCTGTTACACCTCTCCGTCTCGCAGAAGCTCGGCGTAGCCCTGCCGAGACCCGCTACATCCACCACCACGCCGTCGTGCTGCTGGATCTCCATCAACCTCTCCTTCCCCCTGCTGGATCAAGAAGGAGGAGACGTTGCTGCACCGTACGTGTGTTGAACGCGGAGGTGCCGTCCGTTCGGCACTCGGTCATCGGTGATTTGGATCACGACGAGTACGACTCCGTCATCCACGTTCATTGGAACGCTTCCGCTCGCGATCTACAAGGGTATGTAGATGCACTCCCTTCCCCTCGTTGCTAGTATACTCCATAGATGAATCTTGGTGAACGTAGGAAAATTTTAAAATTATGCTACGATTACCAACAGTGGCATCATGAGCCAGGTCTATGCGTAGTTACTATGCACGAGTAGAACACAAAGCAGTTGTGGGCGTTGAGTTTGCCAATTCTTCTTGCCGCTACTAGTCGTTTCTTGTTTCGGCGGCATTGTAGGATGAAGCGGCCCGGACCGACCTTACACGTACGCTTACGTGAGACAGGTTCCACCGACTGACATGCACTAGATGCATAAGGTGGCTAGCGGGTGTCTGTCTCTCCTACTTTAGTCGGAACGGATTCGATGAAAAGGGTCCTTATGAAGGGTAAATAGAAATTGGCAAATCACGTTGTGGTCATACGTAGGTAAGAAAACGTTCTTGCTAGAAACCTACAAACCACGTAAAAACTTGCAACAACAATTAGAGGACGTCTAACTTGTTTTTGCAGCAAGTGCTATGTGATGTGATATGGCCAGAAGATGTGATGAATGATATATGTGATGTATGAGATTGATCATATTCTTGTAATAGGAATCACGACTTGCATGTCGATGAGTATGACAACCGGCAGGAGCCATAGGAGTTGTCTTTATTATTTTGCATGACCTGCGTGTCATTGAATAACGCCATGTAAATTACTTTACTTTGTTGCTAAACGCGTTAGCCATAGAAGTAGAAGTAATCGTTGGCATGACGACTTCATGAAGACACAATGATGGAGATCATGGTGTCATGCCGGTGACGAAGATGATCATGGTGCCCCGAAGATGGAGATCAAAGGAGCATGATGATATTGGCCATATCATGTCACTATTTGATTGCATGTGATGTTTATCATGTCTTTGCATCTTATTTTCTTAGAACGACGGTAGTAAGTAAGATGATCCCTTATAATAATTTCAAGAAAGTGTTCACCCTAACTGTGCACCGTTGCGAAGGTTCGTTGTTTCGAAGCACCACGTGATGATCGGGTGTGAGAGATTCTAACGTTCGAATACAACGGGTGTTGACGAGCCTAGCATGTACAGACATGGCCTCGGAACACACGCAATACACTTAGGTTGACTTGACGAGCCTAGCATGTACAGACATGGCCTCGGAACACGGAGGACCGAAAGGTCGAGCATGAGTCGTATAGAAGATACGATCAACATGGAGATGTTCACCGATCTTGACTAGTCCGTCTCACGTGATGATCGGACACGGCCTAGTTAAACTCGGATCATGTTTCACTTAGATGACTAGAGGGATGTCTATCTGAGTGGGAGTTCATAATTAGATGAACTTCATTATCATGAACATAGTCAAAAGGTCTTTGCAAATTATGTCATACGCTTTAGTTCTACTGTTTAAAATACGGTCCTAGAGAAAATTTAGTTGAAAGTTGGTAGTAGCAATTATGCGGACTGGGTCCGTAAACTGAGGATTGTCCTCATTGCTGCACAGAAGGCTTATGTCCTTAATACACCGCTCGGTGTGCTGAACCTCAGCGTCGTCTGTAGATGTTGCGAAACATCTGACATACACGTTTTGATGACTACGTGATAGTTCAGTGAGTAATGCTAACGGTTTAGAATTGTGGCACGAGAGACGTTTTTTGAAACGTCGCAGAACATATGAGATGTTCCGAAAACTGAAATTGGGATTTCAGACTAGTGCCCACGTCAAGAGGTATGAGACCTCTGACAAGTTTCTTAAACCTGCAAACTAAGGGAGAAAAGCTCAATCGTTGAGCATGTGCTCAGATTGTCTGAGTACTACAATCACTTGAATCGAGTGGGAGTTAATCTCCCAGATGAGATAGTGATAGTTATCCATAGTCACTGCCACCAAGCTAGTAGAGCTTCGTGATGAACTATAACATATCAAGGATAGTTATGATGATCCTTGAGCTATTCGCGATGTTTGACACCGCGAGAGTAGAAATCAAGAGGGAACATCAATTGTTGATGGTTAGTAAAACCACTAGTTTAAGAAGGGCAAGGGCAAGGGCAAAAGGGATACTTCATGAAACAGCAAGTCGTTTGCTGCTCTAGTGAAGAATCCCAAGGTTGAACCCAAACCCGAGACTAAGTGCTTCTGTAATGAGAGGAACGGTCACTGAAGCAGTACTACCCTAGATACTTGGTAGATGAGAAGGCAGGCAAGGTCGACAGAAGTATATTGGATATACATTATATGAATGTGTACTTTACTAGTACTCCTAGCAGCACCAGAGTATTAGATACCGGTTCGGTTGCTAAGTGTTAGTAACTCGAAATAAAAGCTGCGGAATAAACAAAGACTAGCTAAAGGTGAGATGACGATATGTGTTGGAAGTGTTTCCAAGGTTGATGTGATCAAGCATCGCATGCTCCCTCTACCATCGAGATTTGGTGTTTGCGTTGAGCATGATTGGATTATGTTTATCGCAATACGGTTATTCATTTAAGGAGAATAATGGTTACTCTGTTTATTTGAATAATACCTTCAATGGTCTTGCACCTAAAATGAATCTCGATCGTAGTGATACACATGTTCATGCCAAAAGATATAAGATAGTAATGATAGTACCACATACTTGTGGCACTGCCACTTGAGTCATATTGGTGCAGAACGCATGAAGAAGCTCAATGTAGGTGGATCTTTGGACTCACTCGTTTTTGAAAAGATTGAGACATGCGAACCATGTCCATTGGTATATATGCATGAAGAAACTCCATACAGATGGATCGTTTGGACTCACTTGATTATGAATCACTTGAGATGCAAATCATACCACATGGGCAAAATGACTGAAAGTCCTCGTTTTCAGTGAGATGGAACAAGAGAGCAACTTATTGGAAGTAATACATTTTGATGTACGCAGTCCAATGAGTGCTGAGGCATGCAGTGGATATCGTTATGTTCTTACTTCACAGATGATTTGAGTAGATGCTGAGTGTATTTACTTGATGAAACACTAGTCTGAATTATTGAAAGGTTCAAGTAATTTCAGAGTGAAGTTGAAGATCGTCGTGACAAGAGGATAAAATGTCTATGATATGATCATAGAGATATCTGAGTTACGAGTTTGGCACACAATTAAGACATTGTGGAAAGTGTTTCACAATTAACACCGCCTGGAACACCATAGTGTGATGGTGTGTCCGAACATCATAACTGCACCCTATTGGAAATGGTGCGTACCATGATGTCTCTTATCGAATTACCACTATCGTTTATGGGTTAGGCATTAGAGACAACCGCATTCACTTTAAAAAGGGCACCACGCAATTCCGTTGAGACGACACCGTTTAGAGAAACCTAAGTTGTCGTTTCTTAAAAGTTTGGGGCTGCGAAGCTTATGTGAAAAGGTTTCAGGCTGATAAGCTCGAACCCAAAGCGGACAAATGCATCTTCATAGAATACCCAAAACAGTTGGGTATACCTCCTATTTCAGATCTGGAAGCAAAAGTAATTGCTTCTAAGAACGGGTCCTTTCTCGAGGAAAAGTTTCTCTCGAAAGAATTGAGTGGGAGGATGGTGGAGACTTGATAAGGTTATTGAACCGTCGCTTCAACTAGTGTGTAGCAGGGCACAGGAAGTTGTTCCTGTGGCACCTACACCAATTGAAGTGGAAGCTTATGATAGTGATCATGAAACTTCGGATCAAGTCACTACCAAACCTCGTAGGACGACGAGGATGCGCACTATTTCAGAGTAATGCGTGATCCTGTCTTGGAAGTCATGTTGCTAGACAACAATGAACCTACGAGCTATGGAGAAGCGATGGTGGGCCCATATTCCGACGAATGGCTCAAGGCCATGAAATCCGAGATAGAATCCATGTATCAGAACAAAGCATGGACTTTGGTGAACTTGCCCGATGATCGGCAAGCCATTGAGATAAATGGATCTTTAAGAAGAAGACGGACATGGACGGTAATGTTACCGTCTATGAAGCTCGACTTGTGGCAAAGAGTATTTTCACAAGTTCAAGGAGTTGACTACAATGAGTTTTTCTCATCCGTAGCGATGCTTAGGTCCGTCGGAATCATGTTAGCATTAGCTACATTTATGAAATCTGGCAGATGGATGTCAAAACAAGTTTCCTTACCAGTTTTCGTAAGGAAAGGTTGTATGTGATACAATCAAAAAGGTTTTGTCGATCCTAAGGATGCTAAAAGGTATGCTAGCTCCAGCAATCCTTCCATGGATTAGAGCAAGCATCTCGGAGTCAGAATATACGCTTTGATGGAGTGATCAAAGTTTTTGGGTTTATACAAAGTTTGTTGGAAACTTGTATTTACAATAAAGTGAGTGGGAGCGCTACAACATTTCTGATAAGTATATGTGAATGACATATTGTTGATCCGAAATGATGTAAAATTTCTGGAAAGCATAAAGGGTTGTTTGAAAGGAGTTTTTCAAAGGAAGACCTGGATAAAGCTGCTTACATATTGGGCATCAAGACGCCTGATGATACTTTCAAAAGACAGCACACCTTGACATGATTTTGAAAGAGTTCAAAATAAGATCAGCAAAGAAGGAGTTCTTGGCTGTGTTACAAGGTGTGAGTATTGAGTGAGACTCAAGACCTGACCAAAGCAGAAGATAGAGAAAGGACGAAGGTCGTCCCCTATGCTTTAGACGTAGGCTCTATAGTATGCTATGCTGTGTACCGCACATGTAGTGTGCCTTGCCATGAGTTGGTCAAGAGGGTACAATAGTGATCTGGGAAAGGATCTCATGACAACGGTCGAACTTATCCTTAGTACCTAGTGGATTAAGGAATTTTCTCGATTATGGAGGTGGAAAGGAGTTCGTCGTAAAGGGTTACGTCGATGTGAACTTTGACACTAATCCGGATGATTCTGAGTAGTAAACCGGATTCGTATAGTAGAGCAATTATTTGAAATGGCTCCAATAGCGCGTGGTAGCATCCACAAGATGACATAGATATTCGTAAAGCACACGGTTCTCAAAGGTTCAGACCCGTTGACTAATAACCTCTCTCACAAGCATAACATGATCAAACCAGAACACATTGAGTGTTAATCACATAGTGATGTGAATTAGATTGTTGACTCTAGTAAACTCTTTAGATGTTGGTCACATGGTGATGTGACCAGTGAGTGTTAATCACATGGTGATGTGAACTAGATTATTGACTCTAGTGCAAGTGGGAGACTGTTGGAAATATGCCCTAGAGGCAATAATAAATTGGTTATTATTATATTTCCTTATTCATGATAATAGTTTATTATCCATGCTAGAATTGTATTGATAGGAAACTCAGATACATGTGTGGATACATAGACAACACCATGTCCCTAGTAAGCCTCTAGTTGACTAGCTCGTTGATCAATAGATGGTTACGGTTTCCTGACCATGGACATTGGATGTCGTTGATAACGGGATCACATCATTAGGAGAATGATGTGATGGACAAGACCCAATCCTAAGCATAGCATAAAAGATCGTGTAGTTTCGTTTGCTAGAGCTTTTCCAATGTCAAGTATCTTTTCCTTAGACCATGAGATCGTGCAACTCCCGGATACCGTAGGAGTGCTTTGGGTGTGCCAAACGTCACAACGTAACTGGGTGACTATAAAGGTGCACTATGGGTATCTCCAAAAGTGTCTGTTGGGTTGGCACGGATCGAGACTGGGATTTGTCACTCCGTGTGACGGAGAGGTATCTCTGGGCCCACTCGGTAATGCATCATCATAATGAGCTCAATGTGACTAAGGCGTTAGTCACGGGATCATGCATTGCGGTACGAGTAAAGAGACTTGCCGGTAACGAGATTGAACAAGGTATTGGGATACCGACGATCGAATCTCGGGCAAGTAACATACCGTTTGACAAAGGGAATTGCATACGGGATTGATTGAATCCTCGACACCGTGGTTCATCCGATGAGATCATCGTGGAACATGTGGGAGCCAACATGGGTATCCAGATCCCGCTGTTGGTTATTGACCGGAGAGGCGTCTCGGTCATGTCTGCATGTCTCCCGAACCCGTAGGGTCTACACACTTAAGGTTCGGTGACGCTAGGGTTGTAGAGATATATGTATGCGGAAACCCGAAAGTTGTTCGGAGTCCTGGATGAGATCCCGGACGTCACGAGAGGTTCCGGAATGGTCCGGAGGTGAAGAATTATATATAGGAAGTCAAGTTTCGGCCACCGGGAAAGTTTCGGGGGTTACCGGTATTGTACCGGGACCACCGGAAGGGTCCCGGGGGTCCACCGGGTGGGGCCACCTATCCCGGAGGGCCCCATGGGCTGAAAGTGGAAGGGAACCAGCCCCTAGTGGGCTGGGCGCCCCCCTTGGGCCTCCCCCCATGCGCCTAGGGTTGGGAACCCTAGGGTGGGGGGACTTCCCCCTTGGCTTGGGGGGCAAGGCAACCCTTTCCACCCCTTGGCCGCCGCCCCCCCAACCCTAGATGGGTTTTGGCCAGCCCCCCTCCCAAGGGGGCCTATATAAGGGGGGGGGGGGGGAGGGAGGGCAGCAACCTACAGCCTTGGGCGCCTCCCTCCTCCCCTGTTACACCTCTCCGTCTCGCAGAAGCTCGGCGTAGCCCTGCCGAGACCCGCTACATCCACCACCACGCCGTCGTGGTGCTGGATCTCCATCAACCTCTCCTTCCCCCTTGCTGGATCAAGAAGGAGGAGACGTTGCTGCACCGTACGTGTGTTGAACGCGGAGGTGCCGTACGTTCGGCACTCGGTCATCGGTGATTTGGATCACGGCGAGTACGACTCCGTCATCCACGTATATTGGAACGCTTCCGCTCGCGATCTACAAGGGTGTGTAGATGCACTCCCTTCCCCTCGTTGCTTGTATACTCCATAGATGAATCTTGGTGAACGTAGGAAAATTTTAAAATTATGCTACGATTACCAACATGTGGTGGGGTGTGCAAGGGTTCAAGCAACATTGCTCGAATCAATGATATTTAGCTCATGCCTTAACTCGCGAAATCTTGCTTCATCCAAAGGCTTCATGAAAATATCTGCAAGGTTATCATGGGTGTTGATGTAGTTGAGCTCGATCTCCCCTCGCCTAATGTGATCTCGGATGAAGTGATACCGAATCTCAATATGCTTTGTCTTGAAGTGTTGCACGGGGTTGAGTGAAATCTTGATGGCACTTTCATTATCACACCAAAGAGGCACTTTGTCACAAATGACACCGTAATCCTTTAAAGTTTGCCTCATCCATAAGAGTTGTGCACAACAACTACCGGCCGCCACATACTCCGCTTCGGTGGACGAGAGAGACACACAACTTTGCTTTTTAGAAGACCAACTTACCAAAGAGCAACCAAGGAATTGGCACCCTCCGAAAGTGGACTTCCTATCTACTTTGTCTCCCGCCCAATCGGAGTCCGAATACCCTACAAGCTTGAAGTTTGCTCCTCTTGGGTACCATAAGCCAAAGTTTGGGGTATGAGCCAAATATCGAAAGATTCGCTTGACCGCCACAAAGTGGCTTTCCTTAGGTGTGGCTTGAAACCATGCACAAATTCCCACACTCAACATGATATCCGGTCTAGATGCACAAAGGTAAAGCAAGGAACCAATCATGGAGCGATATACCTTTTGATCCACCGCTTTACCATTGGGATCGATGTCAAGTTGGCACTTGGTGGGCATTGGAGTGGACGCCGGCTTGACATCACTTAGCTTGAATCTCCTGAGCATGTCTTGAGTGTATTTGGCTTGGTTGATGAAGGTTCCTTCTCTTCTTTGCTTTACTTCGAAACCGAGAAAGAACTTCAACTCTCCCATGGAAGACATCTTGAACTTTGAGGTCATGAGTGCGGCAAATTCCTCATTGAAAGCTTTGTTAGGGGAACCAAAGATAATGTCATCAACATATAGTTGGCACACAAACAACTCACCTTTGACCTTCTTAGTAAAAAGAGTGGGGTCGATTAGCCCAACTTCAAACCCACAATCTTGTAACAACTCGGTAAGGTGGTCATACCACACACGTGGGGTTTGTTTAAGGCCATAGAGTGCCTTATCGAGTTGATACACATGATCGGGAAAGTAGGGATCCTCGAACCCGGGGGGTTGTTTGACATAAACCAACTCATTAATAGGACCATTAAGAAAAGCACTCTTCACATCCATTTGTTGCAACTTAAAGTTGTGATGAGAAGCATAAGCAATCAACAAACGAATAGATTCAAGGCGAGCAACGGGAGCAAAGGTTTCACCGTAGTCGATACCCTCGACTTGGGAGTAGCCTTGTGCCACCAATCGTGCCTTGTTGCGGATGATGGTCCCATGAGCATCTTGCTTGTTCTTGAATATCCACTTGGTTCCAATGACATTGTGGTTCCCCGTTGGCCTTGGCACTAATCTCCACACCTTGTTGTACTCGAAGTTGTTGAGTTCTTCATGCATGGCATTAAGCCAATCCGGATCTTCGAGTGCTTCATATACCTTTTGGGGTTCAACACAAGAGACAAACGCGTGATGTTCACAATAGTTTGCCAATTGTCTACGAGTGCTTACCCCCTTTTGAATGCTTCCAAGCACATTCTTCATGAGATGACCCTTGGTGGAGAGCTTGGATGCAATCTTGGCGGCACGACGCTCCAATTCCTCCTCGGTGGTGAGTTGAGGAGCGGTCACTTGATCATCTTGAGCGCCGTCTTGAGCTTGTTCTTGATCTTGAACTTGCTCGGAGGAGAGAACTTGACCTTGGGCATCACTTGGTGTGTCAGCACCGTCTTGAGCATGATCTTGCCCTTGGTCTTGTTCATGAGGTTGAGGGCCTTCACTTTGTTCTTCGGAAGCGTGTGGGCCTTGGGTTGGTGATGGCTCCACTTGAGTGGAGCATTGTCCTTCTCCTTCGGCCACAAGGGGTTCCTCAATGGGTAGGATAAAACCAACACCCATTCTTCTTATGGCTTGAGGAGGAATTTCATCACCTACATCACAAGTGCCACTTTGCTCCACTTGGGAGCCGTTATTCTCATCAAACTCCACGTTACACGTCTCCTCAATAAGTCCCGTGGATTTATTGAGGACACGGTAAGCATGAGAGTTTGTAGCATAACCAACAAATATGCCCTCATAAGCTCTAGCCTCAAATTTAGACAACCGAACACCTTTCTTGAGAATGAAACACTTACACCCGAACACCCGAAAGTACTTGAGGTTGGGCTTGTTACCGGTGAGTATCTCATATGGAGTCTTGTTCAAGCCCTTGCGGAGGTAGAGCCGATTGGATGCATGACACGCGGTGTTGATGGCTTCGGCCCAAAAGTTGTATGGAGACTTGAACTCCGCCATCATGGTCCTTGCCGCATCCATCAACGTCCGGTTCTTCCTCTCCGCAACACCGTTTTGTTGAGGGGTGTAAGGTGCGGAATATTGATGCTTGATCCCCTCATCACTAAGAAACTCATCCAAGGTGTAGTTCTTGAACTCGGTGCCGTTGTCACTTCTTATTGTCAAGATCTTTGCATTGTGTTGACGTTGGGCTTCATTTGCAAAGTCAATGACGGTTTGTTGGGTCTCGCTCTTCCTCTTGAAGAAATACACCCAAGTGTATCTTGAATAGTCATCCACAATCACCAAGCAATACTTCCTACCCCCAAGACTATCAAAGGATGGAGGCCCAAAGAGATCCAAGTGAAGGAGCTCCAAAGGCCTCTTCGAGTAAATGATAGTCGTGGGAGGGTGAGCCTTCTCATGTAGCTTTCCTTCGATACAAGCACTGCAAGCACGATCTTTAGCAAAACTAACATTCGTTAGTCCACGGACATGGTCCCCCTTGAGAAGACTTTGCAAAGATCTCATATTGACATGGGCTAAACGGCGATGCCAAAGCCATCCCACGTCAACTTTAGCCATTAGGCATGTCGCGGTCTTAGTGGGTCGCTCCGAAAAGTTAATCACATAGAGACCGTTCTCGACATGCCCAACAAAGGCTACTTTAAGAGTCTTGCTCCACAAGAGGGCCACGGTATCAATATCAAAGAAAGTGGCAAAGCCCATGATTGCAAGTTGACGAACGGAAAGTAAATTGTATGCAAGGGACTCAACAAGCATGACCTTCTCGATCGTGAGATCATGAGAAATGACAACTTTGCCGAGTCCCAATACCTTAGAAGACGAGGCATCACCCCACTCGACATTGGTGGGCATAGATGGAATCTTGTGCACGTCCACCACCAAGTCCTTGCTTCCGGTCATATGATTTGTAGCTCCACTATCGAGCAACCATGATCCCCCACCGGAAGCAAACACCTACAAGAGATCAATGCTTGGTTTTAGGTACCCATTTTGTAATGGGTCCTTTGATGTTAGTAACAAGGGTCTTAGGAACCCAAATAGACCATTCAATATACTCATGAGGAGAACCAACAAATTTGGCATAAACATGCCCATCACTAGCACGGCATAACACATAAGAAGGATTAAAGTCGCCGGCTTTGTTGGAAGGGGTGGCATTGCCCTTCTTGACACCGCCACCCTTCGCATTGTTCTTCTTCTCCTTGGAAGCACCCTCTCCCTCCTTCACAAAAGTTTGCTTGAGAGGAGGAGGTCGTTTGGTCTTGTCATTCTTCTTCTTGTTCTTGGGCTTGGGTGCGAACCCAATCCCCTCCTTGGCCACAACTTCCTTTTGATTGCTCAAAAGGTCGTTGAGGTTCTTCTCACCTTGTATGCATGACACAAGGCCTTTCTCAAGTTGCTCCTTCAACTTAGCATTCTCCTCAACAAGATGCACATGCTCACAACAAGGGTTAGTAGCATTTGCATTATCAATTAACACCATATGAGGAAAGGTGGCTTTCTCCTTGGTTAGCTTCACTTGGAGTTGATCATGAGACTCCTTGAGGCTAGCATGAACACCCTTCAAGACTTTGTGAGCCTTGTCGAGAATGTCAAACTCCTCTTTGAGTCTAGCAAGATCAACCCCAAGCTTTGCCTTCTCGGAGTTTAGCACACGAGAAACAACAAGAGCATGATCAAGATCTTTCTTTAACTTAGCATGATCATCGTTGTGTGACTCCTCAAGAGCCAAACGAAGACCACGCTCTTCGTCAAGAGCATTGGAAAGATCCGAAATCTCATCGGCATAGTCACGACTATGCCCCTCCATCTTAGAGATGGTATCTTCATGAGCCTCGATCATGTCATTGGCTTCACCAAGTTGTTCCAAGAGAGCAACAAAGTGCTTCTTGGATTTACCCTTGAGTTTACCCATAAAGGTCTCAAACTCATTCTCCTCCACATTTGTCCCCTCATGTTCATCAATGCTATCCGAAGAAGGATGATTAATGATGGTAGTTTTGATGTTGGGGGTTACCTTGTTGGTGGCTTTAGCCATGAGGCACTTGGCGATGATGTTCTCATTGGGTGAGTCAAAGAGAGACACCCGTGGAGTCGTCGCAATGGCAACGGAGGCCATGGCAACCGACTCACCATCTTCCTCATCGTCATCATCCTCATTGTACTCTTCTTGTACCACCAATGCCTTGGGAGGAGTCTTCTTGGTGAAGTTGCTCTTGTTGGGGAACGACTTGGCCTTGTCCTTTCGGATGAGCTTGCCACCATTGTCTTCCCTCTTCTCATAAGGGCACTCCGCAACAAAGTGGCTCACATTGCCACAATTGAAGCAAGTCCTCACTCGTTGCTTGCCCTTTGCGCCACTTGAATTGTTCTTGTTGAAGTTGGGCCTTGAGTTCTTCTTGCTCCAAAATTGCCTTGAAGCAAGCGCCATGTGTTCATGATAGGCATACTTCGTATCTTCGAGGTTGCTCTCCTCTTCTTCCTCTTCATCCTCTTCCTCCATACTAACCTTGGCCTTTAGAGCAAGGTTGGGCTTCTTTACTCTTTGAGAGCGAAGAACCGCATTGTCGGCGGTCTTGTCCAAGATGCTCATAGCAACGAACTCATCCAACACTTCACTTGAGGACAAGGTGTGGAAGTCCGGCCTTTGACGAATGATGGAGGACATGGCTTTGTGGTAGGGCATCATTGCCTTGAGGAATTTGCGCTTGATCCAATTGTCATCCGTGTCCTTACTTCCATGATCTCGGAGAGAGACCGCGAGTTTAGTTACTCTCCGATAAAGCTCACAAGGTTCTTCATCTTCTTTCATTGCAAACTCATCGGCTTCATCTTGCACCACTTCATAGTTGGAGCGTTGAATGCTTGCGCTTCCCCGATAGAGGGAAACCACTTGGTGCCAAGCATCTTTGGCCATGGTGTAGGGCCGGAGATGAGGAAGATCTTCGTGTGGGATTGCTTCTTGGATGATGAAGAGAGCATTCTCATTGAATTGATTATCCACGGCTTCTCTAGGAGTGAAGTTACTTCAGTCATGCGGATAGAAACCTTCTTCAATGATTCTCCAAAGGTTAGTGTTCACATGATTTAAATGACGCTTAAAACGATAGACCCAAGAATCAAATTCTACATTCTTCTCAATCTTAGGGGCCGGGCCGGCATGATTCAAATGAGTGGAAGGAAGCGGTCCACCATAGACAAGTGGAGGTTCCACATGGGCAAAGATGTTGGTGCCATTTTTACCACTAGAAGAAGGAGCTTTCTCGCTAGTAGCTTCCCCCTTGTCGGAGGTAGCATCCGTCACCTTGTTAGCGGGATCACCCACTTTCAACGGTGCGGTGGAAAGTTTAAGCCCTTCTAAGAATTTATTAAACATGCTTTCGACCTCGGTCGTCATGGAGGTTTTCAATGTGTCCAACGCCACATTGAATTCCTCACGAGAGACCGTGGTTCCCCCATCTCCCGTAGACGAGACCAGATTCATACCGGAGTGCTCCTCCACACCGTCTACGATGTCAACCATACTCTTCGGACGGTAAAGTCCTTAATAAAGAGACGAGGCTCTGATACCAATTGAAAGGATCGATATAGTTGACTAGAGGGGGGGGGGGTGAATAGGCAACTAACAATTTTTAGCTTTTATTTACCAATTTAAACTTTGCATCAAAGTAGGTTGTCTAGATATGCAACTAGGTGAGTAACCTATATGATGCAACAACAATAAGCACACACGCAAGCAAGAGATAAAGCACAAATAAGCTTGCACAAGTAAAGGCACGAGATAACCAAGAGTGGAGCCGGTGAAGACGAGGATGTGTTACCGAAGTTCCTTCCCTTTGAGAGGAAGTACGTCTCCGTTGGAGCGGCGTGGAGGCACAATGCTCCCCAAGAAGCCACTAGGGCCACCGTATTCTCCTCACGCCCTCACACAATGCGAGATGCCGTGATTCCACTATTGGTGCCCTTGGAGGCGGCGACCGAACCTTTACAAACAAGGTTGGGGCAATCTCCACAACTTAATTGGAGGCTCCCAACGATACCACGAAGCTTCACCACAATGGACTATGGCTCCGCGGTGACCTCAACCGTCTAGGGTGCTCAAACACCCAAGAGTAACAAGATCCACAAGGGATTAGTGGGGGGATTCAAATTTCTCTTGGTGGAAGTGTAGATCGGGGCCTTCTCAACCAATCCCTAGAGAATCAACAAGTTTGATTGGCTAGGGAAGGAGATCGGGCGAAAATGGGGCTTGGAGCAACAATGGAGCTTGGAGGTGGAAGAGGTGGTCAACTAGAGGAGGAAGACACCCCTTATATAGTGGAAGAACAAATCCAACCGTTATCCACCAACTCAGCCTGCGCAACGCGGTACTACCGTACCTGAGGCGCGGTACTACCGCAGGGGCACGCGGTACTACCGCCCACGCAGTAGAGACCAGAACAGCCTAAAATGCACTAAAGCAGAGGGCGGTAGTACTGCTGGCGCGGTACTACCGCTCCCCCTTGCGGTACTACCGCAAGGCAGGGGCTGTCCAGAGATGGGAAGGCACGGATATAAAAAATTACATCCGTGGCTACTTCCGCAGAGTTGGAGTCGACGGAAAAACCCGACGCGGTAGTACCGTAAGCCAGCAGCGGTACTACCACTACAAAAAAATTACACTTCCGTGATGATACGTGTTTGTCACAGTAGGTCGCATTTTCTGTCATGCATGTACATCCATGACGATTTTATGACAGAATCAAGATATTCATACCTGTGCTGTCGTAGAAGTGTTCCATGACATTACCAAAATTATCATCACGGAAGTGTCCACTTCCATGACGATAAATCCCGCGTCACAGAAGTGCTTTCGTCAAGGGTGACCGACACATGGCATCCACTGTAACGGAACACCGTTAAGTTATCGGGTTGGGTTTTGGATCCGATAACCCGTTAACAGCCCCGACCAATGGGGATTTTCCACGTGTAAAATCATCATTGGCTGGAGGAAACACGTGTCGGTTCATCGTTGGGACAGATGTCATCCACTCATTGGACAGAAGGCGCCTATGATACATCGACACGTGGCATGGCCCAACAGAGGCGCATTCCTGTGAAAAGGCCGGCCCGTTTGACTTGGTCAAAAGGTGGCGAGCCGGCCATGTAAAGCCTGTCAACGGCCTGTTCGCATATAGCCCATTTACAGCCCGCTAACCCAAGGCCCGTTATGCCCTATCCGAATTAGGCCCAGTAGCGTCATCTGGGCCACCCAATATGATTCCAGCCCATTTTCACTTCTGGCCCATGTATGGCCCATGACGTCTTTCGGCCCATATGAGGCCCTATGTAACTCTTGGCCTATTAACGGCCCGTGGTGAAACTGGCCCGTAATGAACAGTGTATCACTTTACACCCATTAACGGCCCGTGGTGAAACTGGCCCGTAATGAACAGTGTATCACTTTATACCCATTAACGACCCGTTATTCCGTTGGGCCGTTTCCAGCCCATGTTATCTTTCGGCCTTCTCAGAGCCCATTTATTCTTGGGCTCATTTCCAGCATTTGTTTACTTACGGCCCGTTACTGTCATTTTCTGCTGGTGGGCCAAATTCAGCCCATGGTTACAGTCGGCCCGTTTGTGGTTCGTTAATACGTTGGGCCATTTTCATAGCGTCATCAAATACGGCCTATTAACGATGACCCGTTATGGTCGGCCCATGAACGGACGATTCCAACTCTAGCCCGTTTACGGCCATAATGCGGCCTATTATTGGCCCATGTTTGGCCAATCGATCATACTGCCCATATAAGGCCCATTGATGATACGGCCCGTAGAAGGCCCATTGTTTCTACGGCCCGTAGAAGGCCCACGGTTTCTACGGCCCGTAGAAGGCCCACTATTTCTACGGCCCGTAGGAGGCCCAGTGTCACTACAGTAAATATTAGCCCATGGTTATTGTGGCCTAGTTTAAAAAAATAGGTTATTGCAGCCACTAGCAAACCGCGGAAAAAGAACTGCAATGACTACAAGCAAACAAATAAACAAGACAACAAGGAAATAAATAAGCAAGCAACTTACGCTAGGCTATCACGGCTATCACACATATTACATCCACTGGGCATCAAAGTTCGCCACTAGTGCAAATAAATGCGCCGACAAAAGAATATACAAAACTGAGAGCACTTTAGAAGGCACTAGGCCTGGCCACGTCGGGCCCCCAAACAGCTGAAGAAGCTGAGTAGACCTCAGTTGTGTCAACGATAGATGCATCAACACTAGATTTAAGGCATGATGGTGCGCACGGCAGTCCTCTGACATCTTCATTGCATCTTTGACTTCAAGTCGGAGCTGAGCTGAAGCAAGCCTTTCCGCTTTAAGTTGAGACTGAAGAAGTCGAACTGATTGAGGCAGCGACTGCACAGAGGTTGTCTCACACCTGCTGGTGAGTAGCTTCAACTCACTGTCTTCATCAAGACAGGACCTTGGGGTCATCTCGCTGTCCTCAAGATGGTTTGGCTCACTATCTTCCCTAAAGTTCTGCCTGGCGTAAGAGATACGAGTCTGAAAGAGAAACAATGAGACACGTAACAGGTTTCACAATTATATAAGCAAATAAATGGATCTGTTCTGCATAAGGAACATGTTTTTACAACTACAATTTGAAACTGGTAGTTGTTGCAAACATCCAATCAGATGTAAACAGCAAAGCAAACAGCAGTGGATGAAATGATGCCTATCCAAATCTATACTAGAACAAAGTTTGAAGGCTTGAGAAGGATGAACTTACATTACATGTTAACACGGGCTGGACAAAGCCCTTCTCCATGTTGATGGAAGGATAATTCAATAATTCCCCAAAGAAAATTCTTTATAAGCGTTGCCATTATTCTACATTTTGCAAAGAGTAAATATAGATCAAATAATATTGGAAGAAACAGAGGATAATGAAGCTCAGGTGCAGACTGATGATACATAATCAAATAGCAATTAATTAAGTACAGCGTTACAAGGCAAAAGGGAGAGAGGTACTGACAAGAGCAATGCAGAGCCCATTATTGTTTTGAGATCGTATGATCCTTTGAGCAAGGAGATTCATCTGAAATTAGTTTTCATACAAGAGAGAAGGTAAGGCACAAGCAGAAATTTAGGAGTTCAAATTTTGAATTGATATCATAGACAGTACCGGACGCTAGGCTCCCAGCAGTTCTAATAGGGGTTTGGCCACTGGAGTAGGGGTAAAGTGTGGTATAGTTGGGCCTGTGTTTTCTGTGGATGCTGATCTATCTGATTTAACAGGTATCACTACCTTTTCCAAATACCTAGTTTGTACTCCTTGAGGATATGCACTCACCCTCTTCCTTTTGGACATCTATTACGAAAGAACAACATTTGACTGAAAAAACATAGTGTGACGACACATGGAATAGGTACAGAAAATGGATAGGTATGGCATATACTCATATATGATGCTTAAACTAAGCAGATGGTGTAACAAAGTAGAAGTAATGCAAGAGGCCAGATGCAAAATATGTGCGACCAAACAACTTTGCAAAGTTAGAGCAAGCACCTTGATGGGTGAATAAGATAGGCCATCCTCCACCATGCCAAGTTTGTTAGCCAGTGGATCGTTCCGCAATATTCCTCTCGTGCGCCCATTCTCATATTCATTTTGATAATGTTCAATATCTGACATGCATGAAAACATAAAAACAAGTGAGATTTTCTTTGTAATGCAGAAGTGATTCTAATCCAATACTGCCTCCCTGTAAACCCCTTTGTGCTATCTCTGCAATTATTTTAAAAGATGCCATGCATGCTGTAATTTGTTGTGTGCATTAATATAATGTGGCCTACTACTCAAAATATGAGAGCTCCAGAAGTGATGACACTTCGCAGATGATAGCTTCAACATATAGTAAAGAAGAACAAGTCGACCTGACCTGACAGATTCAAAATATACTAAGGGAGAACAACTCGACCTGACCAGTCGACCGCAAGAGAAGAGTATCATCTTAAAGAAGAGCAGAAGAGCAAGCAGATTGAAGATATTACAAGTCTTTCAATACAATGTCGGTTGGCCACCCATGATGAACCAGAGCGCACAGAGAAATACTATTCTTTCCGGTCTCTCCATATGTGGCTCACATGCATTTCGAAACTAAAGTAGGAACATTTAGCTAACCAATTAAACATCTCTCAGTTTTACTAATATCAGCAATAATATCAGATATGAATTTGTACAACTAAGCTTGTTTAGCTCGATGGGTGGAGCAGTGCTATTACGACACGAACCACGTAGGCTGATTGTGGTCATCATAAAATGGGGAAAACATAAGCATGATGAGTACAGTGTTGACCGTGGTAGTGGGATGGCAGATCTGAAGCTGCAAACCGCGCAAAGGGTAGTTAGCAACCGATGTTTGCTTTGAAATAACAACTAAGATTTGGTATGGACAAGAAAGTACGGTCAACAAGTGACAAAGAAATGCAATTATGCTGTCTCTCTATATGTCGCGACATGCATTTGGAAACTCAAGTGGGACTTTTAGCTAACCAATTAAATGTGTCGGTTAACTAATATCAGTATCATATCACAATCATATTTGAACAACTAAGCTTTCGAATTTTGAGTGTTGTGTTGTTTAGCTTGAAGGGTGGAGTAATGCTAGTACGACAGAAAGCACCTACGCAGATCATAGTAGAGTAGATAAAAGGGGAAAACCCTAAGCATCAAGAGAAAAATCAGGAAAGTGGAACTAGCTGGACCAGTGGGTGGCGCACATGCTTTTCGAAACGAATATAGGAACATTAGGTGACCAATTAAATGTTCTCTGTTTTAGTGATATGAGCATCATATCAGATTCGTATTTCAACACGTAAGCTTTGGGTTGAGGTCTTGAGGAGCAGTGCTAGCACGACACGAAGCACCTACGATGATGGTAGTGAATATAAAGGGGGGAAACCATAAGCTTTACGAGTATAGTGCCCGTTCCATGGCGGATCTGAAGGTGCAAACCGGACAAAGCTACTTCGCAACCAATGTTTGCTTTCAACTAGCCACTACGATTTGGTACGGACAAGAAAAGTACAGTATACAAATTACGATCTATTTTCCGGGTGAGATCAATAACTTAAGCACATATGGAAGAGTACCACCTCTCTTGCGACGCCGTGTAGGCCTATGCTGATACGTTGAGGGTGCTGCGGGTGCGATGGCTGTCGGCGACGGGGAAGAAGACTTTAGACGGCAGACGGCCGGGTCGGGGGATATATCCTGTTGCCGTGGACGAGGCGGTCGTAGGAGCGGCAACGGCAAGGTGGACAACGGCGCCGATGAAGCGAGAGGAGGCGATGAAAGGATCCTGGTCCAGCGCCGTGGATGAGAGATGTCCATCTCTTGCAGTGGACGACGGGGTAGGGGTAGCGGCTCCGGCAAGGTGGAGGATGGGGTAGCGGACAGAGGAGGCTGGGCGCAGTGCGGAGGTTGTCGTGCCGCCGACGGTGTATGAATGGGGAAATGGAGGGGAGGGGGGATCTCAAACTTTGGGACGCGCTTCTCTGAAATGGGGGAAAGTTACGAACTTATCCCCCGTTTAAAATTTCGGACATCGCGTCGGTTGGGGATAGGACGGTAATCTCGCATCTCCCAAATATTTGCCGGTAACTATTTCGGGTGAGGAGAGGGTGTTTTGCCGCCCACGGTTGGCGCCCACGGTGTATGAACGGGGTTGACAGGTAGGGCAGTTGTGTCACGTCTGATGGAAGTTACACATCTGCCCCTATTTAAAATATTAGCCTACATCGATTTCAGACGAGGAGAGTTTGTTTTGCCGCCCACCGTGTATGAATGGGGAAATGGAGGAAGAGACACATGTCTTTCGGACGAGCTTGAATCAAATGTGTTTTGCCGCCCACGTTTGGCGCCCACCGTGTCTGAATGGGCTCAGAGGCCGTCGTGTCACGTCTGATTGAAGTTACTAGTCTACCCCTATCGACAGCAGTGTAAATCCGGTCGATAAGGATGTCAAGTGTCAGGGGTAGACAGTAATTTCCATCTCGCAAACACTTGCTTCGGGCAGCCCACAAATTATAGTGGGTGTTTAGCCGCTTCGTTCAAAACTTGGGAGAATTAGCATTCACGTTTGCCCTAGGACCTGGCAAACTAAATTCAAATCCAATTTGTATTCGATTACGAATATCCACAGATAATTATATGTTTTGTTATTTATTTCTTCAAAACCACAACAAAGATTTATTCCACCTTTATATATGATTATGATTTAGAAATGTCGTGATCTTCGAATTCAGTAGGTTGGATACACTCTGAGTCAAACAGTTATTTCATCCAATACAATATGCTCACACGAAAAACAGTTCACCTTATGTCAATCATACAAGTACTGAGGATTACCTCGCCTAAAAAATTCGGATCATTACAACACATGGACAACATAGGGGGTCTTGCAACATAATCCATTCAGAGACATGACACAACATGCAAGTACAATAATCTAATGACAATTTCAACTCGTATCTAAAGAAGAACCGGGATTACCTTGGGCTTCAGATAGCTGAAACAACAGGACCTCCTCCGTCTTCAAATGCAACATTCTTACTTCCTCCAATTCTTGGGTTGCTTGCATAATGCGTGCCGCTAATTCCGTAATTTCCAGCCTCAAGATAAAGATTACCTCATTCATGGCAGCCACACCATCTCTTTCTGCCTCTAGTAGAGCCTCAAGCACTATAATATCTGTGCTCAGACTGCTCTCCGGCGGTGTTGCCTCTGAACTGCTACCATCTGGTAACATGGATGGCGCACTGCCTCCACAAATAGATTCTGGGGTTGTACATTGTGTCCTAGTGCATCCTGAAAGGTTTCCACTGGACATCAGTAAGAGATAGTTATCGTATGATCCAGGCAGTAAGCTTACATGGTAAACGATGGACGAATTATTGCCAAGCATGGCAAACTATATTTAAATGGTTCGAAGTAGCATCAGCCGATAAGAAATTAAAATGGTAAGATGAAACTAGGGATGTAAGTGGCAAATAAACGACATCCGCCAGTCCCATCAAGTTAGTTTTTGCTACCTCCCTAGTTCATTTTCCTCAAAAAACAAAAACTCTTTTGAACTATCATACCACTAGTGGACTTTAATTGGGATTAAACGGAACCCAGTTGACATCCCTAGTTGAAAGGGAGTGTACAACCGCTATATTTAAGTTGCCAAGGCATCTAAGCAGTTGAAATAATCTGAGAAAGCACTTAACAGTGTGGCCTTATATAAACTACGAAGACAGTCTTGTGATGAAGTTGAGAGGAAATGTTAAGGACTCAAATGAAATAGGCATGCATTTCTTTACGATAGTACAACAGGCACTTATGACATATTGGCCAACTCAGGTATAGCGTAACAACAAATAAGCATTCAAATCAAGCAATACAGCAAAGCAGACAACTGAACTATTTGTAATTCGGTAGGATTACACGTTGAGGGCACAAGCCAAGAAAGCAACCCACTCGCATTACATTTCACATGTACTAAAACACACTGGCTTACCATATGTTGCTGGAAGCCTAGCTGCTGTTGCAATGTTCTTTGAAGATATCGTCAGCATCCCGTGGTTGCAAATCTAGTTGTTGTAGTTTATTCTGCACCATCTATTTAGGTAAAATTAATTTTAATCGCATGCACTGGTCCGAATTGATCATCAATGGTTCAATTAAACTAATGAAAGAAGGGTGTGTGCATACACGACAATATATCTGCTTCCCTCTATTTTTATGCTTGTTCGAGGTGCCAGCCCCAAAAGAACAAATATTTTGCTTGATGGGGTTGGCAGCTCCATAATTAATAGAAGCATCAAATTAGTCATGCAACTTGGGAAGATCAAGAACACACAAACAAGTAATGAACAGAGGCTCGGAGCAGTGATGTAATAGCTAGCATCAGAAAATGTAGGGTAAAACGAACAAAAAGCAGCGGAACCACATGCTAGTTTGCTGATGTGTAATTAAGCATAGAGAACATTAAGCAGTCTGATGGAACCAACAGGTGGCATCAGAACAAAACTAAAGCATATTAACTATATGTGCACTGGTATGTAATTTAGCACATGTAACATGTTCACTGCCTGAAGTATGGCCCTACAGGTGCAAGCAGAATAACGCGTCTCATGAAAAACTGAATGATGCCCTGAAGAAATTCAAAGGTGCGGTGCTTATGCTAGGAAAGTGAATGTAGGCGCCGGCCGTTGGATAATAGTACCTGATTCTCGGCGGCGTATGGGTATCGTTGTCATACTTGATAGCTAAGGATCGTCGATGGTGCTCGTGTTGCGGTTGAGTTTGGGCCGGCTGTCGCCGTTGCTGAAGCGGCTCTGGTGCTACGGTTGCGGCGCCTGTCTACATACAAGAAAGCTCATCTGTGGTAAGTGAACAGTTGCACGATAAAGAGAAAAACCGAAGGAGTACAAATCAAAATAACCTGATGAGTCTACGGCGTCGGTAAAGCAGGGCCGGTGGAGTTGAATATGGCGTCCGTGGAGCGGGTCCGGTGCAGTGGACGAAGGCTTCGGCGGGCGCGTTGTACAGTGCTTTCGGTGAGGCGGATCTGTTGCGGCGGACGAGGGCTTGTATGAAGGGCCAGCGAAGGGGCGGACGAGGGAGTCAGTGAAGGGCCTACGCTATGGTGGACGAGGGCGCCGGTTAAGCAGATCCGGTGCGGTGGACCATGATGGCGGTCAAGGAGATCTGGAGCGGTGGACAAGCCAGTCGCTGAAGCGGCTCCGGTGAAGTGGTGAGTTGGCAGTTGGGGGTTCCAAGGTGCGGAAGGTAGATCCGGCGGGGTGTGAGGTCCACCGCTGCGGCGGAGGACTAGATTCGGCGGCTTGCCGTGGTTGGGGGGTCGGGGAGGGGAAGGGGAGGGGCTCTGGGGAAGAATGTTGGGGGCAAAGAGGGGAAAACAATGGAGTTACCAAAGCAGCCCTTTTCCGTTCATGTGGCAGGGGTAAAACAGGAATATCGCAGGGCTAAACTTTCAGGCGCGTGATATTTCGATGTGAGCGGGAAGTTTGAAAGCTTTTGGCGCCTAAAATTATAAGTATTCTGCTCTCGTACGGCCGACTATGATATCATGGCCGACAATTTGTTTGTTTTGCACGCAAAAAAAATGTGCAAGTTTTGAAAATCAATGTCTCCAACTCGAAACTTAGATTGTCCATTCAATTCAAATATGGATCATTGAGCTACTACAAGCAAATACCATCATACGGTCCAATTCAAATGAAATTCCAAATGTGTTTATCCTAAATATGATGACAAAAGCAAAAATGTGTATGTGTATGAATAAAGTGGATGATTATAAAGTTTGAACATGCCCGTATGTGTATATCTCTAGGTTTGATATATGAATTTGAAATCACGAAATCCCGGCTTAAAAAATGTACCTCCGTTTAAATGAATTACAAAAGCTAATGATGGAGTCGAATTCCAAAATTCCAATCTTAGGTTTGTAATTCTGGTACATCAAGGTATATCACGCATGTTCAAAAGTATCGTTATCTCATAGTACAAACTATGAAACAAATTGATCAACCATGAGTGCACAATATTTCAATTACGCTAAAGTCCCTCAAATAGACACCTCACTCTTTATCTGAAGTCACCCCCCCACCACACACACACATAGAGAAGTCGTTCTCTCCCCCAAACACCAACACACGAGCACACATAGACACAAAGAATCTGTTATCATTGCCTCAGTCTCTAACATATCACACACGCACACTGTCTCCCTCTCTCTCGCAAACACGCTCAACAAGGGTTTCCCCGTGAATAACTTACCGTCTATTCATCACAGTCGTGGCAGTACGGCGAACACGAGACGTGAAAAAGAATAAATCTACACGTGCTTAGACTACCTAGTATGACTACTAGGACTAGAGCAAGCCAAAAAGTGCACCGCCGTCACCCCCTCCTTGTCGGCGACGGGAAAATCTTTGTTTTACACAGTCGAGAAGTCATTGTGCTAAGGCCCCACATGCCGAGGCGTTGGATAGAATGTAGATGCTAGTTTACGGAAGCAAGAATCGATAATACGTTTGTATCTCCATACTTATATTTCTTCTCTTATAAAAAACCGAGTTGGTGATGATGGTACGTGTGCCATCTTGCAATATAGACCGTCCGATCTATATCTGACGGATGGAAATTAAACTAAAAGATACCCGCACCCCTCTCCACATTTGCAGACAAGGCCTTCCCTCGTTCATCCTTATCTCCAACAAACCTCATTGTTGAGCAATTAAGAAAGGAAGCCTCTGGAACAAACTGGCCTGGTGGCCGCTGCCGGCGTCGTCAATCCCCATGCCTCCGCTTAGTCCGACCACCAACCACCACCACACCCCACTCCTCTTCACCTTATCTCATATTTCTCGAGATATCATTAGTTTTTACACATGGGATTAATCCCGCAAGGGTCAATCACAACAAGTGTTTTTATAAAAAATGCATCTTGATGTTCCGTGCAATGCACGGATCTTGCTAGTACTCCTACACAAGACTAAGTTGGTGATGCTAGTGTGTCTGCCATCTGTCGTTTCTGACCATTAGATCTACATCTAACGATTGTGAGGTAAGTTGTTGCCTTTTCTCACCAACATCCCACTTGTCTACCAATTTGCAGAAAAACCCATAATTAGTATCTTAAAACCAACCACATCCCTCCCTGACCTCACCAAAACAGCCCAAGGAATATATTCTAATTGAAACATAATATATCTCTAGTGACATATGTATATCAAAATTAGAGTGTTTTGTACCAAGTTTGCGAATAAGTATTATTCTAATTATGATTCGTTGCAACGGACATGAACATTGCTAGTATTTCCAACCATGCATTTTTTCCTAGTATTCCATAATTTCGAGTTTTCCATCAAGATATTAGTCACTCATGGTTGATATTTACTTTCAATCATGTACACATATGCACTATGTAACTAGCCTTGCTTATTGGATTCCAAAGCTTAACTTTCACTCCTACTTACAATATGTAGAGTATTTAACAAAAACTACCACTTTCAACTAGCCCTAGGAAGAATCTATTGTACAAAAAATAGCAAAAACATACCCAAAATTTCTTAATCCACGCCAAAAACTACCTAGTACTCCTACCGATTAGGTTCGTTTAAACCCATTTATGACAGGGTTGGCCCACACGTCCGTGCTGACGAGGCAGCTTAAACCAACACATTTTGTTTGACCGTTGACACGAGGGACCCACATCTGACCTTCTATCCTGTTATTCCCCCTCAAATCATTATTTTTCCTGAACATTACTTCAAACAGTACTGATGCGTGTTCGTCGGTGGCGCCGGTGATGAGCGAGTTGGCCGCCGCTCCGCCGGACGGGCCGGACACCGCGCTGGCCTCCACACGGGTTGGCAGGCTGGCCCGAGCGTGACTCACGAGCGAGCAAGCCGCCGCGCTGGCCTTCGCTCGAGCCAGATGGCTGGCCTTAGCGCGGCGCGCGCGAGCAAGCCGCCGCACTACCGTGCCAATCTAGCTAGCAAACCTTGCAGACAAGCAGCTGGACGGAGCTATCTTGGCTAGCTAGCGGCCGCGAGCGCTGGACGGAGCTGGCATCCGGGCTGCCGCAACATGGGCTCCGCACCGCCGACGGTTTTGACCTCGCCTTCCGCCGGCGGCGGTAGCTGCGTCCCATGGCCGAGGATGACTAGGTGGACGGGCCAGAGGTAGGAGGTCACTCGAGGATTTTTGTTGGTAAGAGCGTGTACAATGGTTGATAAGGTAGTCTTATCTTAAGTCTGCCACGTATGCAAGTGGTAGTAGTTTCTTGGCATTTTAGTGGTTTCTTGCATTATTAGAGCAAGTACAATAGAGCTGAGTCAGCGGGCTATAAGAAATAGGGTTTTTATCATTTATGCCACTAGTTATGTCCCACTACTCAGTTTTACCATTAGAACTTACAACTACTCAAAAATGCCAACAATTCGTGAGATGCTTGCTCAAAAATGCCATTAGATATCTCAAAAATGCCATCGTTCCGTTAGATGTTTGCTCAAAAATGTCATTAGACATTATTATTTTCACGTCAAACTCATTAACCATGTTATATGACAAAAATAAGCCTAGACCCACATGTCAGTTTTCTCTATCTCACAACGATAGGTGTGGCCCCACTCGTCAGGAGTAACCAAGCGAATAATTTTACAGGAAAATAAGAACGATGTTGGGATCAAGTGGGCCCCATACTTTATTGTAGTGAGATAGAGGGAGAGCTGACATGCTGGTTCATAGGTATTTATGTCATTATAACATGACAAAAGAGATTTGATATCACAATAATGATGTCTAGTGGCATTTTTGAGCATGTGTCTAATGAAGCGATGGCATTTTTGAGCAGTTGAAATTCCTAGTGGAAAAACGGAGTAGTGTGACACAATCGGTGGCATAAATGATAAAAACCCTAAGAAATAAACTAGTATATTTCTGCTTAGTTGGAGGAAAGAGAAGAGGAGAGAGAAGGTAAGCGGGCTCTTCGTGAAGAGCCAGCTCTAGCACGTGCTCCTAGGCACTTTGTGAGAATGAGAAGTGGGCCACATAATAAAAAAGTAGTACACTCTTTTGATCTATTATTGTACATGTTGGCTATAAGATGGGCTGTAGATGACATGGCACTAGCTTATAGCCAGCAGCTGGCTATACTATTAACCATGCTCTTAGGGGTTTCTTGTAAGGAACAATGTACGTACTACTAGCGACAAAAGGCGATTCTAGGTTGCGTTGTACTCCAACGAGTACTACTAGTGGTCGCGGGAGTGTATACCTCGTTTTGTGGGTTCAATCCCGGCTGAACGCACGGCGGCCTTTAAAAAAATAGTACTACTACACTTTGCTGCGAGCCAATATTTTACACGGGTAGTTTGAGTTTTGAAGTCAAACGGACGTGCGGCCCCACAATCTGGGTGCACTGGACAGCCTAGCATCGTGAACGGGTTTTCCTTCCTAGCATCCCGTGGCTCGCGTGCTCGCCCTAGCCGCACCTCGCTTACAGCTTCCAGCTAGTAGCATATTTAAACTAGCGCCTCCCAATTAAGCCCGAGGAGCCGGAAAAGCCTGGCGGGGCATTGGGAACTGTGCAATATGGCTCTGTACGTAAAGTGCTCTACTACTACTCTGTAGCTTGTGGCGTTGCACGCATGGACTTCACTCCATTATCGGCTCTACTATAAAAGAAATTCCTCTTAACGTGTTTTTTTTGAAACGGAGGCAAAAGCTTTGCTTCATCTCATTCATAAAGAAGGAACTACTAACAAAGTTCGACGAGATCCATTACACCTCCACAAATGGAAGCGAAAAGCCTAGTCTCGCTGTATCAAATAACTCAAATGTTCTGCCCCCGCAGTAACCGTCGCTGATAAACAGGCTGCTAGTGTGTGCGTGAGAGGAGCGGCTGAGTAGGCCAGCTACGTGAGAGGAGCGGCTGAATAGAGCACCGAGAGTACCCACTAGGCCACTACGAGGTGTACTTCCCCTGCATTGATAGTACAATGATGGTTCTAGAGAACAGTAGTACCCTCCACTTCCAACTGTAGCTCCTTGGCCCTGAGATTCAAGAGTTCAAAGCTGGTGCACTATACTAGACTAGACTAGAAGTACAGTACATCGCACTACTAGTTGAGAAAAGTAGTACTAGTACTGCTACAGTACGAGTACGTACTCCTCCGTCACATAATGTAAGACGTTTTTTGACACTAGTTGGCGTGTACAAAAAATGGCAAAAACATACCCAAAATTTCTTAATCCACGCCAAAAACTACTACCTAGTGCCAAAAATTTCTTACTAGTGCTATTATTTATAGTATAATGCAATCCCATAACGTTCCATAATGCCAGTACTAGTAGTAAATAATAGCCTCACCCCTTCGCTGAGCAACGATCTATAGTTGGAAGGGACGAGGCCCTGCGGTTACTACGCTCTTATCTCCTCCTCGCCAGATCCCCTCCCCCCGAAGAGAAGGCAGTTCATTGCTGCTCCCATGGATTCACCAGGCGGTTCTCCTCCTCGTCGGGGCTGGGAGACCTTGGACGACGATCCTCTGGGAGAAATCGCACGCCGCTCCGACGTCCTCACCGCCGCAAGACTCGGTGCTTCCTGCACCAACTTTTTCAAGACGCTGCTTAAACAGGCTTGGGAAAAGGCCATGCTTGTTGGTCTTCCATGCGTCCTCGAGGAGAAGGTCCTTCTATGGGACAATCCTTCGAACAGTCCACCGCTCCCTGGCCATGGTTGCACGTTGACTCCGCTAGAGTTGCCGACGTTGAGAGGTAGTCGGATTTTGTCCGATGAGCAGGTCAGTAATGGAGTTTGATCATGTAGTACTTAGTTATTCCATTTCCATCCCGTAATTTCTCCGCTGCCCACCGTCTTATATATAGGTCTGGGTCGGTGCCAACGAAGATTGGCTTGCATACCTCCGGCCGGATACCACCATCATTTTGCACAACATCCACAGCAGTGCGGCCATTCCGGTAGACCCCTTCTCCACCATTGGGATCGGCCTTCCGGACTGGCTGGGCTTGAATACATATGATGATGTCTACATGAGATTGAAGAAGATAGCAATTGCGGACCTGCCGACAAAGCGACGCGGCTACGACGATTACTATCTCATCGCGGTGTTCGACATAAGGATTGCAAGAGGCAGTAACGGCAGAGGCTGGCGCATGTTGGCGACGGCAGATTTGTACCCCTACACGTTCGAAGACGCCGTGCGCCATCTAGGCCGCATCTTCGCGGTGACAAGCCAGGGGACTTGTTTCATCTGGTTGCCATCCTACGGTACGGGAGATTACAAACGGAATGCACAAACCATCATTTGCATCCCTAACGGTACTCCATTATTTTGCAGGGACCAGTCATCCCTCGATCAAAATAAGATCGCCGATCCTGGATGTGCATTTGCATTCGCGATTCGGTCTAACCTGGAACCTTGTAGCTGACTTTGGCATATTGGGATCAACTATCTTAGCAGTCGTTACCCATGGTACCACTGATGTGCAACATGTTCACACAATCTACCACGATCGAACTGTCACCATCTACCCAGGTATTCCATTTTTTAACCCTCTCGCCTTCTCTTTCATTGTTGTACTAGTAGTATACTTTGTAGTACTAGTAGGAGTACTTTTTACCTTGGAGGACGCGTATAGCTAGCTAGGCCCTTGAAGACTTGAACCCACTAGCTGCCACCATTTTTGTTTTTGCATGTCTTACTATCTCATCCATGTAGCCAAGAGTGGCTATATATAATAAGCCGGTTATTTTACTTCCTCTATACCAGGGTAGTACTATTTGCTGCACAGTATTACTGACCGCCATATTTGAGCACAACATTATTATGCATGGACCTTGACTATGTACGTCACCATGTGTCCAGATTTGGGATGCCGCGTGTACCAGATGAACGGCGCCGAGTTCGACCCCCGTGATGCTACGTGGGTGCCGAGGAACACTCTTGGAGAGTACTCGCTTTTCATCGGGGACAGCTACCCCATTGTGAAGCGGATGCCACCTTCCGTGCATGACACGGAAGGCCTGCCGTTCATGAAGCATGGTTGTGTCTTCAGTGCGCACCGCCGGATGAACGACATGCTGGGACACGCTATCCCTGATTTATGCCGCTTCAGCTTGGATGAGTCTCCATCGTGTGGAACCGGACTAGAAAGCTGCGACAATGATTCCCGTTGCCCACCGCTATGGATCGTGCCATCCATGAAGAACACCTGGGACTGGAACCTGGAGGAGGACATGTAGCCCATCTATAACGTGTAAGTGGAGTACGGTAATTGTGAACGGTAGCGCTGTGAATATATGTAGACTAGTCATGCACAAATTTATCACATGAATTGGAGATGAACTTGTGTGGCATACTGGCATTTGTCCTTTAGAATTTATTACTAGTAAATGTGTTATGTGTATGTGCAACTTGTGTGGTTGTTGCACGGGCTCCAACACGCTCTTTGAGAAAAAAAGGTGGCACAGCTTTGGATATACGTGACGTGGCGGCATCATACAGTAGCATCGTTCGCTATAGTTGTAGTACACTCCTACTAGGACGACAACTCCTATAAAACCTTGCGCTTGGCTCTTTGCCTCTTCGGGAGGTTCAACAGTTCGTACTCGTGTGAACCTTGCACTTGGCTCTTCGCCTCTTCGGAAGGTCCAACAATGATGATACTACAGTACAATATGCTTCTGGCAATCTGACACCGATTGAACTGCTGCACGTCCACCGCGAGGGCGAGGGCGAGGGAGGGGGGAGAGGGAGGGAGAGGAGAGGGCGCTGTAGTCAAAACCCTCTCCTCGTCCTGCGAACCACCGCGCGCGTGGGCGAGGGAGAGGCGTAGTAAGCAAGCTTCTCCTCGTTCGGCGAGTTGACGGGACACATCAAAGCAGTACTAGTACTAGTAGTAGTAGTCCATACTGCGTCCTTTCCAATTAATATGGCTTAATTTGAAACGAGAAAAATACACTGGCGGTCAACGTATGTAACAATACGCTCTTTACGGTCACTATATATAGTTTTGCGGCGATTATACGATCACTAGCTCATCGTAGAGCACCGTATTGCACCCTACTGACCGGCCACATAGTCGACGTGGCACTTTGTTGACTGGTTAAATTGTCACCTGGTTTCTGGGTCCCACCTGTCAGTTGGCAGAGCAAAGAAATCAGTTAAACAAAACTTTACGCAGGCGCGACACGAGTCCAACCCTTGCGCGCGAACCGCCCTGGCTGTGTATGTGAGTGCATGCACGTGTCCTCCCTCGGTCTTCCAACAAAGAGTGTACATCGGCTATAAAACAAAGAGTGTAGTACATGATGTACATCTACACTTCCAATGCATTTAGCCTTTAATCTAAATCGATATTGATTGACTAATGCACCAACTTGTGCTGTAGGTATAGGCTACATGTCTATCCTTAATTACAGCATGCAACGGCCTTCATTTAATCTTCTTATCTCAATGGTCGCATGCACACATAAGTCTGCTACTTTTGGGCGTTAATTATGCCCTGGTCAATGTGTAAATCTCTAAATGTACAGTCTTTCACGGACGTAGGGAGTAGGTTGAGCACTTGAGCGTGAGCGTGTGTGTTGCTCGTGTGCTGTGTGCGCATGGGTGCGTGAGTGTTGCGTGCGTCCATGTGTAGTGTGAGTGTTGCATGTTGCATGCATGCATGCATGGGGCTTACTCCCTCCCATTGACATGTTCATATTTTCAAGCTTCCTCTGTTCCCTCCATATGGTGATACTCCCTCTGTTCCCAAATAGTACGGAGTAAAAGCCTCCCTCTGTTCCCAAATACGGAGTATTTGTCTTTCTACAGATTTCAACAAGTGACTAGGTACGGAGCAAAATGAGTGAAGTGAGCGTAGAGGCATAGGGATACTGTAGAAAGGAAGTCCTCGCGATCCATTATTCCCCATCTCGGTCAGAGAGAACTATTCAACTAGTCTTCGCAGTGAAGTGACAATACACGCTGCAGCAGATGGGACACGTAATTAATAAGCTGAACCAGCGTGTTGGTGTTACTAAATCAGCCTTACCCAGTACTGCCATCATGTTTGCCAGTAGAGCACGCTTCCACAAATACGCCTACGCACCTCTGTCCTCCATTAACTGACATATGGGCCCTGTTGTGGTAGACCCACATGTCATCGGTGTAACTATTTACACTCCGAAGGACGGTATATCCTGGTAGTAGTACTAGTAGAATTGAGATTGAATGCACTTTCTTCCCCGTCTTCCACTCTTCTTCCTTCCTCTCTTCTTCTTCCTCCTCTCTTCCCCATCGTCGGCCGCACACCATTTACCCCCGCTCACTGCTCGCCCGCCGCGCCATCTTCCTTGGTAGCTCGCGCGTACCATATCCCCCCGCTCACTGCTCGGCCACACGAGGAGAAGCTTCTTCGCTCGCCCGCCCGAATCCACTTCCCCGCTGGCTCGCAGGCACCGAAAACCCCAATGGCAGAACCGACTGACACGCAGAGCCGCGATTGGAATTCCCTCCCCGATGTTCTCTTGGAGCAGATCTGTAGTCGTATGGACCTACTCAGCACCGTCCGTCTGGCCGCATGCTCGGTGTCTTTGTACCGTCTACTCGTCTGCAACCGGCCGGCTCTTTTCAAGACACCCTGCTTGCTGATGCCCGATCCTCGCAGGTGGCCCAGACACCGACTTGACGATCCTACGGAGGTTGCCGTGGTGCCCCTCGACATGCTACCACTACCCGTCCACCTGTCCTTCATGCGCGGCCACTACTGGGCGGGCATGAAGGCCAACTGGATCGTCCTCATCCACCACACCGGTAGTCCGTGGCGTCTCGTGGATATCTACACCCAGCGAGAGATCACCCTTCCATCGTTGGATACCGCCGCCATCGAGCCTCGCGGCCCGCCGGACACTCCTGCCTACTACGCACGAGACGCGTCAAGCTTTTGGCTCGACCTCTGTTTGCAGAAAGTTGTAATCTGCGAAGTGCCCACACCATCAGAAGACTACATGGATTACAAGCTCATTGCCTTGTTCAACATGGGATTAGTCTATCTGGAATCCGGTCGCCATACATGGTTATGGCTCATCATCAATCCTGTTGAGGCAACATTTCTGTCTGATGCTATAGTGCACGATGGCATCGTTTACGCGGTCGACGCACAGATTGGCTGCCTATACTGGTGGAATCTATCGTCGTGTAATTGTTCTATCTCATCTCATCTTTACCTTATGAATACGACTGCCTGTTCATTTGTTACAAATTTAGAATGCATAGCATGTCTATAACCACATCATTGCTATATGTTCCTCTCATTTCCTAGATTTTTATGACCACACATGTTATTGTTAGAGTTGATATGAGAACAATTGGCATCTAATGATTGTTAGAATACATATTATGAGCATAACATCATGATTGCTATATGTTACTCTCGTTTACAAGATTTTTATAACAACGCATGTTATTGCTTAGAGTTGATATGAGAACAGTAGTAGTAAGTGCTATGGTAGAATATGAGTAGGCGCTGTCATAGCTGTTTTCCTCTCATTGTTACATGATGTTTGAACCATGACATATTGCTAGAATATGAAAGCCATTGGCTTATTTTTTAACTTGGGGTATGATTATGACCACGACATTGCAATTCTCTGTCTATGATATGTGTCACTGTTATAATAATCTTAATTCCACACATACTCTGAACATGATTGTTTATTTTTGTCCTTTTGTTCTCCAATTTGAATTGTTGCAGCAGACGCAAATGCGCTGGCCTTCATGATTCCAGGACCTAGAATCATACCAGCCGATGGGTGGTGGTTTATCGCTCGTTCAGCTGACGGCGGTCATTTGATGCTCATTCGCACGTACCAAATTGACCAAACCATTACATCAAACCACATGCAGTACAATGCGTGGGGCGTTCGTGACATTGATGGCTATGGCTGCTTCGTGTTCGAGAAAGATCCCAGCTCCGGTTGGCCAGGCGTATTCAACTGGAGGCGGGTTTACAGCCTTGGCAACCACTCCATGTTCCTCGGGCTCAATTATCCGATCATCCAACCAATCATCGATCATATCACCGGCGATGATTACTGTGCTATGCAACTTCCATTCGCGAGGGGGGGCTGTGTTTACACATCATACCATGGGTTTCATGAATCACCATATCCAGAGATTCGTCGACACAGCTTGTTGCCAGATAATCTTCAGTGTGTGAAAGGCATCAAGCTTCCATGCGATGGATGGCTTTTGCAAACCCGACATGCGGCGATGTGGTTCATGCCAACAGCAAATATGCACAACTTGATTCGTGCTGATATCTAGACTGAGCCATGTATTCTGCTGCTGTAGCACGACCCTCTTTTGTTGGATATTATGTACTGTTGTTAGTTTGAAGCACTCCTCTGGTTTGAAGGATAGATACCTTCCTGGGATCAAGTGCATCCTAACTCACCTGCGTAGGATGTACTGATAATGATGATGGAGATGCTGTGCAGAAGCCATATATATATATATCAGTTAGGCTTCAAGTGCGTACTTGTTAGTTAAACCTATGTATAAATTGTGACACTAAATACGACTAGTAAGTAGTACAGTAGCAGTACTAGTATACGTCGGTCAAATTATTCATCATGTCCACACATTGAATTGACGTGACAACACGCTGCGCGTGAGGTGACACAAGAATCCCGGCGGCGTGTTCGGGTATTCTGGACTTCAGATTTGGAGTACCACTTATCTGTCGAAATCTTTCATCATTCACTTAAAACAGTCGATTGATCATACATTGAGTACCATATAACTGGAATTACCGATGCAAGTCGAAGAAGGATTGGCCGGTGCTGCCGGCTGGCGTCAAGTTCGATCCCACGGATCAGGAGCTGATCGAGCACCTTGAGGCCAAAGTGAGTGCTGACAGCGCGAGATTTCAGTCTCTCATCGATTTGTTCATACCAACCATCGACAGCGAGCACGGCATATGCTACACCCAACCTGAGAAACTTCCAGGTAAGACACCGATCGGCCGTCTACTTGCACAAACATATTCCTTTGTTTATAGCTCTATTTTTCTTTTTAGACGCAGACCTGGTGAAGCAATTACAATTTGACAGTTAATAAAAAGTGAAACAAGTGACTGCAACATGCCAAAGATGTTATGAAAATGCCAACTAGGTACACTAAAACCTGTATTCCACAATACTGCAGGTATCACACTGAGTGGCCTAAGGAAGCATTTCTTCCAGCGCAATTCCAGGGCGTTCAAAAGGGGCACGTGGACGCGTCGCAAGATACAGTCGGAGTGCGGCATGCACGCGATGTGGCACAAGACCGGCAATACCTTGCCGGTGATGGTCAACGGCCGGCAGACGGGCAGCAAAAAAGGTTCTGGTGCTGCACACCAACAAGAACTTCGACCAGCAGAGGACCAACTGGGTGATGCACCAGTACCACCTCGGGGACCTGGAGCAAGAGAAGGAGCGGGAGCTGGTCCTCTGCAAGATTTTCTACCAGACGAACACTAGGGCCAGGAGTAAAAAGATTATAAGTTAGTTTGGTATTGGTAGTTGTACTACCTTGTCGTCCGCAAGTTGGTATTGTTGTTAACGATCTTTTGGTATGAACTTGCATTTGCTTCCAACCATCATGCCGAGGGTCGACGTGGATATAAAGCTGAATCATTTGTTTCGAAACGAATTTTCAGGCACCTGATTTTTATTTGATGGGTAGCATAAGCACCCGCCGTTCGAATTCCCAGTTCTCCAATTTTTTCGAAACAAGTGCATGCACTTATTATCACGATAAAAAAACAATATCCGTGCTGCATCCCAGTTATCAGTCTGTACTTGCAGAATTCTCTCGTTTATTGAGCACGTATATTGTTTTTCAGGTCGAGCAAGTTTCAACTGGGCTGTAGACTGCCCAGGGTTGGTTTTGTTTTTAACAGGCCCAGCCCATGACGACAACGGGGCACAAAGATCCAGCAGGTATCTACTGGCCTCTGGCCCGCCAGCGTTAGTTATATTTTGTCTTACAACATCCGCAGGCAGTTTTTTTACTGAATCAAACACACAGCCCAGTTCTATTTTCCTCTTGAAACGCATGTCCTACATCCGTTTTCTAATCTCTACCTATAGTTTTACTAGTTCATATACACGTATCATTATATTGAAAACACATAAAATTCCCTTTTCATATTTACATCCTTATTTTTGTTGTTTTTTCCCACCCAGCGCTGATTTTTTTACCATTGGTTTTCCCTTAAACCAACTCAATTGTCCCACGTCTTATTTGCTTACAAAAACAAAACGATTTTTTTGGCAAATCAATAAGTTCTTAAAAAAATGTTTATCATTTCGGGATTACAACAGTTCGGACTCCACCGAAATATGCAAAATAAGGTTGAACTTTTTGACCGTGGTCCTGGGTAGAAAATGGGCTGTAATAAATTACTTAAGAATTAGCAAATGGGCTGCAAATTATAAAAAATAGCAAATGGGGTTTATGTTGTCTGCCACAAATTTGGAGGCTGACTTGTGGGCCTACTAAGTTCATGCGTACACAAGGTTTCTCAAAAAAGAAACTTAGTCAACAATCGACTCTACCAGCGTCAGACCGTTAGATGTCAATCTAATGGCAATCGTGCTTCTTCAGTCTCTGATCTTCCTACCCCAGCCGCCCAAACCAGCGCCGTCGGAACCGCCTGCTCCCACCTCCCGTAGCCGGCAGTGCTGCCGGGCAGGCCTCACGGCTCCATCATACTCGCATCCCTGGCCTGTCTATCCCTCTACTCACCCACACCTCCTATTATTTTCCGGCGACGACAGCCGAACCAGTCAACCCTCATACTCTCCACCGTGTGGGCAGCCACTGTCGTGTCTTCCCCGGCTCAGTGTCGTTCCCTTCGTAGGCCTCGCCGTCGTCCACCGCCCTGGTGCTCTCGGCGCGGCGTGGTCAACGATGTCCATCCAACGGCCGTAGTGCTTCTTCAACCTCTGGTCTTCTTGCCCCAGCCGGCCAAAGCAGCGCCGGTCGTGCCGCATGCTCCTGCCTCCCATGGCCGGCTGTGCTGCCGTGGAGGCCTCACCGTCCCCATACTACTCCCACCGCTGGCCAGGCCATCCCTCCACTCACCCACCCCCCTGTTATTCTGCGGCGACGGCAGCCTCACACCGCAGCCGAACCAGTGAACCCTCATACTCCTCTCCGCGTGGCCATCCACTGCCGCGTCTTCCCCAGCTCCGCGTCGTCCCCTTCCTAGGCCTCGCCGTCGTCCACCGCCGTGGTGCTCTCGGCGCGGCGTGGTCAATGTGGTCAACGACCGACTTCCATCGGAAGAGTACTGTACGTGGAGAGGCTGATAGCTGGGTCCACGGCAGCCGCAAGGAAGTGCCTCCTTATTACGCGCAAAATAATTATTCCTCCACCTGACAGCAGGGACCCACCGGACGGGCCACCAGTATTTCATGGAAAAAACGTCTCCCTCCTGACTGCTGGGACCCATCGGACGGGCCGTCGTATTTCACGAAAAAAAGTTTGCCCCTGACTGCTGGGACCCACCGGACGGACCACCGTATTTCGCGAAAAAAACGTTCCCCCCGCTGTCAGCTCGGACCCACCGGAAGTGCCTCCTTATTACGCACAGAAAAATGAATACTCCCCCTGCTAGCTGGGACCCACCATGGTGGGAGGCTGACTTGTGGGCCTACTAAGTTGACGGGGACGGAGGGCTTTGTCAACTTAGTCAATATGAACGATTCTAGCTCCAGTGACCGTACGATGTCCATCCAATGGCCGTCGTGCTTCTTCAATCTCTGCTCTTCCTGCTCCAGCCGCTCAAACAAGCGCCGGCGGGACTGCCTGCTCCCTTCTCCCCGCGGCCGGCTCTGCTGCCGCGCAGGCCTCACCGCCCCACCGTACTCCCATCGCTGGCCTAGCCATCCCTCTACTCACCCACACCTGCTGTTATTCTCCGGCGACGAAAGACGAACCAGTAAACCCTCGTACAGTCGTACTCCCCTCCGCGTGGGAAACAACTGCCCAGTCTTCCCTGCCTCCGTGTCGTTCCCTTCCTAGGCCTCACCGTCGTCCACCGCCCTGGTGCTCTCGGCGCGGCCTGGTCAACGTGATCAACGACCAACATGCATCTGAAGTGCACTGTACGTGGAGAGGCCGACAGCTGGGTCCACGGCCACACGCAAGGAAATGCCTCCTTATTACGCGCAAAATAATGATTCCTCCACCTGACATCAGGGACCCACCGAAAGGGCCTCTGTATTTCGCAAAAAAAATGTTACCGCCGCTGACAGCTCGGACCCACCAGCTATATCTTCGCACGCAAGGAAGTGCCTCCTTATTACGCACAAAACAAATGAATACTCCCTCTGTTAGCTGGGACCCAGTATAGTGGCAGGCAGACTTGTGGGCCTACTAAGTTGACGGGGACGGAGAGCTTTGTCAACTTAGTCAATATGCACGATTCTAGCTCCAGTGACCGTACGATGTCCATCCAACGGCCGTAGTGCTTCTTCAACCTCTGGTCTTCTTGCTCCAGCCGCCCAAACCAGCGCCGGTCGTGCCTTGTGCTCCTGTCTCCCGTGGCCGGCTGCGATGCGGTGGAGGCCTCACCGCCCCCTACTACTCCCACAGCTGGCCAGGCCATCCCTCTACTCACCCACACCCCCTGTTATTCCGCGGCGACGGCAGCCTCACACCGCAGCGAACCAGTGAACCCTCGTACTCCTCTACGCGTGGGCATCCACTGCCGCGTCTTCCCCGGCTCCGCGTCGTCCCCTTCCTAGGCCTCGCCATCGTCCACCGCCCTGGTGCTCTCGGCGTGGCGTGGTCAACGTGGTCAAGGAACGGCTTCCATCGGACGTGGACTGTACATGGATAGGCTGACAGCTGGGTTCACGGCCGCAGCAAGGAAGTGCCTCCTTATTACGTGCAAAATAATTATTCCTCCACCTGACAGCGGGGACCCACCGGACGGGCCACCGTATTTCATGAAAAAAACGTTTCCCCCTGACTGCTGGGACCCACCAGCTACACCTTCGCACGCAAGGAAGTGCGTCCGGGCAAAAAAACAAAACAATTCGCCCCCCTGACTGCTGGGACCCACCAGCTACATCTTCGCACGCAAGGAAGTGCCTGACAGTCGCACCTGGTTGAAGCGTACGTAGCGTTGTCATTCTGGCCGCGAACGTGTACGTACATATATACTGGTAGATGTAGAGGCGCGCACGTGTCGTAGTAGAGGCGCGTACGTGTCGTAGTAGAGGCGCGCGCGTAGCATATACACGTACGTACAGCGGCCAGAGTGCAAGAAAGAAAATACGGCCACGTATGTGTACATACGGGCGGGGTCTCGAACGCCTACTCGCGCATACGTACGGCCAGGGCTCGTGTACATGGCTGGGTCGGAACGGAGAAACAGCGTCGTCGTCGTGTTCATGGGGAGGCAACGGAATGCGTCGTGTTCATGGGGAGGCAACGGAATGCGTCGTGTTCATCGGGAGGCAACAGAACGCGTGGGAGCCAACCGGCTGGGTCAGAACGGAATGCGTGGTCGTGTTCATCGGGAGAGCTTGGACGGAACAGGCGATGGAAACAAGGCCTGGCGTACCGCAAAACGGAGGAAACGGACCTCCTACGGTCGAAACGGGGGTCCTGTTGATCGGGAGGGGTGTGGCGTACCGCAAAACGGAGGAAACGGACCTCCTACGATCGAAACGGGGGTCCTGTTGATCGGGAGGGGTGTGGCGTACCGCAAAACGGACGAAACGGACCT